>NC_085141.1:266807632-267155887 GCF_024139115.2 Armigeres subalbatus | reverse complement strand
AGATAGCAGGTGGTAAATATCCTACAAAACATGTCCGTTGGATTGTGAATTAGGAAAATTTTGGTTTTGACTGTGATAAGTCTACAATACTAACTGAAAAATTACAAGGAAAAACATATATGTGAGTAGAACAATTTTGTCATTTGGACTATTATTTAGTAATTGAAGTAATTACAGCTGAAAATAGTGCTACAGATTGTGGTCATCTAGTAAATCCAACACTACTACCAGTAGATGTCGCACCAACATTTAAACTTCACTAGATCATTGACTACCAACATCGTTTATGACAGATATGCTTCAACACACACCAGGTAGATATATCTACCGTTTGGTATGATGTCATAAACAACATAACAACAAAAAACATAGATCTTCTTCTCAGACAAATGCTTCGCTCACGAATAAAACAACTTTGAGAAATCATGAGACACGTACACTTTGATACGGGCTAATAAGTATAAGAAGAAAACGTTCCATCAAAATGCATTTTGTGCTGCATGAAATGATGGAGATGGTCTCTCGTCGTTTAGCTGGTCTATCGGTTGATTGCTCTTATTAGTCAACACAACCACGGTAGTGCATCACTCAATCCAACATTCAGTGTAGAGTACATAGATATACATACTTGAGCAGTTATCCTCCAATAGTGCGACTGGCATGCTAGGTTTGAGCTAAATTATTGTTCTTTTGTCATTTTAAACCTATCGTTCGATTTGACTGTATTTTAGAATTCTGAAAATTGGTTGAAATACTGATAATATAGTTTCTTTATTACCAGTTAAGTGATAAACTTATCAAGATGCAGTTACTACTGATAAGCCAGCAAATTCATTGTTTCAGAATAATCTGCTGGAAGAACAACCAAAAAGTTAGGAACAATGCGCGGTTCCAGCGAAATAGAATTAGTTTTAGGTACATCATCTTGTAAAACCAACAGATAAACAACACATGCGTTCACCTTTTATTGCTCATACAATTGTATCATTTGCGCCACCGCTAAAAAGTCACAAAAACAAAATCAGTTTTAGAGTCGCCATAGTTGTAGCATTGGAGGAGTTGTCTCACATTGATTCTTAATCTAAAATCACTCTAACAAAATAACACCTGATATTCATCAATGAGTCACCCATCTTACAAACGCATAATTCGTGGCAAAACTGTTCCCACATTCGACCAGCTCGCTCTCGACCGCGCACTATCGTTTCTCTGGGCGCTTTTCTCAATCGGCGTTCGACTGTCGGGTGGAACGCGATAGTCCCGTGCTTGGTAGCAGAGTTCGTGAAGCGTCGTCGCGTTTTCGTTGCTGGACTTACTCCGTCGTTGTTTTTGTTGTTGTCGCCATAAGCGTATCATTGTGGTGCGATCGCCTCCGCCTCCTCCCCTTTCGGGAAATCGGTAACATAAGTGACTGGGACTGATCGTGGAAATCTGCCCACCCAGCTGGGGAATCAATCGGAGGCCCAGAAGCAGTGATGCGTGTGTGACACATTCGAGCGCAGACCTCCTTCGTCTGTTCGGTGAATCAATTTTGTGCGAGCTGTTCAATTGCAAGTGCGAGGTTGGTGAACTCTGTTGGGCTGGTTGCTGCTTCCTGGAGAGTGAACCATTTTGACAGTGGGGGTCATGCCACAGAAAACGTAATAGATTTTCCAAATGGTGTTTGATGTTTCAATTACTGCTGCGGAAACTTGAGTGTGCATTATTAATTGGTTTTGATGATTGCTGGCGGATGAATTGATAATGTCTTTGGACTAGATTGTATGTTGTCTTTGTTGATTGCCGATTGGAGATCATCAGGTTGGTGCGAAATTGTGCTCCACGAAGGTATTGCAAGTTCGGAACGACAATAAAAAGTTTCTAATTTTCTTTTCGCGTGATTGCTTTTAGCTTTTATTGTTGTTGAATATATTCTTTTTTTTTTTGATGAGATAACAAAAAAATGTTGCAGTAATTGATTGTTTCTGTTTATTGAGCGCAAAGAGAAATTATTTTCTTTAATCAAGTGTGATAATCAAATTCTTGTTGAAGTTGAAGTCATCGCTTTTTCGCAATGCTTTGTCGAGAGAAAGAAGGAATAGATAACATTGCTACAAGTAAACTAGTTTAGTCAAATTAATCGATGCAGGAGAAGTGAGGTGCAGGAAAATAAATAGAAACCAGTGTTTAGCGCAAAATATGTTTACAGTCCAAGTGAAACGGAATAACAGTGCGATCTCTCGCCAAAACCGGATCGAAACACGATTGCATATTTTCATCTGCTTCGCGTCTAGTTATTTTGTTGATCGGGAAAAAAACTGTGTAACTTTTCGATTTAAGACCGTGGAAATTGCAAGGTGAATAATTTTCAACCGCGAACGTCCTCACTCGGGTTTACAAGCTAGGGATATCCTGCTCCGAAAATACACGAACTGGGAATACAGGTCAATAGAAATCTCAGTGCCCTACTGACGAAGCGTAAGAGATATCCTTCCTCAACCAACGCATGCACGGTGCGCGAAATGTGGTCGTGAGCTGGTGACGGACACAGACGCAGCATCCACAAAGTTCAAGGTCAGTCTGATTTCGAGGTAAATTTAAGGGTATGCGATAAGTAAAATATTTTGTTTGAATTTTTTTGAAGACAATTGAAGTTGAAATATGCCTTAGGAACCGGGAAGTTCGATTCTCGGTCCAGATTATCCATTCTTCAGGGATAGACGGTGAAGCAATTAGAGAATTATGAACGCCCGAGAAAAAAATTTGACAATCCAATAAAAAAGTTCAAAACGGCAAAATAATCATTTGTCATAAAACGAGTTCGTACTATCCTATTTAATTCCATGACCTTTCTCTGGACTCGTAATGCCTTAACACGAACTTTTAGTCAATATTCTTTTACCTCGCGTTTTCACCTTAATATGATAGAAAGAATATAAAAACTTCAAAACAAAATAAACTAAACCTTGCATAATTTTTATTCCATCCTTTGCCTCATATCAAAATGTTCTTTAAAAGAACGCATACCGTTAAAAATGAAGAGACTGCTTGGGACGAGCATAAAGCACTCACGACTAATCATATTTATCGAGAGACATGAGAGAGGTGCGACAAGCCAGCATACGTAAAGAATAGCGTGAGCGAGATTTTGGTTGTTTTTATCTCCAGTTCTGCCCCCCGGCGGTGGTAATGAATGACGTTTTTGGAATGCTTTTACCGTATTTCCTACTTTGAGATAGAAGGCTATGTATTATGTTGCATTCACACCTAAAGTTAGTACACTGACTGTCAGGGAAATGGAAAATATTTAATTTCAAGGATTGAAATGAGCGAGATGCCACTCGAGGTAATTGCATCGATTCCGTCCAAGGAATTTCCGCATAACGACGTGCATTTCATTGGCCACAGCGGAACGTAATGGCCACAGCGCGAATGAATCATCAAGAACGAATGACTAAGTCTGACACGGTGCTGAACGACGGTACGTGTAAATTGAGGAATCATGACACACGTTGCTCAACACGTACCTTTTACCGAGTATGTTTTTCTTGTTTTCTACTTCATGGCATACATTTGTGAACGAATTTCATTAGACTCTCCCATACACTAAATAAAACATCATTGTACCTAATGCATATTTGCAATCTAGTGATTAGCAATGGATTATTATTGTTTGCCAAGAGAACAACTGAAACTATCGGTACTAACTTGACCTTTGCTAGCTCAAATTACTGTCGACTTCCTTAATTGCTTTATTGCGTTGCACCGTCATCTGCCAGTGCTGCGATCTGCTGGATACCAAACCAGTCAGTTGCTGCTCAATATAAAGTGTGCCTACATTGCCATCCCAAGATTCCTGTTTCCATTGGATTTTGGTCTTATCAACGTCTCCAATATTTGTCTGTTCATTAATATGATCAGTAAATAAGGAGATCCAGTTGGGATCACCACCTTGATTTATATTACATCTTCAATATTGTAGCCTTTGAGTGTCCTTTATCGCACAACCGGTTTACATGATGGTCAGAAATAAATTAATCAAAATTTTAAAAGTTTCATTTATACGTTTTACGAATTTCTGCATGAAGCCATAATTCGTAAATATACATATTACAATAGCCGTAATATATTCCAAATGAAATATCAGTTGGATTAGACCTGGTTTATGAGGAACAGAAATGTTAATTTGTGAAATATAATTCCAAAATCTTAAAATCTAAAATACATTTAGACTAAGAAAAGTTCGGAGCTCCACCCTAAAACATCAACTGAATCTTGCTTTCTAACTGAGACTGTCTACTGATTACAGAAGCTTTATACAAATGTCCATCAGAACCAATCAAAAGGTTTTCAGAGTATGTGAAACCGATTTGAGTCTTCAATCAACTTATTCATAAAAAAATATTAGCGCCATATTGATTTCGCCTTTTTACATTTTATACAAGTTTCGTACTAACATTTGCATTCATTTGATAGAATTAAACGAATACATTCAAATTTATCATATATCGGAAGTATCTTTTGAGTAGATCTTGTTTCACATATAAAATGTGCGTTTTTCAGAACAAAATATTTTGTGAACTTCATTAATGTTTGTGTGTATCGTAGAGTAATCCTCATATTTGGAAAGCTTGCAAAATAACTGTAATACAAAAATTTCACTCGTTCAAATAACAAAAACAAAATTACAAATTGAAAAAAAACGTCAATTATTTTTGGATAGTTTCAATTATTTTAAGGGCATATTTGGAAGAGTACCACGATGCTGGTCAGTATGTCACCGTCAGCTAACGGCTCTCCCCATTTTCTTCAATCCTGTCCACCAACATACAGATGCCAAACTACTAAGTTAAAAATTCAATTACTAACCTGTTCATAGCTTAGAAATTACTTTCCATCATAATGAACATTTTCATTGAATCCTGTGTAATTTGGCTGAAACTTCTGATATAAATCTCAGTATCGTGCCATATTTATATCGCTCCGCTGTTACCACTGCACTTCACTCTTCGCACATCGCAATTAAAGACAAGTTTTCAAACACTTTTCTGCACAGGAGCAACCCGAAATGTTGATGGGGGTGCTTATCAAACTTCACTTTTTTCAAATTAGTTACTTGTTTCAAGTAATAACTTAAAACTAATTATGATTTTCGCCAAAGAAAATACCGATTTATTTTGCAGAGCGAATGGTAGCAACTAATATAAGTTGGTTTAAGAATAAGATTTTGCTCCGGCACACTGAATCGATTCTGTTTCATATTCTAAATTTCCTCTGAATGTTTGAGCTGATTGGATTTTTTATTGTACTGATTGTGGTGCTTTCCCATTACGCGCTTGCGAGAGGAGAGCCCATTTAAAGGGGGGGATCAAAATCTTCCATTAAACAAGGATTGCGCGTTACGATAATAAGCAATTTATCTTATTAAAAGCTGCGAACCTTTGGTTCTTCTTCTTCTTATTGGCATTACATCCCCACACTGGGACAGAGCCGCCTCGCAGCTTAGTGTTCATTAAGCACTTCCACAGTTATTAACTGCGGGTTTCTAAGCCAGTTACCATTTTGCATTCGTATATCATGGGCTAACACGATGATACTTTTATGCCAGGGAAGTCGAGAATTTCAATCCGAAATTGCCTAGACCGGCACCGGAATCGAACCACCACCCTCAGCATGGTCTTGCTTTGTAGCCGCGCGTCTTACCGCACGGCTAAGGAGGCCCCTTTGGCTAAGGAGGGCGAACCTTTGGTTATGATTATCAACTACTCAGAGAGCATTGCTGAAAAGTCCAATTCAACATAGTAGCCTGGCTTTGGTTTGTGTCTGTTTTTCACAACAGGAGCAGCAACGCAATGTTGTATGCAGAGTTCCTTAATATCACCATCACTACAAAAATTTAAGATGTGAGATTTTGAACGATAATACAGCCTTTATCTTTCGATGGATTTTTGAAATTTATATATCAATCGACTCGGGAAACTTTTCAGCAATTTGTCAATTTCATTGAAACTTTTGATTATTCACGATAAGGTATTAGAAATTTAAATTCTTGTCCTACCCAGTAAAAAAATCAACCAATCCCGTTCATGCATTCCCAACACGGACATCAGAATTATATAAGTCTTTTAGGCATTTTGACCCTCCGTTTCATTTTCTCTGGGTATAAATAGACCTGTGTTTCGCGCCCGCGCGTCACTTCGGTTCTAGGATCCACGGAGAGCGAACAGAAAAATGACAGTGAAGGTGATATTTGCTGTATCTGTAGCGGCTCAGCGGCAAACAGACTATCGTCGGCGTCATCGGCATCCAGTGAAAATTTCTCGCATGGTTCGGAATCTGAATTTGTTACAGTTAATTTGGAAGGCGCATCACTCGTAATTAATCGGTTCTTTTCAGAACCTCAATTTTCCAAAAGAAAGGTTGAGTAGAATACATTTTCATCGAAGACAAATCATCATCGCTTGGCCACAGTGGAATTTGACTTCGGCAGCAGAATCACAAGCGCGCGTCGGACTATTGAGTGGTTGCTTTTGGTGATTCGGAAGGCGCATTATTTATATTATTCGGTTCTTCTCAGGACCCAACATTCTTTAAAAGGGAAGGTTAAGCAAGAATTTAGTTCAAAGCGAAAATTAATTGCTTGTCAATCGCAGAAAGTTTCCGTCCGCAGCACGCGTCGGAGGGAGATGCTGCCGCATGGATGCCATCAGTATCAGTGATGTGAAATTTTATTTCAAGATACTGATTTGGTTTTGTTGCTATTAGTGTTCGGAGAGGCGCTTTATGTAGAATAATTCGGTTCTTTTCAAAACTACAATTTTACAAAAAAAAAGGATGAGCCGTGAAAATTTGTCTTCAAAGTGCAGATCATGATCGATTTGTGATCAGCTATGGGAAAACTCACTCACTCACACGAACCACACCAATTTAAAATCCCAATCCATCAGCGAACAACGATTGCAAATGAATGCTACTCAACCCAACGCGAACAACAAACGATTCATACCTCTGAAATGCCGGCAGGAATAAGTGAAACCACAGATAGTGCGAAAAGAAATCGAGAGATGAGAATGAACCGATGAGTAGTAAGTGCAGCAGAAAAAACTGAGTTGGACTCAGAAGATTGATTCATTTTGGACTCAATGATTCGTTTTGCGGTCTGAATCTTTGTGCCGAATCATCACTCACCACTCAATTGCGATTTCATTCGTAAGCGAACCGAATGTAAACAAATACTCGGCTAGGCATCATTTGCTATCTGTGGGAAGAATTCGGCGATGAATTTTGTCTGTTTGTTTTTGGCTTGATTCGTTATAAAGACAGGAACACCGTCTTCGACCAGAGGTCGTACAGACTGAACACTTAATGGAACGTACACACGGTCAAGCAGTTTGACCAACATTGACTCCACCTCTCGTTTATTCAAACATCGCATAAGTTTACCAACAGCGACACGAACAATCAATTTATTCGACCAACAATATCACACAAACGAAGCACCAACTCAAGCATCAACCATCAAAAAATGTATGGGTTTGTGCAGCTTCACTACAAATGCTCAAACATGTTCAGCGAACCTCGACTCCACCCCGACAACTCAGCAAAATCAAACCGTTTTAATTTTTTCCAACCGAGCCGCCAACTGTCAAATGGTTGTTCGAACAACTTCACACACGTTCAAACAAGCAGCAAGAAGCGTTTTCTTGGGGGCGGAGTCAATGTTCGTCAAACTGCTTGACTGGTGTGCACGTTGCATAACACCTAGCATTAGACAACGGACACATAACACCCAGTGGACCAGTGGAGAATTTTTCGATCACGAATAGTGTCCTCCTTACCGGGGCGGGAATCGAACCCACACTCTATAGCACATGCGTCTAGACGATTGACGTCGCTATCCGCACGGCCACGAAGCCCATGATTCGTTACTAAATGAATCCAAACGGCAGACAATTGGAATTGAAAATATTGGAAGGGCTCGTGTACAGTTGCCTAATTTGCCGAAAGCGACAAGCGGCCGAACTGATAATTTGGCCGAAAAAATCATTTACCCTAACAGGTCGTTTTGCCGGATGAGTAATTGGCGAAAATGCCGTTTGACCTAAATGGTCGTTTGACAGAATAGAGTCATTTGGCCGAAAATGTCGTTTTGGGCCAACAGGCCATACGACCAAATGTCAGTATTGAACGATAATTTAGTCAAAAATGTCCATCCGTTGCTAAGAGCATTCACAGCAAAAAGGCCTGTTTGTCAAAACGACCGTTGAACGAAATTTCGTAACCTCTCTCTGCTTAAGCCAAAGTCATCTAATAAATCCCATTAAGCTGAATTGAACGTTTATCGAACTATTATCAGGTCAATGGTTTGACAAAAATTGGTTTGACATTCGGACGAACTGGTAATTCAAGAAAAATCATTTAACCAAATAAATATTAGACCGCAAATGCCGTTTGGTAGAATAGTCATTGACACGAAAATATCATTTCTGCAAAATATCCTTCCGCCAAATGGAATTTTCTTCAAATAACCTATTCAGTGAACGCTTTTGTTGTTTTGGTTGGTTGTTTTGCAGACAGGACATTTTTGAGCCAAATACTTTTTCCCAAGCTATCATTACCAACCGGCATTTTTGTAATAAACATTGCAATGTAGGCTGATAGAGCGCTTATTCAATCAAAAATAGTCTCTACAGTAAAAAAAAACTAGCTTATTCAGCTTAAATTGTTTGTTGGGTATTGACTTTGGTCAAACGACTTTTTCAGCCTGTTAGGACAAACTGTTACGGTCAAATTCCGGCCAAATGTTCCTGTACGTCGCTTACGACTAAACTACATTTTCTGTCAAACCTGTTTCGACCAGATAACAGTTGAATCATTTGTTTGAGAAACTGCATAAGTCCATTTTACACTATTTCGGGAAAACAACAAAAAACTGTTTTTGAACAAACTTGCATCGAATCTTTCGATTTCGTCGATACAGATCAATAGTTTTTGGCAAACTCTCTACCCTGGGACACTTTCAGTGCAAAAATATAAGCAGTACTCCACAATTGCTCTTAAAGTATCGTGACATATGTAGTTTCTCAAACAAATTTTTCATACTTTCCTGAACAAAATTTTTTTCGTATTTTTGCCAGAATACGTATTTTTGGACGAGGATCCAGAATATAAAAACCTCATTTTGGCCAAAAATGTTACATATGCAGTTTCTCAAACAAACGGTTCAGTTACCGTTAAACGCTTAGTTCTGCTAATGGTACTTGGCTAGATTACTCATTACGTATCGACCTAAAAGTAGAGAGGCTACGAAATTTTGTTCAATGGTCAAATGACATTTTCGGCTGAATGGCCCATTCTGCCAAACGGCAATTTCGGCTAACGATGGTTTCCAGCCAGACGACCTTTAGGACAAACGGTTTCTCGTCAAATTACCCTCTGTCGCTTTCCTCAATGGAATTTCCAAAATTTCTTATCGAAAATAGAAATTTTCTGAAGTAATCCAAAACATTCATAAAAATTCCGAGCAATTTTCCGTTAAAAACCAAAATTTTATTTTATCTAATTTGAACCCTCTTCTTGAAACTTTAAAGAATTTTTCGTGAGAAATGCGGAGTTTTCTCTTGAGTCAAAGTCTCCCCTGGATATTGCAAAAAAATCTGTTTTAAAGTTGGCTATGCCAATCTGGTTATGAACTTCTCCCTGCGAAAAAAAATCAATCTAATAAAGAATAAAAAAACTAACCATCTAACCATGATCTAGATTGGGGTAGTCAACGCTAAAGCATCTCTTTTACCAGTCACAATCTCCCAGAAATATAAAGCTTTTTTTTGTTGTAAATTTCAAATAATTCTCAACAGAACTCAATAGGAACTTTCCGTGAATATTCTGTATATTTTCCTAAAGTACAAACAACTTCCCGTGAAACTCTGAAAATAATTTCAAATGAATATTCTTGAAAAAATTGAAAAATTTTCGGAAACTCAAAAATTCTCCGTTAATGCGTTGAAAATATATAAATGACCAAATTCAGCCGAACGACCGATCTAATGTCCATATCGTTCAATGGCCTTTCGACCTAATATTTCAATGATTGGAGCTATTCGCTAACCTTTTTTTTTTCAGCCAAAGAAACTATCGACCAAATACTTCTGGCAAATAACTTTGGGCTAGATACCTAGCAAAGATCTGAAAACGCAATGAGTGCATAATATATTTTGATTTTGACAAAATTGATTCATAATTTGTTTTAAATATAGATAATCGGTTAATTACATTTGCTGTAGATTCTAAATTCAATGATGTGACATCAAACTGTGACTTATTTTGTTATCGAAACCAATATCAAAATTAGTTTTCGATTTGCTCTCATGACAGCAAGAATAGCTTTCGATTTTGCTGTCAAAGTAATTTTCTGCTATACATTTTTTATTACCGTTAAAACGATCAAAAGATATCAAGTTAAGTAATAATAGAATTATTTCACAATATTAAAACAAGATATCCATTTGCTCTTTTCGCTCGTACAAACTTCTACCAAATAGTATTTTCGGTTAAACGACATATTCGGCGAAACAACTTTCAGCTTTGTGGTCTCCAAATTTTCAAAGTCTCAAAAATTAATTTCAATTGTAAATTCTTTTGATTTATAGAAATCTTCGCATTCACAAAGTTTTCTTAGTTTTTACAGAGATTTTCAAAATTTCAAGCTAGAATTGTATGGTTACATGAAATCTTTGGTATCTTCACGAAAAAATGTCTGGTGTTCAACGTAGATGGATGAAATTTTAAGAATTCCATTGAATGTTAGAATTTCCTTCCACTTCAAAATTCTCGGACATTCAAATTTGTATCGGCGTGGAAGAATTATGAATAAGCGGCGTGACAATTTTAAGGCAGCGCGCCGATGCAAAATATCGGCGGCGGTGGCGATGAAAAACTGATCGGCGGCGGCGCGGCGGCGCACACTCTACGTGGGTCAGAGGAACTGCAAAAATTTATTCACATGCAGAAATGTACTTCACGCGCTGCTGCCCACAAACGCCAGCAGAATAAGCAATAGATGTCGAATAGATCAGCCGCTGTTGATATTGTTCAGCTCTGGTTGTATGTTAAGTGAGCAGTTTTCACAAAAAACATGAGATAGATAGGAATCGATTACTGATTGTTAGGAAGATTAACTCATATGAGAGTTTCCGCCGGTGCTTTTGTGGGGGGACGATGTAGTCAGTCTAATTAAAAGTTTAGTTTCTCCATTCTACTTTATATACAGGGTTTCTTACCCCATTTCCGACCTAACATGCGTACGACTGCATTACTTAATTGATATTTATGACAAGGAACAACTTATCCTGAATTTTGTGAGCCATGTTATACTGCGTAGGTTCATCTCATTTTAAAAATAGCATATTCACTAAACATTGTTTGAAAAAGCTTTTTTAAATTGACAAGAATGCACTGATCAACACGATGGCTTTCCATACCCAAGTCTCTTCAGCATACGCAATATTCAATTCAATCTCTCAACATCTTACTCTTTCTCTCTCTCTCAGGACAGTGAAAATGCAGCGTAAACAAAAATACGCACGTTCCACGACAACACGGCGCAGAAACCTTCCTTCAAGAAACGTGAAACTCTTCTTCCAAGAAGCTTAAAATTGTTATATTTTTTTTAACCTGACGTGACACTTTCGCTATTCCCGTTTGGAAAAATCATTCCCAAGTTAGGTATGTGTAAAAACCCTTTGACATTCAGTTGTGATTTTTGTCATTGCCATCTACAACACACTGTGTGGTGTTCTAAATATGAGATAGTTTTTACTATGCGTGTTTGGCATTTGAGACAACAATTGGCTGAATAAAATCATTAAGTATTGATAGTTACAATCAATAGAATATTATCAAGTGCTTATATGAATGCTTTATTCTTGCGCTACGCAATGGAAACAATTGATTTAATAAATTATTTTAATTAATGTGCCATAAAGAAAAAAATGTGCTTATGTGTTGTAATATGAATCAAAACGGTATGCCTTTTTGTAATAAAATCTGTTATAAATTGTGTCCTGTTCGTAGTTAAAATTACAGAAAATTATAACAATCCTAAATAAATCCTGTTATAATTTAGATAAAATAAATATTCAAAATGAATTACTTTCTTCACTTCACTTCAGTGAACATAAAAATAAAATGAAAACGGCTAGATGGAATTTATTCATTCCTTCAGCAGATATTGTCGTTATATAGTTTCCGACGGGTTTATATGATATTTCCTAATGAGAAAATCACGAGTAAATCGTAAACTAAAATTAAAATCACAACACCTACTATGCAGGACATCGTCTGCTGGGTCAACTAGATTTTTGTAAACATGAGTTAAGCTTTCCTCTAGTGGTGATTAATAATCTTTCTCTTTCAAGCGTATAAAACGACAGGATTTGTCAACATATCACAAGCTATATCCATTTAGAATCCGGAATAATAAAATCATCTGTATATCTGTAACGGACTGACGTAAAATAAGGTTAATACATCAAAACAAGGTATTCCTGCCTTTGGAAAAATATTGATACAAATAATTTCTTCTTGTTTTTAATGAAAAATTCCTTTTCTTCTTCTTTATTCCTCTCATCAAAGTTGCACACCTCCGGAGTCAACTTCCTTCCTTTGTTGATTCCATATTTTGGTCATCTGAGTCGCATCCCAGGCTGTTTCCACTTTTCTAAGCTTCCGCTTAATTACTGCCCAAAGTGTCTCGATGGAGAGAGTTGTGAGCAGTTCGTGGTTTATGTTTTATCGATGAAATCTTCGTTATTATCGCAGCTCCTGGATGACTTCCGGCTGTAGTGGCAACCTAGCCATGTCTGTTAAAACTTCGGGACCTTTATGGGCTTTATGGAAGGTAGACCGCGGTTTTGAGACATTCCTCTTGTACAGCTGAGTCCATTCTTATTCGTCCAAACCTCAGGTCTTTGCTCACAGCTGCATATCCCTTGTCAAAATCATCTGTTTTTTGCAAGTTTGTCCAAAAAGCAAACTTAAACTTCACAGGAACTACTCCTCGTGCCGTCGCCATGCAGAATTTTTGACTAAGAAGCTGTCCGAAATCCGTTTTGACGTAGGTTCCATGTCGATGAGCAGGATTATAAACGTGGGTATGCAGGTTTTTTTTCTCTCCTTTCGGCTTCCATCTGGAATCATTTTGACTCATGCACGAAACATCGTGAAATTCATACCCAACAAGTGAGCGCCTAGGTAGTCAAACCGCTGTAAAGGAATTCTTTCAGCGTCACATTCGTCCGCTCAATAACAAAATTATTCCGGATTCTAAATGGACATAGCTTTATGATAAAATGTCAGTCTTCAGCAAATTTACACGACACAAACATTCAACTGGAATTTAAAGCAAGAAGCTAACATTCCGCAAGTCGCCTTCCACCTGATCGATTCACCTTGCCCACTGCGCACTCCACCTTCTTGTGCCTGTCTAATCGTTGTCGAGAACCAGTGGCGTAGGGGGTGAGTTTGGGCAAAACCCCCAGAGACATCATTTTAGAAGAATTTTTCCGAGAAAAAAATGTTCAGAAAACCAGACCAATTTTCTGGCTACGCCACTGTCGAAATATTTCACCGATTACTATCCGACATTCTGGCTACGTGCGCCACCGCAATCATCCGTTTTGCGCGTGTGAACGATGGATGTTCTCCCAACAGCTGACTAACTCGTGGTTATTCGCCTCCTCCACGTACCGTCCATCTGCGTAATGGTACGCAGCACTGGTATTGAAACCGTTCCTATCTTCTTCAGTCTGATGGCTCTCCATCTTCTCAAAGTTACGTGCCATAATATCTATTCGTGGCGAAATCAAATAACTGGAGGACTTAGACAAATCAGCTACCACTCGTGTATCCCGCTTTCGTATTACCCTCTCCAAGGCGATGTTGAATGCAGACAACAGACAACCAGACAAGACCATCACCTTGCCGTAACCCTCTCGTGTTTCGAAGGGACTCGAGAATGCCCCTGAAACCTCGAACTCGCATATTACCGATCCACCGTCATTAAGAGTCACCCCTGACGGAATCAAGTTTCTACAGTCTCGCGTTTCGGGGCACACCACTCGTTCAGAGGCGGCGCATAATTGTCATTCTGTTGATTTGGCTTTCTGCGTGAAATAATAAAATGAGCGTTGTGCTTGCTTCTATCAGTGTGCCATCAGCTGCCAACTCTGGATTCCGTCAAATGTCTCAATCACGTCAGTTTTCCGAAAACGGTTAGCATTAGCCTGCCATGGTCCCGATCGATTGTATCCTATGCGGCTTTGAAGTCGATGAACAGATGATGTGTGGATACGTTGTATTCGCGGAGCTTCTGCAATATCTACGGCGAACACCAGCTCTGTGATGGGCGTTGCCCGTGAATCCCTGTTACGCCCCACGAACTCCTTGCAATTGGGTGTGGTCGACGCATAAAATTTGAGAGAAGTACTTTGCTGGGCGGCGCTCCAATGTGACGTGCGCAGTGGTTGTCCAATCAGCTTATCGCTGCTTTGTAGATGGGTCGACACCTCCACTCCTGCGCAGTATCGCATCTCCCAAACTTTGATAATTAAACTGGGTAATATAACGCCCAGGCAAACTACGCTGGCTTTTAAGACATTTTCGCAGTTTTTCAGAATATTTACCACAGCGCATAGTGTTCGGATCTCGAACTACTAATCCAATAGTAAACATTCTTGAAAATATTCCTACACTGCTAAAAATACCAAAGGTCGTTTTGATATCTCATGATTACCGTCCCTTTTAGCCTCACACAGTTTAAATAGCTCACATGGTAGTTGATTAATTCTATTAGCATCTCCTCAGTTTTTAATTGAAAGCCTTTCTATGCACGCCATTGCATGAGTATGTATGGCAAGTACAACGGATACACTTTGCCCAGGGAATCAAGAACGATTGATTTTCTTAACATATAAGCCATCACTTATCACTGTTGACGATAAAGGTAAAATGTAAGAATAAAGAACAAAAAGCGTTGTCAAAGTGAGAAGCCCTTCGAAGCAAAGTAATTTCCTGCATCGTACCTTGTAACCAGCATTCGATAGCACACCTCTCACACGGCATTTCGAAGAATGAACTGGATTTGATTGGAGAAATGTTATCAGAGAAATGAGCAATCTTGGAAGCTCATCAATTGAGTTGAACCAAAAAAGTGTCAAGCAATAGGAATGTACGTCTATTTTTATCGTTAATGGATTCGTTCTTCTTGTACAACGAGGCTAGGCTGCAAAATAATTGGCTTCGGTAAAATAGTGTAATGTCTAATCGAATCATCAAACATCAGTTCTATTGCATAATGGAGCCGAAAAAAGTTTGTTTTAAGTTGGCCCCCAAAGCTCAACGTTATTTTCAAAATAATTCTTCCGAAATTACTGTCCTATCAACAAAAGTTTGTTACCAACATCCCTCAATACGATGATTTTATTTAGCAAGAAAGTCGTTAGATGGGCGATATTATTTCAATTACGTGCCTCGTTTAAACGGCGTTGGTGTCTTTCTCTTACATTTATCCCATTATTCAAACATTTCAACCATTTTCATTTCCGTTCTTAACGAAAAACTGAATAATACACCTATCAGTAAACCCATTTTCAATAGGAAATAATGGAATAGGATTTCCCGTCGAATGCAACCTGCTATGCGAGTAATTTGAGTTAGAGATAAGTGTATTAAAATTGAGTTAGAACACGTTTAGCGTAAAATCTATATTTTGGCCATAACTCCCGGAGACCATGGATTTGATAAACATTTTCAAAACAATGAGAACAGTGGATAGGATTCTCTGTTGCACGAGTAAGGTTCCTCCAAACACACGCACGCGACGGTCAGCGGACATTCTATCGCGCGAAAGCGATTCTGTCACTGTTGGTATGGAAGCGTAAATCAAGCATTGCCTACAACGTATAACGATAGAATCGCGGCGACGCGGCGATAAAATCGCTTGGGTTTGGGGGAAAAATCGGTTGAAGATAAGTGCCTGAAAAGAATGACGAGCACATTGTCGTTCACACACCCTACAGATATCACCTCAATTCATCGAGTGTATAACACAGCCTCCTATAAAAAGTTTGCCAACATATAGCATTTACGTATACTAAGTACAAGAAAGGCAAAAAGAAAGAGTGCATTATAAATTGTATTAAGAAAGTTCATAAGATATGTCAAAATAGCACTTCAGGGCGATGGATACTATTCTGGATTCAATTCCGCACTGAACGAAAAAAAAAATTATTCTGATTTTTGTTTACGGGCTGACCCTGCATAAAACAGTGATTTGAGATAGCTTGGAATGCAATTACATCTGGACAATTTTCAGAAAACAATGGGACAGTATTCCACGTCGAATGCAATGTCAGTTCGTTTAGCTGAGTCCATTGCTATATAACATTATGGTCTCAGCGAATCAATAAAAACATCTTTTTAGCGAAGCGAATATGGACTTTTGCTCGTACATGGTGTACGAGAAAGCAAAATATAAATCTCCTTCAAAACCGATATCACAAAGTCATTATGAGCTTGAATTTCTGCAATTTGTCTGCACTAATTGAAAAACACGCATAAAATACAGGCCTGCAACAACGTCGGATTCGAAAGTTGAGAGAACGTTTCTAACTATAAACGATAATTGGCGCACAGTTCAGGATAGTTACGACTGGGTGTCCAATGCAGACATTCGCTGCTCGATTGCTAGTGACGGTGAATGGAGCTCTGTAACGTCTGTAACTCGATGTCTCTTCCTTATTTTCCTTGTGCATTTTTTTTTGCTGTGTCGTTCAGCTACCTTCAGTGGATTTACTCAGTCAGTGGAACGGTTTTTTTTCGACGAATACCAACCATCCGACCAAACGAACGAGCCACGAATGGATAATGTTTCTATCTTTTCAGCCGACCTGGCGTGTTGTGTGCTGGCGGCGCCACGAAAGGTTGCCCGTTTAGCAAAGTGCAGACAAAATGCAAATGGGATAGAAAAGTGCTTGTTGCAAGTTAAAATTTTGCAGGCTGGATAGTATTTTGCTGCTGTATTGCGATGGTAAAGTTCAAGACAAACCCAAGCAATACTATTCAAGCCGCTCTGACAATCGGTGTGTTTGTACCACAAACGCTGATTAAATATCTCTAACACGAATTGGTAAGACGTGAAAAATGAGGCGCAGTCAGCAGGTACATACTGGAAATATTCGACTGGTGGGTGTATATCTTGTGGCATCAGTTTGCAGTAAATATTTGCGACGAAAACCAAGATTCTCCGAAAGCTTATAGAATACTTGTCGATGAATTTTGTCTGAATTTCAGCTGAAGATTCGGTGAATCAATCGATTGATATCAAATGTTACCTGAAAGTCTAGACGTTAACCTTAGTGGGTATCAATCATCTATCAATGATGATATTTGGTTGAAAAGAGGAATTTTATGTTATTTTACTTTTCTTGGATTATACCATAGCTGGTGACTACTTTTTGAAATCTGAAGCAATGTTTGATTTTACAATTGAGCACGTTATTTCCAAAATCTAAACCCAGCAATACGTAACTTCTAGAAATTTTGTCGAAGTTCAAATCAGCATAACTTTGCGTAGAAAAATCCGATTCCGATGAAATTAGGACCATCGGACGCGAAAACGGTGTGGGATTGGCCATACACCCTGAATAAATGTAACTTTCGCAGAACATCCGGAACCTGTTACAAATTGGCCAGTGAGTCTTACAGTCCTCAAAATGTATCTTTAATATAGATTATATATTCATCGTCTTGGAAAAACATGAATTTTGATACCCATATATGCATGGTTCCAGATGGTGCAAAAACTGGCTCCTCCTGGAAGGCCCTTGGAACCTGCTATAAGGGTGGCAGTGGACACTATCATTTTGGAAATGTTTCTGTAATCATCGTTTCGCAAAGCCATGAAGTTAGATACTCATATTTGCATTATTCCGATCTGTTATGATTTCATAATGTTCCCGGGACCGTTTTTACAGAAATGGCCGTATCTCTGCGTAGTTTTGATGGATTCTCGATCTACAGCCACCATTCGTCGGCATATTAGTTCTAGTTTTTGGACAAAGTATAAAAAATGATGAAAATAAACGTCACATAAAATGACAAGCAAAGGAAAAAATGCATCTTGAACTTACCCTCGGAAAACCCGGAACATCTCCGGTGGTCAATGGCCAATCTCAGGTTTTGCATGGGGATAGTGTACTAGAAGATTCCGCGTCCGATGGTCCCAATTTTATCAAAATTGGATCATTCTATGCAAAGTTATGCTGATTTGAACTTTGACAAAATTTTGCCTATCTCAACCTTTTTGTCTAACCCCTGTAGAGCGTTTGTCAATAACAGTATATGCTGAAAAAATATTAAAATATATTCATCAATAACGAACCATCCAAAGGAGGACAAAGTAACCTGAATTTTATAAATGTTTTGCATTAAATACAAAACACGTTCAACCGCACACTTATTCACTGAACATTAAAAGGCAGCCAAATAAAATTTCCATCAAAAATTAAATTTTTTCCTAAACAAGTAGGAAACTGCCAATAAAGAAATCAAGGTATGAACAATAAATAAATATAAAATTTCCACAAATAAAACAAAATTTCCATAAACAATTGAGAATTTTCCACAGAACAAAAATAAATAATCACTTTTAAAAGCAAAACTGGCAATTATAAAAGAAGAATTTTCCATAAAGAAATGAAAATGTTCCACGAAAAAAATACAAAATTTCCATAAATAAATCAATATTAGCAATAAACAATTACAAAATTTTCCACAAAATAAAAAAAAAATTCCAAAAAATAATGTTTTCCATAAAATGATCAATAAAGAGCAATCAAAAAAATAAGAAATTTCCATAAAAAATACAAGAAAGCAATAAGGCTGATGAAATTTTACATGAACTTTAAATGCTTTTAAAGCAAGGTTCAGCTATGGAAAAAAAGAACAGTTTGATTGCTGTTTTATATTTCTTTATGGAAATTTTCTTTTTTTTATTGCTCTTTATCATTTTATGGAAAAAATTATTTTTTTTATGGAAAAAATGTATGTATTTTGATTTATTTATGGAAATTTTGTATTTTTTTTTCGTGGAACATTTTATTTTTTTATGGAAAACTCTTCTTTTATAATTGCAATTTTTGTTTTCAAAAGTGCTAATTTAGTTTTGTTTTGTGGAAAATTTTTAATTGTTTATGGAAAATTTGTTTTATTTGTGGAAATTTTATATTTATTTATTGCTCATACCCTGATTTCTTTATTGGCAATTTTCTATTTTTTATGGGAATTTTCTAATTTTTTAGGGGGAGTATTTATTTTAGTCTACAATCAGAACCAAAAACTCGGATTTTACGAATGTTCTAAATCCTACCTGAAACACGTCCGATCACGCACCAATTGTTTACTCACTCGGCCGCGCGAACTATCGGCTTACTGAGCAGAAACACGACAAAACAGGCACTGACGGCCACGCAATGCAGAACACAATATTTCGGCAAATCGCGTGATCGTTCTGCTGTCCGAAACAAGAGCCAACACGCACTGAACTAATTAACTTTATTACCGGCCGCGCAAAACACAAAATTTCGGCAAATCGCGTGATCGTTCTGCCGTCCGAAACAAGAGCCAACACGCACTGAACTAATTAACTTTATTACCGGCCGCGCAATCTCGAAAGGACAAAACGTCCAGATGGACAGAAAGTCGAAAGAACAAGATGTCGAAAGTGACGAAACCTCGAAAGAGACGAAAGGCTATGAGGTTGAACTGAACAAAAGGTCGAAACCGACAATAAGTTGAAAGGGACAAAATGTAAAAAAGAAGGATGAAAAAAGAACGAAGAGGGACGGGGAAGGAGAAAGAATTAAGAAGGAAGAAGGAAGAAGGAAGAAGGAAGAAGGAAGAAAGAAGAAGGAAGAAGGAAGAAGCAAAAAGGATGAAGGAAAGAAGGAAGAAGGAAGAACGAAGAAGGAAGAAGGAAGAGAGAAGAAGGAAGAAGGAAGAAGGAAGTAGGAAGAAGGAAGAAGGAAGAAGGAAGAAGGAAGAAGGAAGAAGAAGAAGGAAGAAGGAAGAAGGGAAAAGAAAGAAGGAAGAAGCAAGATGGGAGAAGGAAGATGGAAGTAGGAAGAAGCAAGAAGGAACATTCCGTGTCGATAGTTCGAACGAGCCAGACGTGTGTGCTGTGTCTCATCGCGGGTTTTGTTCGGTAGTGCGTGTCTATTGTGTGGTGCCTACCTACGGATCCAAGGCGATTACTGTCGGCGAGTGAAGTAGCTGCTTCTGGCGACGCCAGTGAAGCAGGCTATTGTTTCTGCTGCTACCTACAGCAGCAGTGCAGATAAGTGGAAGGCATTGTTTTATTGTTCTCCCATCTCTCTGACACAGAGTGGGATTAATTATAATACATTAAATTAGTTTTTTTATATTTTTTCTAATTTGCTATTAGTTCTAAGTTAGTATAAGAATTAATAGTCCTTCCACCTTGAGAGGTGAAAATGGAGGCAGAGACTATGGGGGGCGGTAGTCCTCTGAAAGATGTCCGCACACGATTGTACCATGCGGCTTCGCCTGGGCCTTGAGTTGTTTACTTTCGGCAGAAAGTGAAAAGTCTAGACTTTCTCGGCATTAAGCGAGATTTGACGCGTCGTTTTACGAAGCTTGATTTTAGTCAGATCAACAGGAACAAGCTACGAATCACCGCACCTACATATCAGGTGGCGAACAGAAATTGCTAAAAGAACAAGGCGTACAATGTAGAATATTTGGTTTAGGCCCCCCCGCGGGGGGTCAAAATCGAAGGTGTGATCAACGCAGCGAGCCTGACTTGCAAGGATGTACTTGCGGGAAAAGGCCAGCTTAAAGAACGCAATGGAGTCTACCGTGGATATTCTGGACTGCAAGGAATTGCACTCAGCAACCATGGTAGATGGCAAAAGGTATATTCTAAAGTCAGGCTCGCTTCGGGTGACGTTTGCCAGTTCGATTCTCCCAAAATATGTCGATTTAGAGAATATGTTGTTTCCGGTGCGTCTTTTTTGTACCAAGGGTATTTAATTGTACCAATTGCAAATAACTTAGTCACACTGCCGAGTTTGTGACAACAAACCACGTTGTGGTAAATGTTTCGAAAGACATCAGGAGGAATCCTGCCAGCAACAAGCCACAAAATGTACCTATTTCGGTATGGCTCTGCCCATGGTTTTGCAAGATTGTCCGGTGTACAGAAAGCGCACCCAAAAAGTGAAGCGCTCGTTGGTACAGCGCTCCAAGCAGACTTATGCGGAAATGGTTAAAGCGCAAGACACATCCGCCGATACCAGTGCAAAGGCTGCTATTTCAGCTACCGTTCAAGTAAGTGATTATTATGATTCCATATGCATTGACGAATTGGACTCTGACACAGCTGATATGGATGATTCTACGGAGGTACACGTGTCCGAAGAGGAAGCAACCGTCTTCCCGGGATCGCGCCATAAGAAATCAAAAGTCATCCATAAAGCTTCCCCAAATCTGAAGGCAATGGGGATTATTTAAAATCCCAAGCAACCTGTCTTCACTGCTCCTTTGGATCCATCTTGCAGCAAGACATTCCCGCCATTGCCCAAAACCGATGTTTCAAGAAACATCCGGCTAGGAAGAATCAATGAAAGAAAAACTTCAATTCGTTCTTCCCAAAAAGTACTCCCGTCAAGCGAGTTGATCTCCTTTAAGGACCTTGTGGACCGTTTTTGAATTTATTCAATATTCCGAATTCATTGAGGTCAATCATTGACCTCTTTATACCAACAGTGGAAAGTTATCTGAAGCTATTGACTGTTTCATGGCCCCTTCTTGCAGGAATTGTATCTTTCGATGGATAATACGGCTATTACACAAGATACAATCACTGTGCTTCAGTGGAACTGTCATAGTCTTAAAAATAAATTAGACGTGTTCAAGTTTTTGATTCGCAATTCCGATTGCGACATATTCGCACTCTGTGAAACATGGCTTTCTTCTGAAGATGAAATCAACTTCCACGATTTTAACATTATTCGCCTTGAATCAGGATGATCATTATGGTGGCGTTCTTTTGGGGATCAAAAAATGCTACTTCTTCTGCAAATTCCCATTCCGACTGTTCCCGGCTTAGAAATCGTCGCATGCCAAGTAAATGTGAAGAATAAAGATCTTTGCATAGCTTCAGTGTACATTCCTCCATATGCCTCTCTTAATCGTCTGACATCTTTGGAGCGCAGTCTCCCCTCCTATCATCTCAGTATTGATATTGGGTGATATGAACGCACACATGGTATTGGATGGGGCGAAACGTAGCACAGCGATTATAGAGCGCCTATTTTCTATGATTTGTGTGACGATTTCAATTTGAATATTTGAACACTGGTGGAAGTAACTCGAATAGGACCAAATGGTCCAACAAAGCCGTATTGATCTGTCTTTATGTTCAGAATTCACTATCGTTAGATTACACGTGGAAGGTAATCCAAAATCCCCATGGTAGTGACCATATGCCGATAGTTACTAGGTTACTACAATTAAAAGAAGCTATCAACAATCTGATCCAGTTAATGTTCCTTTCGACCTCACGAAGAACATTGACTGGCAAAAAATTGCGTCGGCGGTAAACATTGGTATTGAATCAACTGATATTCTTCAACCGCTGGATGAATATCGATTCCCATATTGAGTTGATTCAAAAAAGCGTACTAGAAGCTCAGAAACGACGCGTTCAAGTACATCCGTCATGAAGACCAGCCACTCCTGGTTGGGATGATGAATGTACTAAGTTGTATTCTGAAATCTGATGCCTTCAAGGCTTTCCGTAAATACGGAAGGTCCGAGCTTTTCGAAGAGTATTTGAGGCTTGAAAGAAAGCTCAAAAATCTTCTCAAGGGTAAAAAACGTAGCTACTGGCGACGTTTTTGTCGAGGGACTATCGCGAGAAACCTCAATGACAACACTTTGGAAAACGGCCCGCAATATGCGGAACCGCACTTCCACCAACGAGAGTGAAGAATACTCCAATCGATGGATATTCAACTTCGCAAAAAGGTCTGTCAGATTCCCGTACCAGCAGAACCGCTATTTCGAGAATCAGTCAATGATCCCGGTTCTTTGGGTGGACCATTCACATACTAGAACTTTCTATGTCTCTTCTTTCATCGAATAACTCTGCTCCGGGATGCGATAACATCAAATTCAATCTTCTTAAAAACCTCCCAGATATCGCAAAAAAGACGATTACTTGACCTGTACAACTGTTTCGCATGAGTACAACATTTAGCCTTACCTGAATGGCGACAGGTCAAAGTAATAGCTATTCAAAAGCCTGGGAAACCAGCGTCTAATCACAATTCATACCGACCGATTGCCATGCTTTATCATGCATGAGAAAATTATTGGAGAAAATGATCCTTTCAAGAATTGACCATTGGGTCGAAGCAAAATGCATTGCTTTCAAATACTCAGTTTGGATTTCGTAAAGGTAAAGGAACAAACGATTGTCTAGCGTTGCTTTCTTCAGATATACAACTGGCTTTTGCGCACAAGGAGAAATTGGCTTCACTATTCTTGGATATTAAGGGCGCTTTTGATTCCAGTTTCCATTGAAGTACTGTCAGACAATCTGCACAGTAATGGGCTACCCTATTTTTAAATAATTTCTTGTACAATTTGTTGTCAGAAAAACAAATGAACTTCACACTCGGCACCCTGACAACTTCCAGAAATAGTTACATGGGCCTTCCCCAAGGGTCCCTTGCTTTATAATTTCTATGTTATATTGACTAAGATATTGACAATCGTTTGGAAGGACAATGCACGCTCAGACAACTTGCAGATCATGCCGTGGTCTCTCTAAGAGGTCCATGTGCAGCTGTCTTGCAAGGACCATTGCAAAGTACCCTGAATAATCTGACTGTTTGGGCCAGACATTTAGGGATCGAGTTTTCAACGCAAAAAACTCAGTTGGTTGTGTTTACTAAGAAGCGGTATCCTGCTCAACTGAAACTCAAGCTGTTGAATAATGACATCAACCAATCTTTATCTTCTAAATACCTTGGGGTCGTGTTTGATTCCAAATGTACCTGGAAACTCCACATTGAATATTTGATAGAAAAATGCCGGAAAAGGATGCATTTTCTACGTTCTATCTCCGTAACATGGTGGGGTGCTCACCCGAAAGACCTCATCAAACTCTATAGAACGACTATTCTCTCTGTTTTAGAGTATGGCTCTTTCAGCTTCCTCTCAGCAGCTGATTGCCACCTGATCAAATTGGAACGAATTCAGTATCGTTGTTGGCGTATTGCTCTTGGCTGCATGCATTCAACGCATAACATGAGCCTCGAGGTGCTTGCTGGAATCACTCCTTTAAAGCACCGTTACTGGGAGCTCTCACTTAGAATACTCATCAAATGTGGGACAAGTAACACACTTGTCTTACATAACTTCGATAATATGCTTGAACTAACTTGTCGTTCAAGATTCCTGAGAAGTCTATCTCAACTACATATCATCAGATCTTTGTCTTCCGTGTTATAATCCACCTCAGAGTTCACTTCACCAACGACAGTTCCTCAATTGTATACGATCTGTCCATGAAACATGCTATTCAAGGAATACCAGATCATCTTCGACAAATATCTATTCCCTCACTTTTTCTGAAAAATATGAACATGTCAATTGCAACAACAGATATTTCACTGATGGTTCTCGCATCCAACGGATCCACTGGCTTCGGTGTTTTCAATGTGACTTCAACCACCTTCCAAAAACTTCAGGAACCGTGTTCGGTTTATGTTGCTGAGCTGGCAGCAATTAACTTCGCTTTGGGGATAATTTCAAATCAGCCCGTAGACCATTATTTCATCTTCTCGGATAGTCTTAGTTCTATCGAGGCACTCCGGTCGATAAAACCCGTTAAGCACGCATCTTACTTTCTTACAAACATAAGAGAGCATGTTTTACTTTCTTACAAACATGATGCGTGTTTTGGTCGAAAGATCATTCAAGATTACCTTTGTTTGGGTCCCTTCTCACTGCTCAATCTACGGCAATGAGAAGACAGACTCGCTGGCAAAAGTGGGCGCACAGGAAGGTGAGGTTTATGATAGACAATTCTCGAGCAACGAGTTTTTCCCATTAGTCCGTCAGAGTACTCTTCAAAGTTGGCAAAATAATTGGACACACAACGAACTTGGACGGTGGCTATTTTCTATAGTACCAAAAGTTTCTGGGCGAGCGTGGTTCAGAGGTGAGGACTTAAGTCGAGGCTTCATTCGCATGATGTCGAGACTTATGTCTAATCACTATTCACTAAACGCACATCTGTACAGAATAAACCTTGTCGATAGCAACTTATGTAGGTGCGGAGCCGGTTATGATGACATCGATCACGTAGTTTGGTCCTGCTCGGAAAATGACGCCTCCAGAGAGCAATTATTGGATACCCTGAAGTGGCCCGAGATGAACAACCCTTCAGGGGAAGTTCGAGGGTGTTTTGGGAGTTCGTGATGTGGTCTATATGCAGGCCATTCATAGTTTTCTTTGTGCTTCTGATATCAAAAATCTAATAGTTTTTTCTTTCTTCAAAGTTTTTTTTTTTGTTTGGTCTCTGCTTTTCTGTTCCGTAGAGCACCATAGCTCTGCCATCCGGAAGATGCTCCCAGTCGAACCATTCCTCGAGCACGACGACACGCCACATCGTCCCTGACGCCAAATACCCGGATGAGAAGCTGAAATTCCCTGATCCCAAATCCTTAGCCCTGTCCATCCTTAAACATTGTAAACTAACCTCGAGTCACCACGAGTACGCTGACTTCTACCCCTCTCTTACTAACTGAAAAATTAAATGATATTGATTGTATATATCACAAAGAACCATGGCTCCGTAAAGTGTTATACACGCCTGAGCCTACCAAATAAACGAACTTGAAAAAAAAAGCAAGAAGGAAGAAGGAGGAAGATGGAAGAAGGAAGAACAAAAAAGAAGAAAGAAGGAAGAAAGAATGAAGAAAGACAGAAGAAAGAAGAAGGAAGAAGGAATAAGCAAGAAGGAAAAAGAAAGAAGGAAGAAGAAATGAGGAAGAAAGAAGAAGGGAAAAGGAGGAAAAGGGAAGGAAGGAGATAGAAGAAGGAAGAAGGAAGTAGAAAGAACCAAGAAGGAAAAAGGAAGAACGCAGAAAGAAGAATGGAGAAGGAAGAAGATAGATAAAAAAAGAAGAAGGAAGATCGAAGAAAGAAGAAGGAAGAAAGAGAGAAAAAGAAAGAAGAGAGAAAAAAGAAGGAGTAGGAATCATGAAGAAGGAATAAATGAGAAAGAAGTAAGGAAAAAGGAAGAATAAAAAAAGGAAAAAGATAGAAGGGAGAAGGAAAAAGTAGCTATAAACGGAAGTAGGGCGAAAGAAATAAAAGAAGGGAGAAGGATGCAGGAGAAAAGAAAAAAGAAGGAAGAAGGGAGAAATAGAATTGAAGAAAGGAGAAAGAAGAAGGAAGAAAGAAAAAGAAGAAATAAAGAGGAAGTAGGGGGAATTATGAAAAAGGAAGAAAAAAGAAGAAGAAAGAAAGGATAAAAAAGAAGAAGAATTAAGGATAAGGAAGAAAATGGAGAAATAAGAAGGAAAATAGAAGAAAAGAGAAAAAAGATGGAAGAAGGATAAAGAAAAAAAAGGTAAATAGAGGAAATATGAAGAAGAAAAAAAGACCTGAGAAAGAAGATGGGCAAAGTAGGAACGAAAAAGAGAGAAGGAAGAAAAAAGAAAGTGGAAAGGATAAAGTCCCTTTTGAACATAGAGAAACAAAAACTTACATATTCATTGGAAAATAGTTTTAAAATTCAAAAACTTGATGAGTATTTGTCAAGGAATTCCGCGCGTTTGCAATGGAATTATTTTAGGTATGCAACAATCTGGCTAGTATTTTACATTAAGCTTTTAACATCGTTGGGTACGTACAGATAATAGGGATTATTTATTCTAATCTGCTATTCAATACTTCGATATTTTTCGGTTTATGGAATTCGATTCCATCAGGACGGAATCGTTTTTGCATAAATGTTAAACAATAAACTACTCGTAACGAAACCGTAGCTGCAGGTCACACCGTTTTTTGAACGCCAGTCTAACGCCTTTGTTATAAATTTTGAATAAGTTGATATATTTGAAGAAAAGGAAACGGAACGAAAACAGAAAAAGCTAGGATTGGAAATTGTGGAGTAGTTGCGAATTATATATAATATTTGGATTATAAGGCATAATAAAGTAGTGAAACTACATCTATAGCGCAGTGTAGAAGTAAAGATAGCAGGTGGTAAATATCCCTACAAAACATGTCCGTTGGATTGTGAATTAGGAAAATTTTTGGTTTTGACAGGTCGAGATAAGTTGGGGAAGTCTACATAACTAACTGAAAAAAGTTACAAGGAAAAACGATATATGTGAGTAGGAACAGATTTTGTCATTTTGACTTTTATTTAGTAATTGAAGTTAATTACAGCTGAAAATAGATGCTACAGACTTGTGGTGCAGTCCTGGTAAATCCGAACACTACTTACCAGTAGATGTCGCACCAACATTTAAACTTCACTAGATCAGTTGCACTACCAACATCGTTTATGACGCGAATATGCTTCAACACACACCCTTGAGTAGCATAGTCTACCGTCTTGGTAGTAGTGTCATAAACAACATAACAACAAAAAAAACATAGATCTTCTTCTCAGAGCAAACCGGCATTATGCTTCGCTCACGAATAAAGCAACTTTGTGAGAAATCGCGAGAGACACCGTCAGCCTTTGATACAGGCTATATATAATAAGTATAAGAAGAAAACGTTCCATCAAAATGCAATTTTTGTGCTGCATGAAATGATGGAGATGGTCTCTCGTCGTTGCTTAGCTGGTCTAGTCGGTTGATTGCTCTTATTAGTCAACACAACCAGCGGTAGTGCATCACTCAATCCCAACATTCAGTGTAGAGTACATAGATATACATACTTGAGCAGTTATCCTCCAATAGTGCGACTGGCATGCTAGGTTTGAGCTAAATTATGTGTTCTTTTGTGCATTTGTAAACCTATCGTTCGACTTTGACTGTATTTTTAGCAATTCTGAAAATTGGTTGAAATACTGATAATATGAGTATTGCTTTATTACCAGTTAAGTGATAAACTTTATCAAGATGCAGTTACTACTGATAAGCCAGCAAATTCATTGTTTCAGAATAATCTGCTGGGAGAACAACACAAAAAAGTTAGGAACAATGCGCTGGGTTCCAGCGAAATAGAATTAGTTTTTAGGTACATCATCTTGTGAAACCAACAGATAAACAAACAACCATGCGTTCACCTTTTATTGCTCATACAATTGTGTCATTTGCGCCACCGCTAAAAAGTCACAAAAACAAAATCAGTTTTTAGAGTCGCCATAGTTGTAGCATTGGAGGAGTTGTCTCACATTGATTCTTAATCTAAAATCACTCTAACAAAATAACACCTGATATTCATCAATGAGTCACCCATCTTACAAACGCATAATTCGTGGCAAAACTGTTCCCACATTCCGACCAGCTCGCTCTCGACCGCGCAGCATATCGTTTCTCTGGGCGCTTTTCTCAATCGGCGTTCGACTGTCGGGTGGAACGCACCGTGTGGTCCCGTGCTTGGTAGCAGAGTTCGTGAAGCGTCGTCGCGTTTTCGTTGCTGGACTTACTCCGTCGTTGTTTTTGTTGTTGTCGCCATAGACAGTATCATTGTGGTGCGATCGCCTCCGCCTCCCTCCCCCTTTCGGGAAATCGGGTAACATAAAGTGACTGGGACTGATCGTGGAATATCTGCCCACCCAGCTGGGGAATACAATCGGAGGCCCAGAAGCAGTGATGCGTGTGTGACACATTCGAGCGCAGACCTCCTTCGTCTGTTCGGTGAATGCAATTTTGTGCAGAGCTGTTCAATTGCAAGTGCGGGGAGTTGGTGAACTCTGTTGGGCTGGTTGCTGACTTCCTGGAGAGTGAACCATTTTGACAGTGGGGGGTCATGCCACAGAAAAACGTAATAGATTTTCCAAATGGTGTTTGATGTTTCAATTACAGCTGCGGGAAACTTAAGTGTGCATTATTAATTGGTTTTGATGATTGCTGGCGGATGAATTGATAATGTCTTTGTGACTAGATTGTATGTTGTCTTTGTTGATTGCCGATTGGAGATACATCGGAGTTGGTGCGAAATTGTGCTCCACGAAGGTATTGCAAGTTCGGAACGACAATAAAAAAGTTTCTAATTTTCTTTTCGCGTGATTGCTTTTAGCTTTTATTGTTGTTGAATATATTTCTTTTCTTTCCCCGATGAGATAACAAAAAAAATGTTGCAGTAATTGATTGTTTCTGTTTATTGAGCGCAAAGAGAAATTATTTTTCTTTAATCAAGTGTGATAATCAAATTCTTGTTGAAGTTGAAGTCATCGCTTTTTTCGCAATGCTTTGTCGAGAGAAAAAAGAAGAGATAGATAACATGTGCTACAAGTAAACTAGTTTAGTGCAAATTAATCGATGCAGGGAGAATAGTGAGTGCAGGAAAATAAATAGAAACCAGTGTTTAGCGCAAAATATGTTTACACAGTCCAAGTGAAACGGAATAACAGTGCGATCTCTCGCCAAAACCGGATCGAAACACGATTATTGCATATTTTTCATCTGCTTCGCGTCTAGTTATTTTGTTGATCGGGAAAAAAAAACTGTGTAACTTTTCGATTTTTAAGACCCGTGGAAATTGCAAGGTGAATAATTTTCAACCGCACGTGCACGTCCTCACTCGGGTTTACAAGCTAGGGATATCCTGCTCCCGAAAATACACACGACTGGGAATACAGGTCAATAGAAATCTCAGTGCCCTACTGACGAAGCGTAAGAGATATCCTTCCTCAACCAACGCATGCACGGTGCGCGCAAATGTGGTCGTGAGCTGGTGACGGACACAGACGCAGCATCCACAAAGTTCAAGGTCAGTCTGATTTCGAGGTAAATTTAAGGGTATGCGATAAGTAAAATATATTGCTTGAATTTTTTTTAAGACAATTGAAGTTGAAATATGCCTTAGGAACCGGGAAGTTCGATTCTCGGTCCAGATTATCCATTCTTCAGGGATAGACGGTGAAGCAATTAGAGAATTATGAACGCCCGAGAAAAATTTGACAATCCAAATAAAAAAGTTCACGAGCCAAAACGGCAAAATAATCATTTGTCATAAAACGAGTTCGTACTATCCTATTTAATTCCATGACCGTTTCTCGTACTTGACTCGTACGTACTTGACTTAAGCACGAACTTTTCGGAGTCCAATATTCTTTTACCTCGCGTTTTCACCTTAATATGATAGAAAGAATATAAAAACTTCAAAACAAAATAAACTAAACCTTGCATAATTTTTATTCCATCCTTTGCCTCATATCAAAATGTTCTTTAAAAGAACGCATACCGTTAAAAATGAAGAGACATGCTTGGGACGTAGCATAAAAGCACTCACACAGACTAATCATATTTATGCGAAGAGAGACATGAGAGAGTGCGACAAGCAGCCCAGCATACGTAAAGAATAGCGTGAGCGAGATTTTGGTTGTTTTTATCTCCAGTTCTGCCCCCCGGCGGTGGTAATGAATGACGTTTTTGGAATGCTTTTACCGTATTTCCTACTTTGAGATAGAAGCAATGAGAATAGATAGAAGGTGAGGAAGAAGACCAAATGCAAGTGTATTAGTAGATGATGGAAAATGTAAACAGCAAATGGTGACGTACATATTTGCACGGCTTCTTATGGGAGCTCATTCGAATGTAGTAGTGAAAGCTTTTTCGCCATACACGAAAGGCACGCACACAATATATGAATTTCCATACCTTAGTATTTATTTTCATTGAGATAGAAGGCTATGTATTATGTTGCATTCACACCTAAAGTTAGTACACTGACTGTCATAGGGAAATGGAAAATATTTAATTTCAAGGATTGAAATGAGCGAGATGCCACTCGAGGTAATTGCATCGGATTCCGTCCAAGGAATTTCCGCATAACGGCCATTAGCATTTCATTGGCCACAGCGGAACGTAATGGCCACAGCGCGAATGAATCATCAAGAACGAATGACTAAGCCTGACACGGTGCTAGACGACGGTACGTGTAAATTGAGGAATCATGACACACGTTGCTCAACACGTACCTTTTACCGAGTATGTTTTTCTTGTTTTCTACTTTCATATTGGCATACATTTGTGAACGAATTTCATTAGACTCTCCGCATACACTAAATAAAACATGCATTGTACCTAATGCATATTTGCAATCTAGTGATTAGCAATGGATTATTATTGTTTGCCAAGAGAACAACTGAAAACTATCGGTACTAACTTGACCTTTTGCTAGCTCAAATTACTGTCGACTTCCTTAATTGCTTTATTGCGGTTGCACCGTCATCTGCCAGTGCTGCGATGTCTTGCTCCAAACCAGTCAGTTGCTGCTCCAATATAAAGTGTGGCCAACATTGCCATCCCAAGATTCCTGTTTCCATTGGATTTTGGTCTTATCAACGTCTCCAATATTTGTCTGTTCATTAATATGATCAGTAAATAAGGAGATCCAGTAGTGGGATCACCAACCTTGATTTATATATGTACATACTTCAATAATTGTAGCCTTTGAGTGTCCTTTATCGACACACATAGGTTTACATGATGGTCAGAAATAAATTAATCAAAAATTTTAAAAAGTTTCATTTATACGTTTTTACGAATTTCATACTGCATGAAGCCATAATTCGTAAATTACATATTTACAATTAGCCGAATACAATATATTCCAAATGAAATATCAGTTGGATTAGACATGATTTATGAGGAACAGAAATGTTTAATTTGTTGAAATATAATTCCATAAAAATCTTAAAATCTAAAATAATTTAGAGCTAAGAAAAAGTTCCAGCGAGCTCCACCCTAAAACATCAACTGAATCGTTGCTTTCTAACTGAGACTGGTCCACTTATTACAGAAGCTTTATACAAATGTCCATCAGAACCAATCAAAAGGTTTGCCAGAGTATGTGTTGAAACCGATTCGAGATCTTCAATCAACTTATTCATAAAAAAAGTATTAGCGGCCATATTGATTTCGGCCATTTTTACATTTTTATGCAAGTCTCGTAGCTAACATTTGCATTCATTTGATAGAATTAAACGAATACATTCAAATTTATCATATATCGGAAGTATCTTTTGAGTAGATCTTGTTTCACATATAAAAACTCGACTATGTTGTGCGTTTTTCAGAACAAAATATTTTGTGTGGGTTAAATAAACTTCATTAATGTTTGTGTGTATCGTAGAGTAATCCTCATATTTGGAAAGCTTGCAAAATAACTGTAATACAAAAATTTCACTCGTTCAAATAACAAAAACAAAATTACAAATTGAAAAAAAAAGCTGTCAATTATTTTTGGATAGTTTCAATTATTTTAAGGGCATATTTGGAAGAGTACCACGATGCTGATCAGTATGTCACCCGTCAGCTAACGGCTCTCCCCCATTTTATCTTCAACCCTGTCCCACCAACATACGAATGCCAGAAATACTAAAGTTAAAAATTCAAATTACTAACCTGTTCATAGCTTATGAAATTACTTTCCATCATAATGAACATTTTCATTGAATCCTGTGTAATTTGGCTGAAACTTTGATATAAATCTCCAGTATCGTGCCATATTTATATCGCTCCGCGTGTTTCACTGCACTTCACTTCTTCTCACATCGCAATTAAAAACAAGTTTTCAAACACTTTTCTGCACAGGAGCAACCCGAAATGTTGATGGGGGTGCTTATCAAACTTCACTTTTTGAATTAGTTACTTGTTTCAAGTAATAACTTAAAACTAATTATGATTTTCGCCAAAGAAAATACCGATTTATTTTGCAGAGCGAATGTAAATACCGGCACCGGTAGCAGCAAACTAATAATTAGGGTGGTTCAAAAAATAGATTTTGCTCCGGCACACTGAATCGATTCTGTTTCATATTCTAAATTTCCTCTGAATGTTTGAGCTGATTGGCCTTTTTAGGTTTTTATGGGGATTGCTGTGAGGAGGTAGAATTTTTCATTGTAGGGGAAGAGGTTCAGTTGTGGGCACCCTTTTGTCTTTCATTCATAACTTTGGCCCTAGTTGATCTTATTCCGATATTTGTATACCAATGGAAAGCTAGACTAATAACCTCACTACTAGCGAAAAAAAAAAATAGTTTAATTTCATAGGTTTGAAAAAAAAATATTGACAATTTTGCAAATCTGACATTTTTGGACATTTCAATTTTGTGGTTCGGTTGTGGGCACTCTTGAAAACTCAGCTAAAAATAAAGAAGCATGAATAGAAACCACCCAGATTTAAAGAAAAGGAATAATTTATTCATTCTAATAGACAGGAGGCACTAAGAAAATCAGATCTATTCACCCAGTAGTAATGATGCCTCCATCGGTGCATTAGGGAGGATATTGAAAAAAATTACATAAGAAAAGTCTAAAATAGCACTTTAGGTAAATGGGTTTCAATTTTTCATTGATTAATGTTTTTTTATATATCTCACAGTCAAAAAAATCCTGATTAATCACCCTAGCGGTAATAGTGCCTTTCTCGTGATTTCAAAAATTAATATTTTGGCCATAAATTTTGATCCCATGGTCCGATCTGACCAATTTTCAATAGGAAACAATGGGATAGGATTCCCCGTCGAATGAAACTTGTTGCAAGAAAATCAGTCAACGATTTATTCCAAAAAGTGTGGATAAAATAACTAGACATACATACTCGAAGATCAAAAATATGAATTAAACTCATTATTTCAATAAATTTTGTCTAAGTATTTATAAAAAACTGCATAAAAACGTCATTTGAAATAAGTCAACTAAAACGATATTGAATGATTTGTCAATAAAATAACCATAACCGATAACCAATAAAGGTGCCTACAACCGAATTTCGCAGCCGATTGGAAAATGAAGAAAAAAAAATTCGCGCTAAAATTTTAATGGCAATCGTCATCAAGCCTCAAAATAGATTAAATTTACTGTATAAATATGCATTGGAATTCACTTTTTGAATTAAATCACTTCAATTTATGACACTTTGAAAAAGGCCAAAACAAACTTTCGTGTTGTTTTTTTTGTAAAAACAAAATGATTTGTTCCTAGTTCAAAGTAGAGGTCACCATTCGGTTTGATATTGAGCACATAACATCATGTTACAATAGCAAACTAATGACGGTTGTCAGAATGACAGCACCTGTTATCTGTCAAAAGATACGTAGGGGTGCCCTTAACCGAACGGTGCCCACAACCGAACCTCCTCCCCTACTGATTGTGGCACTCTCCCATTGGACGCTGGCGATAAGAGAGCCCATATGAACGGAGGGTGTAATCAAGAGCTTTCACTCAACAGGGATCAGACGTTCGATAATAAGCAATCTATTTTATCAAAAGCTGCGAACCTTTGGTTATGTTTATCATCTCCTCAGAATGCATTAATGAAAGGTGCAATGCAACATACCGTCGTGCATCCAAACTCGTACATTTAGGCACTTCAGTATACGAAAAATTCTCTAAAAAATACAAATCAAACGCAAATAGATCGTTCGTCATTGATCTAACTGCACAAGAGCCTCTATTTCTTGTGTGCTCCACTGTATTGCATTAAAAGCAATGAAAAATATGACAAAATTACGAACAAAATCAACACCTCCTGAATCGAAATCCGTCCACCGTGGACGGATTTCGAATCATAGGATCATAATCCGTACAGCTTTTTTCTAACAAAATATTTAAATTAAAGCAGACCAAGTTATCAGACCAACAGTGTAAATAGCGCAATACGCACCTTGAGAAGCGACCCCTTCGTTATTTATGCTACTGATCTCACTCTATTAATTACGATTTGCAATTTAAACACACTCGCTTTTGGTACAATTGCGTCCAACACGCGAACAAAATGGCACCTGAAACTTCGCGTTTGCGGAGTGGCGATTTGTTTTTTAATAATGTTATTTTAATTTCAGAGCCTACTTTCTATTTCAATGGCCAGAAAGCTTACTGTCAAGTATAAGATAAGGATAAGGAATAAAGATAAGGAAAAGATTCGGGTTTGCCCGGCGAAGTTATTAGCGTGCCGGAGCAAATCACTGTTTTCCGATGTTTCTGCATACATTTTTGCCTTTCTCGTACAACAAAGTTGTACCGAAAGGTTATCATTTCACTCCGAATACGAATTTTTTATATATGTCTCGAAACGAAAGCATTTGGTCATTGTTATGAAAAGTTATTCAAAATTTGCGTGGCCAATAAAAAGATCTTTAGGAAGGTCAAAACATTCAAACCTTCCTGGAGAATAAATAAGATTGTCAATTAAAAAAATAACTCACTACATAAAGATCATTTGTCTAGAGCATCTATACTAAAAAAAAACACTAGAACAAAACTACTTTAGTTCTCGATAAAACAGGGGGTGATCAAGTCTCCCCACCATCCCTATGTGTTAAAAAAAACCTTTCAGTTGTGATTTTTGTCCTACATTGCCATATATTCAACGCACTGTGTGGTGTTCTGAATTTGAGAAAATTTCTACTATGCGTGTTCGACATTTGAGACAAAAATTTGCTGAAAAACATCATTCTTGTTTTATTCTTGGCGGTGGAAACAATTGATCTATTAAAATATTTCAATTCATATGCCATAAAGACCTCCGAAATAAAAAAATGTGCTTAAGTGTTGTAATATGAATCAAAACGGTATGCCTTTTTGTAACAAAATCTGTTATAAATTGTGTCCTGTTCGTAGTTAAAATTATAATTTGTTATAATTTAGATAAAATATTTATTCAAAATTAATTACTTACTTCACTTGTGGATCCTGTTCATACCCAGTGGTGCAAACGGCCGGCTTGATAGATCTTCATCCTAAGCAACGACCAGATCTTTATTCTTTATTTTATTCTTTATTTGGAGCAGGGAAAAGCCCGCTTGAGTAGAGCAAAATCCCTTCCTCAAGCGGGCGCAAAACCTCCTCTTCTTTTATATCAACAGAAATTACAATTTCCAACAGATACAATATTACTTATTACAATTTTACAATTAAAGAATACTTAATGTCTATCCTGACTAACTATTTGTCAAAGGGTGTTTGTGTTAGAAGCGGCAAGTATTCGGCAAAACTTTTTCCGAAGATTGGGACGAGAAAGGTGAAAGTCAAATTCAGTAGCACATCGATTGAAGATACGGCTCATACTAGTGAATGGCTCGTTATGTCCATAAATTGTACGAGCACCCTGGAGGAACAAAAAAGAATTGAACTTAAGCTGACGACGGGGCGCATTTAGGTTCAAAAGAGAGAGCAAATAGGAGGAATCAATTCTTGATTGAAGAAGGTCGGAAATAAATAAAGCCCTGGATATATCCCGACGCTCGCTCAACAACTCTAACCCAATGAGCTTGCAGCGGTCATGGTAACTTGGTAGGTGGTTTGGATCATGCCGGTGGAGATGCCGTAACACGAAACGAACAAATTTGCGTTGGATTGCTTCGATACGCAATATACTGTTTTGGTAAAACGGTGCCCAAACAACAGAGGAGAATTCTAGAATCGATCTTACCAAGGAACAATACAGTGCTTTCAAACAATGGATATTCTTGAAGTCTTTAGATATGCGGAAAATGAAACCAAGCATCTTAGAAGCTTTGGAGGACACGAATGCGACATGATCGTTGAAAGATAGTTTTGAATCTAATAGTACGCCCAGATCCTTAACGACGCGTCCTTTTTTAAGATTCGTTGTTCCAATTTTGTAGCAGTAGTCAATCGAGGAGCGTTTGCGCGAGAATGAGATCACTGAACATTTGTCAGCATTAAGTACCATGCGGTTTATCTCACACCAATCGATGAACACGTCAAGCTGAGTTTGCAAGAAATAGGCATCAGAAGCGTCATTAACAATTATATCGATTTAACCTCTTGCTAGGTTAGATTTTGGTCGACTTCTATAATTTTTTTAGGCTATGCGTCTGCCTCTGCTGGGATGTCCTGCTGGGTTCTTGTCTGATGCTAGTTTACAGATTTCGTTTCAGCCCCTACGTAAGGTTTAAATTGGCCGACATAGCCTCTCTTCCGATCCGGAACTTCAGTTACTATCGGCTCTTGTGACTATGACGATGGTTCTCGTTGATTAAAATCTAGTTGTTAGGCCACCAGGCACGAATTATTTACCGCAGGCATCTGTTGATAAACACCTGCAGCCGGTGAGTCTATTGAATTCTCCACTGATACACGTCATGTACTCAAAATGTATGGCTATAACAAAATTATTTCAACACTTGTTATAAATATCTGAAGTCCATCTACAATTAATGCAAGAGCTACAGCAGCGACAATAGCAACAATACAACCAGCAATGAAGGATGAGAAGCGTTGAAATTATTTCGTCTCTCGGATATTTCTGATGCGTTCTGTTCGAAACTGGAGCCATCTTGATGGTAGATGAACTCAACTGGTGAGCACGTTCCGATTCTTTCCTATCTTTCTATCATTGCTTTATAAATTAAAAAAAATGAAAAGTAAACCCTAAATAGGGTAAATGATATATTTTGGACATGTACATATTTTGGACAAGCCTGAGCTTCTTCGATCAATTTTAGATAATGTGTAGGAAATTTTTTATCGAAAGTATGATCATTGCATACTTTTACCTCAACTCTAGCGGCTCCTGATGAGAATTCACAAATCAACTATTACTTATCTTTAAAATTATCTAAAATGTAAAGCTATCTACCAAAGTGCCTGCTGGATGCCAGTATGCAGGAGAATATGCATTATAGGATTCTTCGTAACATGCACCTGAAACACGTTTAAATTGGTTCAAACGGCAATCTTGAGGTCCTGCGGCCAAAGTTTGATTGTAATTGAGATACTAACATATTCCAATCGCTTAACATAAACTTGAGACGGGTGAAAAAAGAGTGACCAAAATGAAGCCATGTTTTTATGCATCAGACATTTATTGGTCACCCCATGTATAGTACATGGATGAACCATTAATTGCCAACTTTCAGGCTGTTTTCAATGATATCGATAAGATTGCGAAATAATGTTAATTTCTGGTTTAATCTATGTCAGTTAAGCAAATAAATGCATTTAAATGAATGTGGATACGTGTAGGTAAGTCATACCATTGAGATCTGTAGGTGGCCATTTTTAAATTAGGAGAAAATGACTCTGTCCAAAATATATGCATTTTCCATGTTGAAATTATATATTTGATGTCCAAAAAGAAAATATTTCAGTTCGCAGTATATCACAGTTTACACCTAGTAAACGTAATTTACTCAAAAATTGGGCAATGGAGACACAAGACTAATCATAGGTTATGAATTTGGATGAACCTAGTGGTTTTCAATTGTTTTATATTATTCAATCTCGATATATTTTCTAATGAATGTCCTGCGCTTGTCCAAGATACATCATTTACCCTACGTACAGGGCATCGATTGCTGCTATTGCCGCGGGTATTGTGGGAGTCCCAGGTACCCGGTTCACGCTTTAGTTAGCAACGGTGGCTCTTCTTAACCTTCTATTCCCTGAGTAGTTATTACGAATAAGGGCGTCCTTGCGAAATTTTGCTGTACCTGTTACGAACAACTAGTACATCCCGTTCCCTACACTTCCTGAAGAAACCTTTCTTGCTTCAGAGGTGAATCCTTTTTGTAGTACTAGTCTTCGTAACAAAAAGGGCACCATTATGGAGCATGAGATCTGATCAAATTATTCGTAGTACTACTTGATTAACACCCCCAGCTGGGTGAGGGGTAGAGGATGACACACACACACACACTTGTTATAAATATCTGAAGTTGTTATAATTTTGATATTTTGTTACTTTGTCATCCTGGTCGGGATTGCATTGAAAGTCCACCGTACGACACATTTCGAAATGCTGTAATTAATTATTGATAAACAAACAAACTCTAAAATGAGTTAGGCCAGAACATTTTTTATGTTCTGTACTGTATTCTGTCCCCACCACATCAACTTTCTGTGAAATTTTAAACCTCACCAGCTTGACCAGTTATTTTTTTTAAGCGCTCTTGAATTTTAATCCGGTCATATTTGATTTTTTTTATTCGGATGTCAGTCCTAAACCTGACGGATCATCATTTTCTAGCTAGGAGCAACTTGAGCTTTCAAAGCGACTCATTATACTTCCTCGGGCGAACAAAATGATTAATGACGATTCAGGGATTTAGATTTAAGATGGTGGGCAGTATAAAACGCAGACATTTTCTTAGTTGATTATTTTCCAACGTGCAGAAATGTTCTACATATCCAACTAGCCATAAGTAGAAAACGGCTAGATGGAATTTATTCATTCCTTCAGCAGATATTGTCGTTATATAGTTTCCGACGGGTTTATATGATGTTAATGAGAAAATCACGAGTAAATCGTGAAAAACTAAAATTTGTATGGGAAATCTAGAATGGGCAGTTCTTAACGCCTACTAAGCAGGACATCGTCTGCCGGGTCAACTAGATTTTTATAAACATGAGTTGAGATTTCCTTTAGTGGTATTTAATAATCTTTCTCTTTCAAGCGCATAGAACGACAGGATTTGTCAACATATTCTATGATATAATGTCAGTCTTCAGCAAATTTACACGACACAAACATTCCACTGGAATTTGAAACAAGACACTAACATTTTTGCATATGCCCAGTTCTTATACAGATTTTGGCAGGTTCTTATACAGAATTGTTAGTAAATATGTCATCCGCTGATTGGATGTAAGAATAGACTATGTCCTTGTGGTTGTCTAGAATGGAAAGAATTGTTAGTTCGACTCACCTGATCGATCCACCTTGCCCACAAGAAGGTGGGGTTTCTTGTGGCCGTCTAATCGTTTTCAAGAACCATTTTCACCGAGTTAATATCCGACATTCTAGCTACGTGCCCGGCCCACCGCAATCGTTTTTCGCGGTGTGAACGATTGATGGCTCTCACAACGGCAACTCGTTGTTTATTCACCTCCTCCATGTACCGTCCATGGCGGTGATGGTACGCAGCACTTTTCTTTCGAAACCTTCAAGTGCGCGTTGGTCCTCCACGAGCATCGTCCAGGTCTCGTGTCCGTAGAGGACTACCGAGCGTTGTGTAGATAGTAAATTTGGTACGGCGGCGACGAACTCTATTCGATCGGAGCGTGTACGGTTTCTAACCATGATGCGTATCCGAATTTCTCTGCGGGTATCATCTTTGGCAGTCACCAGTGAGCCCAAGTACACGAACTTCGATGTTATTACCAACGATACGAACTTGTGGTGGGTAGCCCACGTTGCGTTGTCTTCTCTTGAATTTCTTCCTACCATGTAATTCGACGTGTTGATGGGTGTGGGTAGTCCAAACCGGTTAGCTTCACTCTTCAGTCTGATGTAGGCTCCTTCCATCTTCTCAAAGTGACGTGCCACAATATCTATGTCGTTGGCGAAACCAAATAACTGGACAGACTTAGTGCAAATCGTACCACTCGTGTCGATCCCGGACTTTCGTATTACCCTCTCCAAAGCGATGTTGAATAGCAGACACGAAAGACCATCACCTTGCCGTAACCCTCTGCGCATTTCGAAGGAACTCGATAATGCCCCTGGAACTCGAACTATGCATATTACCCGATCCACCGTCGCCTTGATCAATCGTGTCAGTTTATTCGGAAAACTGTGTTTGTGCATTAGCCGCCATAGCTGGTCTCGATCGATTGTATCATATGCGGCTTTGAAGTCGATGAACAGATGATGTGTGGATACGTTGTATTCGCGGAGCTTCTGCAATATCTGGCCTACGGCGAACACCAGGTCTGCGATTGGGTGTTCGCCCATAAATCCCGCCTGTTACTGCCCCAAGAATTCTATAAATAATAAGAAGAAAGAACAAAAAAGCTTGGTGCAAAGTAAGGAAGCCCTTTCGAAGCAAAAGTAATTTTCCCCTGCATCGTACCTTGACAACCAGCATTCAATAGCACACCTCTCACACACGGCATTTCGAAGAATGAACTGGATTTGATTGGAGAAATGTTATCAGAGAAATAGCAGCAATCCTTGGAAGCTCATCAATTAGAGTTGAACCAAAAAAAAGTGTCCCCAAGCAATAGCGAATGTACGTCTATTTTTTATCGTTAATGGATACCGTTCTTCTTCGTACAACTGGAGGCTGGAGGCTGCAAAATAATTGGCTTCACGGTAAAATAGTGTAATGTCTAATCGAATCATCGAAACATCAGTTCTATTGCATAATGGAGCGAAAAGAAAGTTTGTTTTAAGTTGGCCCCCGCCAAGGGCGCCAACGTTATTTTCAAAATAATTCTTCTCCAAGCAATTACTGTCCTATCAACAATGTTTAGTTACCAACATCCCTCAATACAGATGGTTTTATTTAGCAAAGTCGTTAGATGGGCGATATTATTTCAATTACGTGCCCTCGTTTAAACGGCGTTGGTGTCTTTCTCTTGCACATTTATCCCATTATTCCAAACATTTTCCAAACAATTTTACATTTCCGTTCTTAACGAAAAACCCTGAATAATACACCTATCGGTAAACCCATTTTCAATAGGAAATAATGGAATAGGATTTCCCGTCGAATGCAACCTGTTGCGAGTAATTTGGTTAAGGATAAGTGTATTAAAATTGAGTTAGCTTTTTGAACACGTTTAGCGTAAAAAATCTATATTTTGGCCATAACTTCGGAGACCATGGTTTGATCTGGCACATTTTCAAAACAATGAGAACAGTGGGATAGGATTCTCTGTTGAATGCGAGTAAAGGTTCCTCCAAACACACGCGACGCGACAGTCGCGGTACGATTCTATCGCTTGGCGAAAGCGATTCTGTCACTGTTGGTATGGAAGCGTAAATCAAGCATTGCCTACAGCGACCCAACGATAGAATCGCGGCGACGCGGCGATAAAATCGCTTGGGTTTGGGGGAGCCTTAAATCGGTTGAAGATAAGTGCCTGAAAAATGAATGACATTTTTGATGCGTTCGAGCTGAGTCGATTGTTGTATAACACAGCCTTCTATAAAAAGTTTGCCAACACATAGCATTGACGTACACCAAGTACAAGAAAGGCATAAAGAAAGAGTGCATTACAAATTGTATTAAGAAAGTACATAAGATAGGTCAAAATAGCATTTCAGGGAGATGGATACTATTCTGGATTAAATTCCGCACTGAACTAAAAAAAAAAATTCTGATTTTTTTTACGGGCCTTGGGTAGAAACAGTGATTTGGGAATAGCTTAGGAATGCAATTACCGATCTGGACAATTTTCAATAGAAAACAATGGGACCGTATTCCACGTCGAATGCAATGTCAGTTCGTCGAGCTGAGTCCATTGCTATATACCACTATGGGTCTCAGCGAATCCTATAAGAAAATGTTTTTTGAAGCGAATATGTGACTTTTTGCTCGTACTTAGTGTACGAGAAAAGCAAAAATGTAAATCTCACTTCAAAACCGATATCACAAAGTCGTTATGAGCATTGGTTTTCTGCGAATTTCTCTGTACTAGTGAAAAAACACGCATAAAAATACAGGTCTGCAAACAACGTCGGATTCCGAAAGTTGAGAGAACGTTTTTTCATAACCATAAACGATAATTGGCGCACAGTTCAAGGATAGTTACGACTGGGTGTCCAATGCAGACATTCGCTGCTCGATTGCTAGTGACAGTGAATGGAGCTCTGTAACTCGATAAGTCTCTTCCTTATTTTCCTTGTGCATTTTTTTTTTGCTGTTGTTCGTTCAGCTACCTTCTGATGGATTTACTCAGTCAGTGGAACGGTTTTTTTTTTCGACGAATACCAACCATCCGACCAAACGAACGAGAGCCATGAATGGATATAATGTTTCTCATCTTTTCAGCCGACCTGGCGTGTGTTGTGTGCGGCGGCGCTGCCACGAAGGTTGCCCCGTTTGGCAAAAGTGCAGACAAAATGCAAATGGGATAGAAAAGTGCTTGTTGCAAGTTAAAATTTTGCAGGCTGGATAGTATTTTGCTGCTATATTTTTGCGATGGTAAAGTTCAAGACAAACCGCAAGCAATACTGTTCAAGCCGCTCCGACAATCGATGTGTTAGTACCACAAACAGCTGGTCGTTAAATGTCTCTAAACACGAATTGGTAAGACGTGCAAGAAAAAAATGAGGCAGTCAGCAGTACTGTAAATATTCGAACTGGTGGTGTATTTACTTGTGGCATCATTTGCAGTAAATATGTGCGACAGAAAACCAAGCTTCTCCGAAAGCTTATAGAATATTGACTCGATGAATTCTGTCTAAATGAATCAATCGATTGATAACAAATGTTACCTGAAAGTCTAGACGTTAACCTTAATGGGTATCAATCATCTATCAATGATGATATTTGAGTTGAAAAATGAGCAATTTTATTTATTTTACTTTCTTGGATTATACCATACGGTGACTATTTTGAGATTCTGAAGCAATGTTTAGGTTTACATTAGTACGTTATTTCCAAAATCTACACCCAACCAGCGGATGTAAGTTTTTCTTTCAATTCTGTATAAGAACCTACCAAAATCGGGGACTGTGCATACGTAAAATCGTGGGATTCTTATACACAAAATGTATACAGGCATACCTCGATAGTAAGCACACAATAATAAAAATCCCAGATTAATCCACCTAGCAGTGATGGTGCCTTTCTCAACCTTCGTAAAATGTGTGTGCTTGAAAATAGATGATCTAGTAGCTAGCAGTAAAAAAGAAAAATTTCTTTGTCCGTTCTATGAAAATCAGATTATTCAAGGCAGAGATATTGTAGATCCAGTTGAAAACCGAAAATCATGTTTTGTCCTATTCTCGGATGTCGCAACTGCTTCGCGAGTGCTGCACGACTATTGGCGCTTTGATGTTGCATGAAGAAGAAGCAGAAAGATGATAATCGAAAAAATCTCCACGGGAAACCATACGAAGAAGTTTTTAAAACTCTTCTTAAAAATTTTAGAAGCAATTTAATTAAAAACGGTAAGCAGTACGGGGTTGGACTTTTCTTCTACTATATAATGGCCTCCCTTTGTGGAGCTTCCACGGGTCAGGGTGGCCGACGAGGGAAGAGTAACGGTGGCGGAACTTGCGGGGATTGCACAGTCCCTTATTGTAGGTAAGGCGCCAGGACCGGATGGTATTCCGAACCTGGCCATCAAACTGGGCATTGCTGAGGCTCCCGAGATGTTCAGATCTGTCATGCAGAGATGTCTGGACGAGGGAGTCTTCCCTGAAGCATGGAAAAGGCAGAGCTTGGTCCTACTGCCAAAGGCGGGGAAACCACCGGGGGATCCGTCGGCATATAGACCAATATGCCTGCTTGATACGGCGGAAAAGGTGCTCGAGAAGATCATCCTCAACAGGTTGTTGATACGCACGGAGGGTGCGGATGGTCTATCGAGTAACCAGTTTGGCTTCCGAAAGGGTAAGTCGACCGTAGACGCTATCTTGTCGGTTACCAAATCCGCGGAGATAGCTATCCAGCGTAAGAGGAGGGGACTTCGCTATTGTGTAGTAGCGACTCTCGACGTGGGGAATGAATTCAATAGTGCCAGTTGGGCAGCTATTGCAGATGCGCTCCTGCGTCTTGGAATTCCCGAGTACCTGTAAAAGATTCTCGGAAGCTACTTCCAGAATCGAGTACTGGTATACGACACGGAGGCGGGTCGGAAGTGCGTTGACATAACCTCAGGGGTTCCGCAAGGTTCCATACTGGGTCCGGTGTTATGGAACGTCATGTACGACGGTGTCTTGAGGTTGAAGTTCCCGGTGGGCGTGGTAATCGTCGGCTTCGCTGACGGTATTACGCTGGAGGTCTACGGCGAATCGATCGAAGAGGTGGAGTTGACTGCAGCCCACTCGATCGCAATTGTGGAGGAGTGGATGAGTTCCAGGAAGTTAGAACTGGCTCACCACAAGATTGAGGTGGTTGTCGTTAACAACCGAAAGTCGGAGCAACAAGCGGTGATAAGGGCAGGCAACTGCACGGTCACCTCTGACCGCTCCATCAAACTCTTGGGGGTAATGATCGACGATAAGCTCACATTTGGTAGCCACGATAATTACGCCTGCAAGCGTGCCTCCACAACTATAGTGGCGTTGTCCCGGATGATGTCCAATAGCTCTGCAATTTATGCCAGCAAGCGCAAGCTTCTGGCTAGCGTTGCTCTGTCCATACTGAGGTATGGGGGCCAGCTTGGGGCACGGCCCTGCGTATTAACTGCTACAGAACGAAGTTAGAAAGTACGTATAGGCTTATGTGCCTAAGAGTTGCGAGCGCGTACCGTACCGTGTCGCACGACGCACTTTGCGTCATCAACGGTATGATGCCTATTGACATCGTTATCGGTGAAGACATAGAGTGCTTCGAAATGCGCGGCACGAGAGGCATCCGTAGGACTGTCAGGTTGGCCTCAATGGTCAAATGGCAGCGTGCGTGGGACAGTTCCACTAAGGGTAGATGGACACATAGGTTGATACCGGAGATAGGTACGTGGGTCAAGAGGCGCCATGGGGAAATCACTTTCCACCTGACCCAGGTCCTTACAGGCCATGGTTGCTTCAGACAGTACCTACACCGGTTCGGACACTCGGCCTCGCCCAGGAAAGACGGTGGTAAGGGGTTACGGCAGGCTGAGAGCTCTTAGCCGCATCAGACCAGGGAAATAGAGGAGGATGACGCCTCCTGGACCCTGGTCAAACCCTAGCAGCACACATATTCCGAATAGGTTACTGCAACTCATATGTGACCAAATTTAGTCGTATTCAAGTTGCTGAAACCAGATTTGCCTTACTTGTGCTGCTCGGGGAACAAGAGAAAACCGAAGACGTCAAGGGCCGAAAAGAAGGCCCAGGCGAATGAGGGTAGCAAGAAGTCTAGGGTAGGCGCCAATCGCTCCAGGGGCGATGCCCTAATCATTACGGCGGACGAGGCTAAGTACTCGGACATCTTGAAGGCGATGAGGAGTGACGTCAAGCTCGGTGAACTCGGCGCCGACGTACGTCGAATAAGACGTACCCGGATGGGCGAGATGATACTCGAGCTGAAGCGGGGCGTCTCGCAAAAGGGCGCCGCCTACAAGAAGTTGGCGGAGGAAGTCCTAGGCGAGACGGTCAAGGTGAGGGCACTCACGACGGAGGTGAATCTAAGGGTTAAAGACCTGGACAAGATCACCGAAGTCGAAGAGCTCGTCACGGCACTGCGGCAACAGTGTGAAGTGGAGACGCCCAGCCGTTCGGCTACGGAAAGGAGGGACGCAGGTAGCATTGGTTCGGCTATCTGCAGCGGACGTCTCCAAGGTACTCAAGTTAGGGAGCGTCAAGGTGGGATTGTCGGTATGCCCTGTGCGCATATACGAGCAACCCGAAGTTTGCTTCAAGTGCCTGGAACCGGGGCACAAGCCAAGGGGCTGCAAAGGCCCTGACAGAAGCAATCTTTGCCGACGCTGCGGATTGGATGGACATAAGGCACAATGCTGCACGAACCCTCCCAATTGTTTGATTTGTTCCAGCAAAGCTGTGAACAGCAAGCACCCCATGGGGGGTTCGATGTGCCCGGCGTTTAAGCGTGCTGTAAAATCACAGTGCAGGTAACGCAGCTGGCTTGCTCGGCCTCGCCCGAGTGTTTGGTGTGCGCAGGTTTAGAGGAAACGGCGGAACACGTGTTGTCCGTGTGCTCACGTTTTCGCGCAATTCGTGACCACATGTGGTCTGGACACTACCCCGGACAACCTAGTTCGGAGGATGTGTAAAGATGAAGTTGGCTGGAACGCCGTTTTATCGGCTATCGCCTAAATCGTCTCGGAGCAACACAGAAGGTGGCGCGTGGACTCAAGGATGGCTAGTTCAGGCGCAAATAAGAGGTGGTCCAAGGGACCGGAGTCGGCTTCATGGGTCATACCGGTGGTCATGCTCTGTGGTCGAACTCGATCCTTTTATCAAACAAGTGGCCGCGCGAAGAACAACATGGTATCGTCGCTTTCGCGGCGTCGGTTAACCGGGTGGATTCCGAGCCCGAGGACGGAAAGGGGTCCTCGTCAAGGCTGGGGTAGGCGTAGGCACCGCGTCGGCAAGTCCCTCTGTGTGCTGGCGAATAGGCCCTATCGCAGAAAGGTCAATTTGGGGTGCACGCGGCATCATCATTCTTGATACCAGTCGTGCAGAGGGAACCAGGCGCGAAGTCGACCCTTCCCACCTTCCGAGGACATAGGGCGTGGTAAGGCCACCTGGAAAGCCGGCAACGCGCTGGCACGATACCATGGTGTTCTTCTAAAAAAGCGAGTTACGATGTTCGGTGCTGCAAGGACACGCAGCTAACCTCGAGGGTGCGTTGTGCACTGGCCCCCCATTGAAGCATTACTTTCTGGTTGTACCGAAGGGACGATGGGCTTGGCGGCAATGGAAACGGTTTAGCGGGTCGGGCATGTAGTCCTGCCTCCCTCGTTTGCTGTGGGAGGTGATCCCTAACCCCGCACTTCCTGGACAACCCAGGATGTCTGTTGAGCAGATTCCCCCTCCATTGCTTAGAAAGAAAAAATAAACCGCATGAAATTGTCCTTATTGTTTGTTATACATAATACATTGTAATTATCAGCAACTGCTTGTACACTTGACTATTATAATCATTTTACTTAATTTTAACATTTTGAACTTCAACTAAAAAGTGAATCAATTTGGTCGTAATTTGTTATCAAGTATTCGCTAGTTGCTTGATTCGCTATCAAAATTTAATACCTATTTGGTCATCTTTGAAGCAAACCTCGGTTGGTTCCTTGATCAACCACTGATAAAGGGTATACTGCTAATAGAAAAGATTTTTGGAATTGATGGGCAGAGAAGGCAGAAAACTTTATTTGGGACTAAGTGATTACAGTATCAAAAGTACATTTGCAATACGTGTACGTAATTTCATGAAAATCATAGTTGTTTGCGGTAACACCGCAAAAATAAAAACAACGACTAAATTTTTCAAATTTTTTTGGGGTGACAAAATCGGGTCGAAAACGTGATAAAATAGGGGGTAACCAAATCGGGGAGTGACAAAATCGGGTCAATACTGTATTTCTATTTTTTCTCACTCGTAAAAATAATTTACCCGTACGAAATACTCACAGAAACATCTAGTCAAATCTGGTTGACGTAGACTTGCGTATACTTTGACGAGTCAAATACATTGTATGGAATCACTAGAAACGGTTTTAGAGTTTACAGACATGGTTGGCATTTTGGATTGTCCTTCTAGTTTCTAGTATCCAATATAATATTCCACCACAGACAAACAGACATAACGCATTGAACATTCACTCATCAAATTCATCGTCGTACAAACACTAACGACATCTGTTGCTTTCACTTAGTTGGGCAAATCACGAACTAGATGGCGTTAATGTGCAAACGTCAAACTGGAGCAAATGCGATGCGCACGCCACTTGTGACTGATTGGCCAACTAATGATTATTTAAAATGACCGGTAAATCAGTGAACGATGAGAATTTCATGAGTGTTATGTCTGTTTGTCTGTGATTCCACATTAAGTCTAATTTGTACGTAGGGAGAGTTGGAGCGTCCAGGAATAGTTATTGCAATCGACACACAGGGACTTTGGCATTAATAAAATTTATTTAATAAAGTCCATTGTTTGTCTGTACGAGGGCTTGTGAAACGTACCCATTTCTTTTTACTGGCATGTCATCGCATCCCACAAACATTTCTCTGGAGTCTAAACCTATCTGAAAAACGAAATGGCACTGAAGACAGTTGATTCAAAAGTATTAGATGGCTAATGTCGTTCCTGTTCGCGAGACTAACATCTAGGTTACTTTGACCTGGCAGCCTAAGTACCGGTAATACAAATGTCAAACCGATGTTGGTGATGGAATTAAACATGCACTACAACATGATGCATAAATTATGGCCAATTGAAGCTTGTTGAAGCATAATTTGGCAAAATAATTTAAACGACTACAGCGCCACTAGCGTTCTAGTACTTATGCTTCTACTCTGAAGACCCCTCTAACAAAATCAGAAACCGTTCCCAATTGAACTGAAACGGCATTGGAATCGCTAACGGACTTATTCGAATCATTCCAATCAAGAAAAATCCAATTCTAGAGTGGGGCGTCGGTGATTTGGAGCCACTACTAGGTTCAATAAGTGTATGGAGAAAGATGGTTGATGACCAGAGTCGAATCTTGATTTTAGAGCGGGTTTGTTTGATGATCGGAAGCACCATTGAACCTATTCGGATCAAGAGAAATCCAAAGCTGGTGTGGCTTAATCGGTGGTTTGAAGGAATTACTGGATTTAGTCGCGTCAAAGAAATTCAACGATTTAACCCTGGAGTGGGTAGGTCAATGGTTTAGAGAACATGGTGACCTAGTTGGGTCAATCAAGTCAAGAGTGAGTCAGGTGGTGACTGATATCGGCATCAGACCTATTCAGTTGAGAAAAATCAAACTATGGGCCTTCAGAAGTATTTAGGTACTTCTGGACATATTCGGGTCAGTAAAATCCAACTCTAAATTTCGATAAAATTCAAACCAATCTGGTTCTGATTCTATTGTTGATAATAGAAGAAAACCTGTTATGAACACCGAGAGTCATTAAGGAAAGTCTTCCACAATAAATTAAACAATAAACTAAAAGTTCTAACAAGGCAAATTTGTTGCTGCTTAAATTTCTCGTTGGAGATATTCATATTCAGCAAATTTGTCAGATGAAAACTAGCAACCCTATAATCAGAGACCGGCGGAGTGAAAAACTGTCGAAATGCCAACGTATGAAAATGCATGAAATCGTGGAAATAATACTGGCAGCACTTGCACTTTTTGTTTGCTTAATGGAACCACTTTTGACGGTTCGAAAGGAAACAAGATGGCGTCTTCGCCGATCACTTATTCTATTTAGTGTTTCTTATGAGAACCATTATTTTAAATACACAACCCTCATACCAAACTCAGAATAATATTTAACAGCTCTGGCATAAGTTTCAAGACTGCAGCAATTGGTAATTTCGCTTGGCCCAATGCACTATGGTCCAGGATACAGATTTACGCGGAAAGATGCATTTTACGCCAAAACTATATTTTTTAGAAAAAACTGTTGTTCTACAAAAATGTTCGAAATAGTAAGGCCATCATTATGGTTCTACCAAAAAATAGGGTGGCCCATCATATAAAAAAAAATAGAAAATATTTTTTTTATTTCTCAGAGTATTGACATGTTATGTTCTACAAAGTTGTAGCGCAGCTTATTCCAATCAATTTTGCTAAAAAACTTTTTCTGTAGCTCTTAAGTTGGCTGATTTAGAGCAATTTTACCTAATTAGATTAGGGTGTACCTCAAAAAAACAGTATTTTTTATCTCCTTTTTTGTTTTACATTTCTTGAAAAAGTCGTCTTCAGGTGACTTTTAGAGCTCAAAAAAATGCAACTTTTGAAGGGTAAATGAGCTCAATATCTTTTTCTAAAATCTTGTTTTTTTCAAATAAATTGATATAACTCGACAACGGAAGAAGATACAGACGATATTCTTATAGCAAAACACGCGTTTTAAAAATCCTCAAAAGTTTTCAGAAGGTGACATCCGTGAAAAATAAAAAATGAAATGAGCAGATCATAAATATTCTTTTTTGAGGGACACCCTAATCCTGGTAAGTAAAATTACTCTAAACAAGTGAACTTGAGAGCTACATAAAAAGTATAGCAAAGTTGATGGGAAAAAGCTGCGCTACAACTTTGTGGAACATTTTATGTCAATTTTCAGCAAATAAAAAAAAAAAATTTCACATTTTTATAAAATGGCCCACCCTATTTTTCAGTAACACTATAATAAGGGCCCAAGTATCCAGAAAAACTTTGTAGAACAAATTTTGTTTCTTAAAAGTATGCTTCAGACCGAAAATGCATCTTTTCTCGTAAATCTTGCAATACGATAATAATGAAATTTTTTTTTGAAAATTGTTTAGGCTGTAGATTTTTTATTTTTTATTTCTCACGAATGTCATCTTCTACTTCTACTTTTGGGGCTTTTCAAAACGCGTGTTTTGCTATAAGAACATCGCCTGTATCTTCTTCCGTTGTCGAGTTATATTAATTTATTGGAAAAAACATGATTTTAGTAAAATTGATAAAACTTGAGATAAAAAAATAACATATCCCCAATTTTTTGACATAATAAAAAATATTAATTTCTCTTTCAGATACCGTGTAAATATATTTTTTGGTCTGCCCTAACCGGAGATATCAACTTATGAAAAAAATGTAATTTTGACAGAAAAACAATTATAACTTTTGATCGGAAAAAGATATTGAGCATATTTACCCATCAAAAGTTGCTTTTTTTTGAGCTTTAAAAGTCACCTGAAGACGACTTTTTCGAGAAATGTAAAACAGAAAAAGTAGATAAAAAATACTGTTTTTTGAGGTACACCCTAATCTAATTAGGTAAAATTGCTCTAAATCAGCCAACTTAAGAGCTACAGAAAAAGTTTTTTTAGCAAAATTGATTGGAATAAGCTACGCTACAACTTTGTAGAACATAATATGTCAATATTCCGAGAAATAAAAAAAAAAATTGTTTTTTATATGATGGGCCACCCTATTTTTTGGTAGAACCATAATGATGGCCTTACTATTTCGAACAATTTTGTAGAACAACAGTTTTTTCTTAAAAATATAGTTTTGGCGTAAAATGCATCTTTCCGCGTAAATCTGTATCCTGGACCATAGTGCAATGTGGCCATAACGGTCTTTTTTCGAGACACATGGAGTTTTTCCCAAGAGAAACTAGCAAATTTATCTTAATTTAATTTACCTCCTCCTCCTCCTTATTGGCATTACATCCCCACACTGGGACTGAGCCGCCTCGCAGCTTAGTATTCATTAAGCACTTCCACAGTTATTAACTGCGAGGTTTCTAAGCCAAGTTACCATTTCTGCATTCGTATGTCATGAGGCTAATACGATGATACTTCTATGCCCAGGGAAGTCGAGACCATTTCCAATCCGAAATTTGCCTAGACCGGCACCGGGAATCGAACCCAGCCACCCTCAGCACGGTCTTGCTTTGTAGCCACGCGTCTTACCGCACGACTAAGGAGGGCCCCAATTTAATTTACACAAAACCCATATTACTACTTCTCGGTATCAGCCATTAGAGCCCCTTGTAACTGGTTTCAAAAGTTCTTGAGAAATCAAAATAGATCCCAAAGCTAAGACCAATCCATATGACTTCTTGATGTGAAAGAAAAGAAATATGTTTTCTTTGATTTAGATAGCGCAAAATATCTGTTCCACAAACTTTTGGATTTTGTACTCGATTTATTTTTTATCGACCAGCTAGTACAATTGTAGCGTAATTCTTGAATTCGGCGCCCCCTAAAGGCTGGCGCCCTTGGCGGGGGCCAACCTGGCCAACCGCACGCTACGGCGCTGTTATCAATACATTAAATTCATTAAAAACATAGCATACTTTGTTAACATTATCAAATTTATAGTGGACGCGTGGAACGTCAAAGGGGGTAATTCAAAATTTATGGCATGGACAGCGTAAAAAGAGGAATTTCCTGGAGTAGATCCCTGAGGAATTTTCTACAGAAATTTCCAGGTGAACATTCCTGGAAACAGGAATTTTCGCGGATTTTCTTGTAGGTATTTCTGAGAAAATTCTTGTAGAATTTCCGAAGTAATATCCTTATCATATGTTAGAGGAGTTTTCAAAGGAATTTCCCGGAAAAATCCTGTAGGGTTCTCTGGGCGAATTCTTGGATAAATTCTGAGAAAATTTCATGGGAACTGTCGGGGAAATTCTTGGAGGAATTTGAGTTGTTGAACAAACTTTCGGAAGAATTCCTAAATAAGTTTCCGGAGAATTAATTTATTTGTGAACGACTTTCCGTGAGAATCATCGAAAGAATTTTGGTTTTGGAATTTCCGGGTAAATTTCTAGAAGAATGCACGTAACATTTTTTCGCAATTTAATTTCCATAACAAATTCTCCAAGAATTCCTCGACAATTTTCCGGGAGGTGTGTTTAGTGGAATTTCGAAAGGAATTCAGAAGAAATATTACAGAAAGTTACAGGACTTACAGGAGCAAATTTCTTAAAGCATTCATGTAGAAACTTTCGAAGGGATTCCTGATGGAACATCCATACGGATTTTTTTTTTGAATTACCGGTAGATTTCCAAAGATTTTCCTGGAAGAACTTCAGGGGGAATACTTGAAGGAACTTCCGAAGAAATTCCAGAAGGATCTTTCGGAGAAAATCCTGGAGGAAATTTCGGAGAACATCCTGGCGGAACTTTCGGAGGAACTTCCGGAGGAACTCCTGGAGTAACTTCCGAAGGTATTCCTAGAGAAACTTCCGGAGGATTTACTGAAGGAACTTCCGGAAGAATTCCTGGAGGGGCTGCGGAGGAACTTCAGGAGGACCTTCTGGAGGAATTCCTGTAGGAACTTCTTGAGGAATTCTTGGTGGAACTTCCGGGGAAACTTTCGGAGTAATTACTGTAGGAATTTCCGAAAGAATTCCTGGATGAACTTCCGGAGGATTTTCTTGAGGAACTTCCGGAGGAATTCCTGAAACTTGCTGAGGAATTCCTGGAGGAACTTCTGGACAAATTACTGAAAGAGTTTCTGAACGAATTTCTAAATGAACTTCCAGAGATTTTTTTTTAGAAACTTCCGGAGCAGCTTTGAGAGCACTTCCTGATGGAATTTCTAATGCATGAAATAAGCTCACGCCGACTTACGCCGCCGCCGATCACAATGGCGTAACGCCGACACCGATTTTTTTTAATCGGTGCACAGGTCTAGTTGTTTCCGTTGGTTTTAGTCCCTATTGACGGAAAAAGCTGCCGTGTCCCTACCATGCAAAAATATGAAAATCAATAATGGGGTGTTAGCCAGCCATTTGTTCTACCTACTCGATCATGAGCTGTACGGAAAAAATATTAACCCCACACTTGTATACAAGTGCGATAAACGTGTTTGCATGGATTGTACCTAACGATTTAAGTAAGGGAGTAAGGGAACCTTTAGTGCACAGACATTTATAATTACCTATTATCCTGATATGGATAACTTCCGGAGATGAGCCAGCCTCGGGCTGTAAATCGTTGATTCCAGCGATAAATTTGTTTTTTTTTTGGTTCGTGGGATCCATTATACGCACGGGAACCATGAGTAGCACTCATTCCCTTAAGCAAACAGTCAATTAGCCGAATACCCTTATCTTCTCGCTGATTTCAGCATTCGAATGAGTTTCGAAATTTGTAGGAGTTGGGTGGGTCTTATAGTACGTATACTTAATCATCACTAAGGCTAGTAAGTTTTAAAATAAATATTTCTTTTATATTTCTATGCATTTTGCCGATCTGAAGGTGAGCAATTTAGCACTGCCCAAAGGTTGACAAATTTGGATGAAATTTTGTCCAGATCATCGGGCATCTACAAAAGTGGGATAAAAAGACGGCCAATAAAAAAAAATTTAAAAGGTGTTTTTGAGTCTAGGTGGCATAACTTAATTCTGGAAAAAAATTAAATCTTACACTTTGAAATGAAAAAAAAATTCTCTAGTAGAACTGGATGACGGGAAATGAACTGTTCTCCGGAGATATTGTTGACGCTGCCTTAGCTGAATTCCTAACCGTTCATCCATCTGCATAGGCCCCTGCCAACTTTTAATCGGCTGAATAAAGTATTCAGAGTGAAGAATTTCCTAAAAATAGTAAGCTTATATCCCTCTATTTGCAAAAGGAAGGAGGTTTGATTTGCTCATATATCATCGCGTGCGAAAAGGGTTTCTATCGATGAGCTCCTCAGGGCTCCACACTTTGCCTCTTCATCTGTCTGGGGCGGATGCCAGTGGTCTTCTAAGGGACGGGACTGCTGGCATAGATAGGGTGTCGTATAACTATCCAGTGTCTAGTTCGGGTGCCATAAAACTATCTAGTTGTTTCTCCAAAAATGTTCTTATATACACAGCTATTACAGGTGAAACCAATGTACGATCCCTCCAATTTTCGCAATATTTTATAGCCATTTCGAAAGTGATTTAGATTATATTTTCCATTTCGTCATAAAGCTGACCAAGTTCGAAATAGGATAGACAAAAAAAAATCATTTTATGACAATAGTGATTTTGGTCACTGGTTACTAAATGGGATTCATTATTTTCTAATTACTAAATTCATGGCATTAATTATTTTTTAAATATTGTAAAAATCGAAGAGATCGCATATCGGCTTCACATGGATTTGCTGTATGGAGAGTATGATGAACATATAAAATTACGCAGAAATATGTACATTAGAGTGATTCAAATTTTAACTTTTTCGCTCCTCTATGCTTAAACGATTGCATTTGCCATTTTAATAGTCATCCTACATTTTCAGCTTGTTTGGATGTAATTTAATTGCACACGTGATATTGAAAGTTTATATGGAAATTACTATAAAAATGGCCACTTATGTGAAAGATCGTTCCGTGAAACGGCCTATAAACTATTTCAATATCACCAACATATCGACTTTTTAGAATAGATTTCAAGCTTAAAGTCAGTTGTTGTTGCGAAGCTATCTAACTTATGTAAGTTAAACGATAAAGAAAACAAAAAAGCTCATTATTAATATTGTTTGCCAGCATCAAATCGTTTTGCAACAAAGACGATCTTTTTCCTTGCTAAATTTCCTATGCTGCCAATGTATTCATATATTTTGGAGCTGAATGTTGCGGGCAGGACCGGATTTAGCCGGAAGGGGGCCCCGGGGCCAACGGTATGTGGGGGCCCCAAAATGTACAAAAAAGGTTGGTTTTGGTACATAAGATTTGTGGGGGCCCGGGGCCACGGCCCCCCCGGCCCCCCCCATAAATCCGGCCCTGGTTGCGGGATAGTTTTTCATAAAGCTTGCTGTTTTCATAGTAATTTTCATACAATCTTCAAACTGCTTGTGCTTAGTCAAATTACATTCAAATTTGCTGAAAATTGAGGAGAATTATTAAAATAGCAAATGTCATCGTTTAAGCATAGCAAGGCGAAAAAGTCAAAATTTGAATCATTCTAATGTTTCTGTTATCGTACCAACTGCATTTATTTTTCTCATATGTAATACAATTGGTTCAGTGGGCAAATATTGCTAGCGCACCGGTCAACGCCCAACTGATATACTATCTACAAGTGGCTTTCCGTTTGCAGATGAGAATTCAATATGATAGCGATGCGGTAGTGGCGTTTGGTGTTGAAGACGTAAGACAAATAATAAAATGTATTTAAATAATGTTTTAAATATCAAAAGAATTTCCAGCATTTCTACTTCGTACTACAATTTAATAACTATTAAAGTCAGGTAGGTACGTCTCTTATTGAACAAAATTGGGTCTTGTTCTTGGATTAGGATCCTTTGGAGACCTCCACCTTATTCTCCATTTATATGGAATACCATCGATTCCATTATCAATAAGCAAATGAACGGCGTCTGCTTCTAACGAGTTGCTTGCCTGCTGTAGCATGCGCACATTTTTTTTCCTATCAGCCTGTCTGTTCAATTTGCACGATATGCTGTGTAAATTGTTTGTGTCAATATTTTTCTGCGCGCATCAGTTTGTCATTATCGAAAGTTTGCATGTTGCTTGTCGTTCACATTTTCCTAAACTTTTCGATAACTTGTTTGACTTATTTGCGATCCAGTTAGCTCAAGTCATCCTTTCACTGCTGAATAGGTAAACCAGCTTTTAAAACACATGAAATCAGCTCAGAATAATTTTACTGTGAATACAAATTTGCTACTATAGTTTACATATTGTAGATCAGTTCAAATTGCAACTTTGCTTGTTTATAGATGCAACAGATGCTTGCTCACTTGCCCCCACACAACCTTGTGTACCAAAATCAACCAGTTCTACTCCAGGCTTTCAAAAAAAAAGCTTCAAAACTCCGAAGAAATTATTCATTAAATTGTATAGTTATATGCGAACATAAGACATAGTTATTGCTTCAAAGAAAGGAGCGAAACTTGAATGAAGCGTTGAACAGCAAAACTCGCTAATTTCCTTAGTCATAGATATGGACGTAGGTATGAATATGATTTTGTTTTTGTTCAATTTTCATTGTCTGCACGCAGCAGCGTCGACAGGCGTTCTTTTTTATGAATAAACTGTCTATCAAATGTAAATGTGTCAATAGTTTTAGTCAATATAGTTTTAAGCTTATCATAATTGTTTTTTATATTTATTTTAAATACCTCTTGTTGATCTAGTTTTCTTCCTTTATCCATAACAAAACCAGAAATCAATATTTGCTGTCGCAGTTTTGGTGCTAATTAATAAAACAGGCTCTTAAAAAACATATTCATTTAAAGGCATATTGGCTTCAATTGTATTATTATTATTGTTATTATTGCCGATGATTAAACATCGATTTATATAAAAAAAGTTTTTATTCACGCATCATCCGAATTAGACCGATTTATATTCGACTGTACTGACAAATCATTGATCAATTGAAGCGTCCCATTAGACCGTTTATGGATAAAGGATTCAGTTCAATTCATAACCGGTATGCGGCTACTAATGCCAATATGGGAATTACTTGCGCTAATATGTATGCCAATATGCTAAGCCTGGCTGCCCAAGCGGATTCCAATACCGATAAGGAGAATCTCGTAGGCTGAGAGAAATATGATGTCTCGATTCATTTACGCCCGTGTTCCCAAACTGGGCCTGGCGTTGTTGCACCGACCCATGCATCGATGCCTTGCGCGTGGGGTTTGAACGCGCGTTATCAGCAAGTGTCTTCCGCAATCGTGCGTTCGTTGGCTCCCTTCGACTAGAACTTGTTCCAGAGCTAGCGAAAGCTGTGATTCATTTCTTGTCCTCTGCATATGGTTTGCTTCCGATAAGGCTAGATGTATCGTTCGCTTCGGAGAAGTCGGATGTGGAACGTAGAAGTAAGTACTTTTCCATGTCAGTTTGGGTTTTCTTTTTTATTAGATTGTACAATGTACTACAGATAGATACAATTTATTAAATTGAGTTCATGTTGAGAATCTTGTTTTACATTTAAATAAAGCGTAATAGGCCTAAATTCTAGGATTCCTTTGCTTACCTTATCATAAAAAAAGAATAAAACAGCTAGATAGCAGCATTCAGTATTTATTCTCAATAATATATAAATATAATATACAAACATAATCATTTAAATCTATATTATAAAAAAAAATATTGGTGGAAGTGGATTTTCTGAATAAAGTACGCCTAAATCCCCACAGTGCAACGCAGTACGTCAAAGTTTTGGTACATAAGCTTTAATAATCGTTCCATCTTGTTCGCCATGAACTTCTTTCTCTCGGTTTTGTCAGATCATTGAAAAGATTCATTTTCACACAGTTATTGTTCGAATATATTTTGCATGCTTTATCCACTATTAGCTCAGTATCCACGATTTAAATGAACTGCTTATGTTCCCTCCTGATACACACGTGTTTGCTGTGATTTGGGCTTATTGTGCTCCTGTTTTGGTCATAACTAACAATACTAAATTATTAATGTGGACGATCAGTTTATTTTGGGAAAGCAAAGGAGACTAATAACAAGGGTAAATGTAAATGTGTACCTCTCTGACAGTTTCACAAATTATCTCGAGCATTATTGCGTCGACAAATCCTTTCATTAGCACCCTTTCCGACATTACACTCTGTGAATGTTACACATTGCCGGGAAAATGGTTGACCCCAGTAGATCATACGCTGTTATATTGATCGGCTATTCATAGTTATTCCGGGATTTTGACTAGAAGAAGTAAATTCGCAACAGCATCCAAACTGTTGTATGTATTTTTAACGTCCATGTTCATCAACGCGCAATATCAGCTTCCTGTTCTGCTGCGCTGTCGTGCAATATCCGTTCGTTTGGTCAACAAGTAGAATAGCGTCGACTCCAAATCTGTCACTTTAAATCCCGAAATAGGCTTTGGTTAGCTCATCAATATCCTCGGTGTACCATGAGAGACTGAATTCCGTACAGCAATCAAATCCGTTCACCTCAAGAGATAACAATAAATTAAAGGGGATTTCAAGTAATTAATTTATGAATAATTTGTCTTATCCTGTTTCTATACTTGGCAGTAAGCTTTTCGGACATTGGAATGAAAAGTAGGCTTTGAAATTAGAATAACAAAAATAAAAAAAAACAACTCGCCCTCCAGCGAACCCGGATTGCTAATTGCAGTGAACTAAATCAAGACAAAACTTTCAAAACGACTAATCTGCTTTTGTAAACAGAGATTCAAACGACGATTTGACAAATCTGATAGCTCTCCTACGCAAACCAACACCATCAATAGGTGAAGGATTCCGCTACCTGTTGATGGTGTTGGTTTACGTGGGAGAGCTATCAGATTCGTCAAATCGTCGTTTGAATCTTTGTTTACAAAAGCAGATTAGTCGTTTTGAAAGTTTTGTCTTGAAAGATCAACGACATATAAATCAAAGGGATCACTTCTCATGGTATATATGGGCTAGGAGATCCGGATGAATTCTGGATTAATATGTGCAATGTAGATAATCAAAAGTCTAACCTGGTGCTCCAAATTATTTAGAGAATTGCAGGCCATATCTTGCTGTGGATTTTTTTCGTGACTCTACTTTTTCTTTTTTGAAATTTCTCCTAGTGTATTGAACTATTCACAGTGGTAGATCATTCAATCGATCTTCATTAGTCCAAACAGTCAAAAATCGGCTTTGATTTGTATTGATTTCGTATTTTCTAGAGATTTTCACATATACTGCATTACTGCAGTGCTTAAGTGTGCGGCTTTCGATGCCCCATGGTACTTCGTCAAAATTATGATGAGAACAACCCGTTCTAGTAGCTAGAAGTCTGGATATTATGAAGACTTTTTCTGATTCCGACAATATTACCAGTTATTATCAGAAAAGTTGCCCTCGTCCAGTCTAGTGGTATGTCCGGACGTAAAAACTCTGGGAAAACCATTATAATTATAAAGTTCCTACAGATACTCGTCCAGAAAACGCTGTTTGCAGGTCTAGAATATAGCTTGAGCTTCTATTGATTGCTGTTCTTACACACTCGAGTTAAGTAGAGTCATGTAAGAGTCATTGAATACAGGCTTACAATTGAGGTCGGAATACGTATCTGTAAGGATTAAAACGTGGTGGAATTAAATGTAATAGTACCAAACTCGTCGTACGACAGAATACTAGTTCGTCTATTTGGTCGTGTATGACACTTTGCGGAGCCACAATTTTTTGGTATGATATTTTCACAGTGACATAATATTATCATTAACAAATAGTAGGTGAGTGACATGGACCAAAATACTGGTGGCGACTCAAGATTAGAAAATTGCGTAATTTTAGGGCAGACGGGGTTGGGGTTTAGGTTTGAGCATCAGCTGCTCATCGGGGTATTTGACGTCGTGAACAGTGTGGCGTAGCATAGTGCTCGGAATATGGTTGTTACTGACCTACAGCGGTGCTTGATTTTGTCGAAATCGAATTGTACATTTAAAGGGGAGGGACAAGGTCTATGGGAGTTTACGTTTGTGTAAGAAGGATAAGGGAGGGTTTTTTTTATAGAGATTACGTGGACAGTGATTTCTCTTTTTCAATTTTGCAATTTAAATCATATTAATGACAATATGCAAATAAGTATTTACAGTGAACTCACCCTAACTCGACATTGAAGGGGCCATCGACTCGAGATAGAAAGGCATCGATATAGGGAACTTATTTATATGTTTTCCCAAATATCAAACACTATTCATGGCTTTTCGAATAATGGTGAGAAATGATATATTGTGAATTAGTGAAAAGTGAGAACTGAGAAGTAAGAGATGTTCTAAGTGAGCAAAGAGTAGTGAGAAGTGAGTGCTGAGAAATAGAAGTGAGGACTGAATAGTGAGATGTTTGGAGTAGAAGAAGTGAGTAGTGGGAAGTGAGAAGTGAGTGGTGAGAAGTGAGATGCGATAGTTGCGTAGTGATAAATAGGAAGTGAGTAGTGAGGAAAACAGAGGTTAAAAATGAGAGAAGATGATTTGAAAGTGAGAATGAGCAAGGTGTTGAGAAAGAAGGAGTGAGCCTAATTGTGACTAAATCGGGTCATACATAAGCTACTGTGATCTATGTACAACATGTGTGCTGCTCGGGTAGAGAGATATAGGACAAAAAGAAAAAGGAAGGCAGGAGAAGGAAGAAGAAAGGAAGAAACAGTAAAAAGGAAGAAGAAATAAAGAAGTATCGAAAAATGCAACATCATTTCATATAATCGAAAAAACGCACCAATCATCTTTGACTACGTCCTATCCGGACAATCGCTCGCTCGAGTTCAGCACATAAGGAATCTTGGGGTTATCCTGGATAGTGGGCTGACAGTCAGACTTCACTACGATGATAGTGTCGCCCGAGCGAATCGCCAATTGGGCTTCACCTTTCATCGACAAGTTCCAAAAGTTTGTCAGATACGCTCTCCGCTTTCTTAGATGGCGCGACCCGACGAACTTGCCACCATACGATGAACGGTGTCGTTTGATTGGCATCGAACCACTAATAGGAGGTAAGACGAATAGCCACGTTTGCTGGGAAGCTGCTCACCGGAAATATCGATTGTCCAAAATTACTGTCGCAACTTATTCTGTATGCACCTGAAAGACCTCTTCGCCAACGTTCTTTTTCGTATCTAGAACCACAGACTTGCAATTATGCACTACACGAGCCAACTCGGTCAATCAGCCGGTGCTTAAACGAGTTTTTCGACCTATTTGACTTCAAAGTACCAGTCGACATGTTTCGTCATCGGATACTCGATGTAAATTCTACCTAATATTTATTTTTTATATTTTTATATCAACCCTTTTAGTGGCCCTACTTAGCCGTGAGGTAAGACGCGCGGCTACAAAGCAAAACCATGCTGAGGGTGGCTGGGTTCGATTCCGGTGCCGGTCTAGATAATTTTCGGATTGGAAGTTGTCTCGACTTCCCTGGGCATAAAAGTATCATCGTGTTAGCCTCATGATATACGAATGCAAAAATAGTAATCTGGCTTAGAAACCTCGCAGTTAATAACTGTGGAAGTGTTTAATGAACACTAAGCTGCGAGGCGGCTCTGTCCCAGTGTGGGGATGTAATGCCAATAAGAAGAAGAAGAAGATATCAACCCTTTTTATATTTATTCTTCATACCTTCAATTTATAATCAAAGTGTAATTTTGATTGGACAAAAAATGGTTCGTTCGAAATTAAAGGATTTTGACAAAATAAAAGTGGATATTTGACAACACTAAACTTGATCAGAAAGTTGGCCAAAAATAACATAAGAAAACAAGGGGTTTATTTTGAAGAAAACTTTTTGGTTGGGTGAAAGTGCTGACAACCGTGGTAATTATGTAACAATAACAATCTATCCTAGGCATTATAACAATAACGGAGTTTCGTTCAGTATTACATATTGTTCTTCATTTCCGTCGAATGATATTACCCTTGATGGTGAAATGTCTGCCGAGATGTTTCGTGGTTTGCCCTTTGATCGTTTCACTTGCGTGAGTAGGATAAAGTGTGAAAAAAATCACAGATTATGATATCGCAATTATTACACCACACTACATTGCTTGTGAACTGAATTTGAGTTTAGGGTGATTATTAGTATTCCAATAATGATAAATTTGATGTTGGGTAAAACGCTTAGAGAAAGAAGAGGAATAAGCTTTAACAATTTCCAGGCGATAATTTTACGCATTTTTCAAGTACATACTTTGTAATTTTGAGGTTTCTCACTTACCTCTAGGTTCATCGCAGTAGCGGCAGTCACTAAGCGACTGAGCTTGTCGCAGAATTTTGCTCAAAGTACCTATTTTTTCGCATTAAAATTTCCAATTTCTGTATAGTGGGTATGTGGGATCGTTTCTTTTTTAGCGTCCTTGGAAGAAGACCGTTCGCTATCTTCACCGCCTATAAACTTGAGAGGTGATGGTGACGGGTCCGCTTCCTTTCGATGGTCCGTAGGAGGTTGCACCATGCTTGTTTGGAGTTATAGCTGGTATAAACATGACCTTGCGTTAGATCGCTTTTTCGGTTTCCAAAATAAGTATGAAATATCACTTTAAATAACTTTATTTCACTTGTCATAAGACGAGTTTGTACAATCCCATTGAATTCCACCACTTAATTGTATCTTGACAGATACGTATTTCGACCTCAACAGTAAGGCCGTCTTCAGTGTCTCGTACTTGACTCGAGACACGAGACTACGAGACACTGAAGGCGGCCTTACTGTTGAGGTCGAAATACATATCTGTCAAGATACAATTAAGTGGTGGAATTCAATGGGATTGTACAAACTCGTCTTATGACAAGTGAAGACATTCCACTTAAAAGCTCAAAATAATTTTCTTAACAAAATAACTTTATTTGTTTCTGATTTTCCGCGAACTTCGGAATTTTGACAAATGCAATACCTATATTTCCGTCCGCTTCACATCGCGACCTACTTCGATCCTCTTGTAAGAACTTGATTTGATCAAGAAGTAAGAGCGAAGGAAGAATTAAGAAGAAAGTAGAGAAAGGAGGAAGGAAGAAGCTAGAAAGAAGGGAGAAGGAAGAAAGAAGAAAACAGAAGGAAAAACATGGCATAAGGAAGAAAGTAAAAAAAGAAATAAGGTAGAAGAAAGTAAAAGGAAGAGGGATGAAGGAAGAAACATAAAGGATAGGGTGAAGGAAAATGAAGAAAGTAGAAGGAACAGGAAAGAAGGAAGTAGAAAGAAGGACAAAAGGAGGAAGTTAGAAGAATAATAAATTTATTTTTATTTTTATTTTCTCACTTTTCATTTCTCATTTCTCTTTTCGCACTTCTCACCTATGACTACTCACGTCTCATTACTCTCTTTTAACTACTCGTAAACTAAGTCATTTCAACTATTCGGACAAACGGCATTCGTCACCGTGTACGCCCATGTGGTCTGTTTCTGACAACATCGAGTTAGCGAGGTGACAATGCATAGGAAAATTACTTCGTTTTAAAGAAAATATTTACATTGAATTTTACAGAATGTCGCGTAAGTCAGATATCAACTTGCTTACTTTAGTTTAGGTCCGTATGTGAGAACAAGCATGTGGCATGTGTGTTAACTGTTATTCTGCCGAACGTCCACGCAGGAACGGCTGACGTGGCGATCACTGTACCAGGACTGAGAAAATAACAGCGATTTTAACTCGCTAATATGCTGTTCGGCAAGCGTAACCAGTTCTATTGATTCGTGGCATATTTTCAAAGATTCAAACACGAGCGTGCTAAATCTGTATGCATATCTCTCGCAAGCCCATACTTTGCTAAAATTGAATCTTATTCGCCATGCGATGATCAAAACCACCCGAATTAGAATCCAGTTGGCGAAAAATTGATGAAATATAGTTCGAAGTGACTTCATTGAGTAAGGGAAAATTTCGAACAGAACATCGACTTGGGGAGCGTTCACTGTACTACGTCTATGTTACCTTTGCACAGCGTGGTGCATGTGCTAACACAGCTGAGCCTCTATCATATTTAGTTTTAGAAACGTAGAATAAAAACAAATTGAGCCGTTTTTGGTGGATTTTCTTTTTAAACTCGTGAAATACGAGATGATTGGATTCAACTTCTCGGAAAGGGTCGCTTGGTCAAAAATATTTCACCGAGTGCCACTAGGCATTCGTAACTAATACATTAGGACGAAAATCATCTGGACGATTTCCTTTTGACCGAAATGGTTATTAGACCCCTAAAAGGCTCTTGCCCGTATAAGTCATTTCGCCACAAAAGTCATTTGGCCGAACAATAGTGAATATGAAAATTGTGAAGTAATTATAAAAATTGTGAAGTAATTATGAAAATTGTGAAGTAATCAGAGCATAAAATAATCACCTTCACGATCAACTTTGGACCGAATATTGACAAACGTTGCATGACTATTCAAAACATAGAATGACTTACTCAGTTTTCTTCTTCACATATTCATTAATTTGATTGATACTGAGAATGGTCACTGCGTTTAAAGAAAACATAATTGACCTTGATTATGTTGACTTTTGGCACTAATATTTCCCCTCAGTTTTACGTCGGGGTCAGATCTATGTGAGTAATTGTTGAAATCATCATTTATGTGTTTAGTTTTACAGTAATTTATCAGTTTACAAAATCTATATAAATACTCACTGAATTGATCGGAAATTGTCAATGTTCAGCCGAATATGAATATGTACGAAATGAGAATGACAAAGAAGGCCGATGGGCTTCACCAAAAATCTTCGATTATTCTAAGCTCTGGAAGAAATTAATGATTATATTAGAAGTAAGAAATTAGAAGTGAGTTGTCTCACTTTTCACTTTCCCCCCTCATTTCTAATTTTTGGCTATTGAGTATCAGACAGCAAATTTTGTTCAGAATCTTGACAACATGCTGCGAGATATTCGTGCCTGCATTGCCGAACGACTGATCAAAACAAACACGAGTCAATGACGAAACTGTTTGATAAGTGTCGATGTAAATGATAGTATTTAAAAGATTTCCGTTTAGAATCCGTAGGTCCAATTACTGCGCGAGCAGCCTGCGTGTTCGTAACCAGCCGCGAAATTGCAGACCGCTGTTTGGTTCTCTATTGTATACTGTTTCTATTATTCTTTCTTCAGACATTCGCACTCAGTGACCATCCCACGAAAGTCGGCCTTATTATATACTATACACAATATTTTCTTCTTTGCGTACTTGATAAATCTCTTGATTCATGCGTCTGCACCACACAAAATTTTCTAGCTGCCCTTCGAGTATTGCACCTTTTGCTCGGAGACCCTGAAAGCTTTTCGGTACGCCTTGTTAACGTCCACGCTTCATGTCCGCAAAGAGCTACTGGTAGAATCAGAGTTCATCTAGTGTAGAGCGAATTTCGTTTCCGTCTGCATCAAGATGAATACACCACTAGGTGTTCCAATCTGCCAAATTCACGATTCAGCCATTTTGGATTTTAGTATGAGAGAGCCAGCCGGTTTGTTTATGTTTTACACCGAAAATGAATTTTTCACCCCCGCTTTCTTCTCGTCCATAAACTTGGCAGATTGAAACACCTAGCTGTGCACTCATTTTGGTCTGCATGTTGCAAATCGAATCGAATCAGTACAAAAACAGTTTTTGCTTTTTGCTCTTAGAAAGTTAGGTTGGTCAACCCTACCGCTTCCGTCATATGAATCTCGGTGCCTACTAATTAATATCGAAACACTTAAGAAAAGAAGAGAAGTTGGTTGTGTAACATTCGTTAATGGTTTAATCTCACATCAGATAAAAGCAGAAAGCCTTCTGTCAGGCTTGAACTTTTATGCACCTACGCGTACCTTGAAAAATCGTGACTTATTTCAACTAAATCTGCAACGCACATCCTATGCTAAAAATGGACCGCTCAACTCTATGATGAACATATATAATAAATATTGTGAGGTCATCGACATATCAATGTCCAACACGCTAGTGAGGAAAACAATGAATAGTATAGCATAATAGTTGTCTAGTGATTAAAACAGATAGTGTTTAAGTGAAACAATGTGTTTGTAGTCTACAACGAAATAAATAAATAAATAAATAATACCTATTCTGGTTACGTGATCCGTAGAAGGTCTTATTTGCAGCAGCAATATGTCTTTTCATTTCACGGGAAATGCCATTGCCAAATGTCACAATTGTCCCAAGGTAAGCAAAATTTTCAACAACTTCAAACACATCCCCCACCAAGTACTACCTCAGCACCAACACCACTACACCCAACAGGCGGATGTCAGATTTTCTAACAATTCTGTATAAGAAGCTACCTAAACCTGTACAAGAACTGGGCATATTCCAAAATACTAGATTCTTATAATAAGAATAATAAGAATATAACAATTTTGTAAGCCTTTTTTTAGAATATTTGTTTGATAGTTTACATTTTTTGTATAAGAATCTAACAATTTCGCATATGCCCAGTTCTTATACAGGTTTTGGTAGATTCTAATACAGAATTGTTAGAAAATCTAACAACCGCCGGTTGGGTGTAGATCTCCACAGAAGCCCAGGAGCATACCGTGTTATTAAAGTGGCGTTCCTCTGCACGCCAGGTCACGTTATCGTGCCCTCGAGTACAATGTTGAACAATAAATTCGAAAGTACATATCCCTACTTCAATGCATTTAAAGTCACAACCGAGGTTGACACCTCGTCTGCAATCCGAATACTTGATTTCGATCCGTCGTGAGGTACACGCATCTGTAGTGGGTACACTCTAGTTTGTGCCCTATCCTATAGATTCGACAAATTAGGCCATCTAACCAGCCCTCAGGCAGTTTTTCATCCTCCTCAGGTATTGATGCAGTCATATGCCGCGCGCCATTGACAGTCGCGTAAAACCTCCACACATCGTTTCTATCCATGTTCTCCTGCGCTTTAGCTATCATACTCTATTAGTACTGACTTTTCTCCCTGCGGCGTCAATCAGCACGATTGTTTATTGATAACTTAATATTGTCAACTACCAGTGGAGGTATTTTTTCCCGTTATGGGATAGTTTCATTAGTATACTATACTAACAAGTAAATTATTTTTTTTTACAAAAGGCTGTAGGCTTCCATTATGACAATAAATTACAATTACAGTTAAAAATAAAATTACAAAGGTAGACAATACAGGACAAAAGTTGGTACAGCAACCCTACAGCGTGCTTCACCGAACACCGAATGTATCAATTACTCAATGAAATTCCATTCTTCATGAAACCTTTCAAAACTTCCTTCGGTTTGTTTATCCTTGGAAATAAACAATCAGAACACATCATTCAAACGATTTCCATATAGGAAGCAGAGAAGCCGATCTCCCCGAAAATAATTTTCTTCCGATATCGTTTTGAACGACGTTCACATCCAATCGTTGACTCATCACGGTGTATTGGCACGGTAGACCCATTAAATTCCACTTTCTGTTTCCATTTTCCAATGCATTCGATTTTTGTTTCGTTTATATTTTATCTCGCATGCTGACTGTGCCTTTATGTGGTGTGGTCACCACCGGCTGAAGCAACGCCGACAGCTAATGGAGAGGACGGTAAACAATGCCCAGGATGTAGATGAAGCGACAACTCTGAAGGGTATTGTTGAATGTAAACAATAATGCTTCTTTTTTCGTCTCGGATTATGGCTTCGATTTATCAGGGAACACACATTTGTGTACGAGTTTGGGCTGAGTTCTTTTATCGGTTTAATTTACCGAAAAAGTGCGCTTCCTGTTCTGGGAAAGAGATTCGACGAGCGATACCACCAACAAAATACAACGTATGCGCTACAGACTCGTATTGTACCGCGAATAGGCACTACAGGCAGGCAGACAGCGGCAAAATCGATCCAACAAATGTGCGGGAAAAGTATGAACGAATGAGTGGAGAAAATTGAAAATCACCACCATTTAGGAGATGATGTGAGCGAGGAAAACGATTTATCGAAACGCTTTACGAAAAATGATGATTGGAAGATTAATTGATTGCTGATTTGATAAAGGGGAGAGCAAACTTGCGAGATTATGAGAGTAATTGAGAATGATTAGCAAAAAAGTTATCTCATCAATAAGTTATCAACAAGTAGGTTTGAGGGAAAGTACAGATTCGAGCATTTATGTAGCAGTGGTGTCAAATTGGGATGGGGTCTAATTAAGGCCATGAACAGATGGACACTACCTTTGTATTTTTTTCCGAATTTTATTATATCAAAATTATAAGACTACCCAATGCTTCAAAGACTTCCTAAACTATTGATCCAATTGCAATCGTATTGATCAACCATATAGATAAAACTAGGTATATTCATAAATATGAACACGGTCGATGCATCCGTTAGTTGAGTGCAGCACAGAGAGCCTACAGCTTACTGCATCCACTCAGTTGGAGCTCGTTCGCGATGCTCGATATCATGCCGATCAGTGAAGGAATTAGATTGCATCTATTGTACTGATTTATGATCGACCGGCGGGCTTTCAAAGTATTATCAGCACTTATGTACAATGCAGACTCTGCATTTTCTGCAGCGTATACTAATAGTGCCGTGTGCTCTCTCAATTCATCGTTCACTGTACCATGCCGAGTTTGTTGCTGCTACGAGCACTTGAAAATATGCAGCCGTTTTCTACCTTTTGATGGGGAAAGGCTTCCCGTTTTCTTGTATTTGCTCGTAGCACCTGTTGGTGAATGCACCTCAAACACATTTCTCATTACTGATGGCTGGTAGCATACAAATGCTAAGTAAATATTCATTTGCTTATTTAAGCGCAGTTGGGATAGTTTTGCTTTCAATGATTCAGTAGAGTGTGCTTTTCATGCCAGATCTTCAATTATCGAACGTAGTTGGTATGCAGGTAATTGTTTGCTGATTAAATATGAAATAACTTGCAGAAACAATCAAAAGACTAGAGAAATTTTAGTTAATATCCTTTTTTCATTAAAACTAAATTTAATTTCCACGACTTTTAGATTTTTTTTCCACAAATAAGATATTTTGGATCGAACGATATATTCCTACAACGAGATAAATATGGATCATTGCGCTTTCAATACTTATATTTCGCTTAAGAAGTATTGTGCAGTTGCACGAAGTTGAATAAAAAAATAAAAGATTGCGAAGCACTATTGACACACTTTTTCCGACAAAAGTGACTAAAACTTTCCTACTGCAATCTGTGTCGAGTATCATACCAGGGACTGGCGAACAAATACGATGATGGAGTGGGTACTTTCATTTCACTTGCGCTGCTGGTAAATGCCGGGGAGTAAGAAAAATGAATTGAAAGATGAAAGCGATAAGAATGCGTGAGGCAAAAGATCTATGAGGGTTCTAACGCAAATACTGCTGAATGGTGATACATTTTAGGTTTCATTTTTCGTGAGACATGCAGTAGGCTGTTCTCGTAGAGGAGAATGGTCTAAAGCTCGTTGGTTAAATTGTCATCTTAAGGTGCCTCTCTTAGGATACCATAAGGTGGGTGTGCGGAGAGATACGTTGCTTCGGATTGGAAATTTTTTCGACTTCCCTGGGCATAAATATATCGGGTTGGGGACAAAATGTCAAAAATACAAAAAGTCGAAGGACAAAACGTCGAACGGGACAAAAGGTCAAAAAGAGCAATTGATCGAAATTGACAAAAGGTCGAAATATACTAGAAACTAAACGTAGAGAACCAATCTCGTACAATACAAGTTTCATTCAATCAATCAACAATCCTTTTTATCTCTATCAGAACTACACGCAAAAAAAAAGTATTCATGAATTCGTGAACTAACGAGTTCACGGTGTATTTTTTCGGGAACCACAGTCACGGATTTGGGAATATAGTCATGATTTCTGGAACGTTCTGGAAAACGTGATTGGTGTTCCCGAATCTATGAATTAAATCACGGTGTATATTTGCTGGTTCACGAATTCGGGAACGCTTTTTTTTTGCGTGTATTTAGATATTCATAATATTGTTTCATAGTAATAACTTCTTCTTTGTAAGTTTCTCATTCTTCAACTTTGATTAATAAGGTGAATGTAGTATTTCTGCTTGAAACTATGCGTACTTTTGTTCCTTTCGACCTTTTGTCCTTTCGACCATCTATCGCTTTCGTCGTTTTGTCTTTTAGACCTTTTGTCCTTTCGACCTTTTATCATAGATTCAAAAGTATCATCGTGTTGTAAAAGCAAAAATGGTAACTTGGCGTGGTTTCTAACACGCAGTTAATAGCTGTGGAAGTGCCTAATGAACACTAACACAAGTCTTGGTCGTGTTAGAAGGTCAATTGCCAGCATTGCACAAATTCGTTGTATGAGAAGGCTTTTCATGCTTCTGGAACGCAAAGCCGTTCTATTCGTACTGTACATTGTTTCTAAGATAAGCACCGCGACGTTCTGCTAAGCTTCCGTTTTATAATATAAAGCTTTGATCTTAACGCCATTTGCGATTAAAATAAGCAGTAGTTTGTCGCGCTTGCAAAAGACTTCACCACTACGGCGAGATGAAAAAAGTAATGGAAATATATTGGACACAGTGTACTCTCACACTCATGGTCCGCTTTCTGCTTGCTGACTGCTCTGTGCGCCAACCTCGTTGTACGTTGTCGGCTATCCTGTTTGTCACTCTTGGGCCAGCACTCCACTGTTTTGCGCTCTGGCACATACTTCCGACGATGCTATCGGTGTGAACAAAACATGCTCAGTTGTTTCTGGCAAGTCTGAACATCACGGACAGACAGAGGAAGCTGCATGTCCGGACCTGTGCAGGTACATACTGAAACATACGTAGCCTTTTAAGAACTGGGTTAAGCCAAAGTTATGCTTGGTTAGTTATGTCCCAGTCGCAGACACTAATTGACGCTTACTGTATCAATTTCCGATTGTTGGACCAGCTGTAGCTTCTTGCTGTACTACCATTCCTCGACAAGACGCATAGGCTGCAGTCGATTCGACCTCCGCGATGGACTCTCCGTACACGGTCATCGTTACGTCATCGGAAAATCCCACTAGCTGACTTTTGGCGAGAGCTTCAACCTCAGCACACCATCATCTCCTGGAAGTATCTACTTGTTCAGGCACCTCTGCATGGCTGACCTGAACATGTCCGGATTTGTCATTACGGCCACCATGTTCGGGGATCTCGTTCTTGGGTCGAGGGACTTTGTCACCATTAGTAGCTTCTCTACCACTCCTACTTTTGCTACTGGTGGCCAATGAGTTTGGGCCGTGGGGCGAGAATAGTGCCGTGCAGTCAAATCTCAATGTAAATTGATTTTTTAACGGACGTTAGGCATAATGAACGTTAGGCATAATGGACGTTTGACATATTTCTGATTTATTTATGCCATAGGCTGTTCTTAGGGTCATTTTATGCTTAGCGTCCGTTATGCCTAATGTCCGTTATGCCTAATGTCCATTATGCCTAACGTCTTTATGCCTAATGGGGTATACCCAATGAAATGAATTTTATCAGCACTGGGAGCACTCGTCTTGTTTTTGCCATCACCAGACGATAAGCGTTTTCCCATGGGTTCTAGTTGATGCTCTGGAACAGTATGTCCACGGTATACAGGCAACAAAGTAGGTTCGTAAGAAAAATTACACTTCAAGAGTGACACATATTTTATCGCCACATGATAGAGTACAAAAGTAAGCATGCTGAGACCCAGTGCTGTAGTTGTGAACTAAAAGCTAGTTAGTCGGCAAAAATTGGAGGCGTTACCACACATAGGCAATAGAGGGGCGCACACTAAAAAATAACTCCAATACAGGAAAAATTTAAAATGGTTTTCGGACTCCGCAGAAAGTGAGAACGTCATAAAGCGCCTTCCATGACCAAAATGAAATCTACAACCACAAATCATAAATAAAGACCCAGGTACTGAAAGATTGAGCAATACATCAGAGGATGGGTGCGGGATGTTTTGTAGTTGCCATACTCCTAGGTGCAGGGGCCCATGGAGTGTCAATTGGCACATCAGGATCAATACCAGTGAAGTCCCGATTATGGCATTCTGGCCGCGTGTTAACGACAAGATATCGCAGTAATAGTAATTGGATTTTGTAATATTGTGAAAGCGAAGGCTGGCAGTCGGACATTCTACTCTTTTAGTAGAGCCGGGTGACAGCCGGCTAGCCTGTCTTCCGCCCGTCCGTGGCACGCTTGTAGCACGCTGTTTAATCCTGGCACCAAGCTTTTCCTGCTGGGTGGGAGTAGGCTCAGATGCCGTTTCCTGACTTGCGCTGATCTGGCTCTGAACATGTAGGTGTAAACCAATGCCTGAACACCTTGCATACCGATAGGCATGCAAAGATAATTATGGGATCTTTGAGGGCGACTACTCCAGTAGGATTCGACGACAGCCACATGGGGGGCCTAACAATAATGAGTGATTCAAAAATTAATTCTACCTAACGATAATGAGTTATTCAAAAATTAATAATTAATTAATAGCCCCAGAGTTTCCCGGCACGCTCCGCAAGTGACTACTGGATGCGGGTGGTCGCCGAGCATCTCGATAATATCATCAGGTTCGCGAGTGCAAGGCAGAACATCAGTAAGGAACTGCAACAGAACCTTCGGATGCTTCGCCCGAGTTGCAAGACAAGAACAGGACGCGTTTAACAGGGTGGTAGGAAGAGAGAAGGCCGACAAGGTGACCAAACTGATGCTTTTTGCTTCCTAAGACTATGGCCCAAAAGGCGATTGATTTCGCCCTGACGGCCTCATTGGCCGGCCCGAAACAGCAAGGGCAGCAATCCGGCGAAGGCTCTCAGACCAAAGCCAAACGACGCGCGACCATAAAGGCAAAACGTTGTCTGGACGGAACAGATTGGGATACATAGGGCATCGACCCAAGAAGGCGACTTCTCGGCCCAAAAAGGCGAAAGGCGCCTACCAGACGCAAGTCACCAGGCCAGAAGAGGGTACCAGCCGGCCAGTGCCATCAGCACAAGAGACCGAAAATCCATGGCAGCTGGTCAGTAGGGCAAAGCGAAAGTCGAGCGTATCTCGACCTGCAAGAAAGCAAAGGATAAAGACGAGGCCTTGTTGGTGAAAATAGATAAGGAAAAGTACACCGAAGTCCTTAAATCGATGCGGGCGGAAGAAAAGCTTTCGGTGCTAGGGCAGGACGTGCGAAGCGTCAGACGCACCAAGACCGGTGAAATGATCTTGATTCTGAAACGCGGAGCGCAAGCTAGTGGGACGGACTATAGGAAGTTGGCCCAAGAGATCTTGGGTGACGACGTCAATGTGAGATCGTTGGGGGCGGAAGTGACCCTCCAGTTCAAGTAACTGGACGAGGTTACGAACGCGGACGACGTCGTCTCAGCCATCAGAGAGCAGTGCAGCACAGAGGTTGAGAAGACCTCCTTTGGCACGCAGGTAGCCTACCTTAGATCACTCACGGAAGCCAAAAAAAGTCATAGAGAATGGAAGTTGAAGATTAGCTGGTCAGTATGCCCAGTAAGCATACTCCAGCCGCCATCAGTGAACAAGTGCTAGTCGTGCTTAGAGTCGGGGTACAAGTCCTACGACTGTATGGACCCAGACCGTAGTAAGCTGTGTCATCGTGCGTTGTGGTGAGGAAGAGCACAAGGCGCAGGAAGGCGATAAGGCACCAAAGTGCCTCATCTGCGCCAACAAAAAGCAAGCCTGTAACCACGTTTTAGGTGGACCTCCGTGTCCTATCGAAGAGACAAACAAGAAGAAGCCGTGCTAGTAACACAATTGAATTTTAACCACTGTACATCTGTTTAGCAGCTGCTGTGGCAGTCGTCCTCCTGTTTGACCCGTACAACGTTCCTGTCGTCAATTAGGTGACGAACGGATCTAGGATGGCGGCTATTTGCATAACGGGACATAATCTGCTCCAAGAGGTGGTACATTCTTTCGCTGAGGGTTTCGTGATGGCCAAGATCAACGGTGCTTACCCATACGCTTAAACCTGGTTTAAGCACTAAGCGGAGGTGAAGAAATCGGCCCTAAGACTCATTGGCCAATTTGTAATAGTTTCTGGGTGATCTGCGAAAGTTGCATCTGTTCAGGGCCAATCCCAGACCGTTTGGAAATGGCCATATTTCTGCGTATACCTTACGGATTTTCGATCAGCCAGCATTGGTCATCATACTAGTTCTAGTTTCTGGAGAAAGGATAAAACATGATGGAAGTAAACGTCACTTAAAATGACAAGCAGAAGAAAAAATGCCTTAACATACCCTCGAAAAACCCGGAACATCTCCGGTGTCCAAGGACCAATCTGAGGTTTTGGATGGGGACAAAATACTAGAAAAGTTTCCAATCCGCCAGTGTGTTGATCGCGTATGCTGCCACAAGAATTGAATCCCCGTAGACTTCTAAGGTCATAAGCGAAGCCGACGATCTCAGATATCAGAAGGGAACTTTAGTTTCAGAAGTCCGCCGTACATAATATTCCATAATCTTCTTCTTCTTATTGGCATTACATCCCCACACTGGGACAGAGCCGCCTCGCAGCTTAGTGTTCATTGAGCACTTCCACAGTTATTAACTGCGAGGTTTCTAAGCCAGGTTACCATTTTTGCATTCGTATATCATGAGGCTAGTACGATGATACTTTTATGGCCAGGGAAGTCGAGACAATTTCCAATCCAAAAATTATCTAGACCGGCACCGGGAAACGAACCCAGCCACCCTCAGCATGGTCTTGCTTTGTAGCCGCGCGTCTTACCGCACGGCTAAGGAGGGCCTGTAATATTCCATAATACCGGGTCCAATAATGAGCCTTGCGGTACTACTGCATTAATTGTAACGCTTATCTGACTGGCCTCGGTCTCTTATAATAGTATACGGTTCTGAAAATAGCTTAGTATATATAGAATACCTCGCCTGTTACATTGGATCGCTATCTCAGCGGTCTTTACCACGCTGTCAACGTCAAACGTGGACTTATTCTTACGAAACCCGAACTGATTGCTTGCGAGGCCACCCGTACCCTCTGAGTACGGGGTCAGCCTTTTGAGGATGATCCTCTCCAGCAACTTGCCCGTCATGTTAATTAGACGGTTTCCCGGCTTTCGGTAACAGAACCAACTTCTGCCTTTTCCATCTATCGGGAAAACTACTACAGTCATGACATCTCTGCATAGATGTTCGCCATGGTTCCTGCCTTGAGAAGGGTGTTCGAAACTCCATAAGGCACTGGAGCCACCATTTTGGCCTACACGCACCCGAATACTAGAATAGAACGACTAACTCATGTCAAAGACTTGGGCTTAATTTTGGATTTCCAACTAACGTACAAGATGCACATCTCGTACGTTGTAAGCAAGGCTTCCAAAACCCTGGGCTTTATCTTTCTTTGACCAAAAAATTTTCTGACATTTACTGTCTGAAGTATTGGTTTTGCTCACTGGTGCGGTCTATACTAGAGTATTGCTGCGCCCCGTTCGGAATCCCAATGAACGGTGCAGAACAAATTGAGTCCGTGCAACGACGTTTCCTACGATTTGCTCTGCGTAGACTACCGTGGAGAGGTCCATTACGCCAGTCAAGTTATAATATCTGCTATCGGCTTATCGATCTGGAGCTGCTAAGAAATCGCCGTAACATTGCTTGGGCCGTACTAATTACAGTTGTTTCGCAAGGCCGAATAGTTGTAGTGATATTTTGGAGCAAAATATATCAACGTACAGCCGAGGGCACTTCCAAATAACGCTATGCTAAGAAGGCCATTTCGTCGGACTAACTACAGTATGAACGGTAGTATTTAAGGATTACAGCGGTTATTTATGACGGTATCAACAATCTTTGACTTCAACTTGCCTTATCAGACGCTGCGTCGGAGATTCAAAGAATTTTTTTCTCATCGCGTCAGGTCATGTTTGAACTCAAATTTTTACTGCAGGCGCCTCCATGCTGGTCACTTTTGGACTCCAATTTGCACTTCAGACGCATCAATGCTGTTTGATAAGTACTTGACCCAATATGAACGCCTCGACAGGTCACGTTTGGACTCATATTTTCACTGCAGGCGCCTTCGTGCTGATTGATAAATACTTGAATAAACGCCTTGACAGGTTATGTTCGAGCTCAAATGTGCACTATGAACGCTTTTTTGATGCGCAGATTGGTATTCAAATATGAATTTTTCAACAAGTTCTGTATGTAAACAATTCGTTCATTTGGAATCATCTATAAATTTAATATTCCTCTTAGTGGATCACATCATATCCGGCAACGGAAAGTGCTTCACATCGTCTTGCATAAATTAAGTAAGCTTATGTTACAATATAAAAGTTACACTGCACATGAAACTGCACTGTCACATGAAATCGGATTATCTGTCAAACAGAGTTTGTTATCACAAACTACATCGCAATGCAAAACGAACAAACTCGCATAAAAATCGTGCACATCGCATACACTTCCGTGCAACGTCGGATAAGAAATACCCATATATCGCCTCCACTTTTGTACGTAAAAAGTGTTTTCGCGACTGGTAAGCGATGAAATTTGTGCGCATAGGCATCGCATAACAGAAAAACAATTCTATTATGCATGCATTCTGGTTGTCTGGGCAACCCTAATTTTCCCGCATTACTTCTGGGTGATACCTACCTGGGTACCTAGTTGGCTACAGTATCGAAACACCTATGCCTGGTGTATTGTAGAGCTCCATAATCGTCGGTATTGGGCGATGTTCCTCAAGTTTCCCCGAACGTTTGGGACCCCAAGTCCGGTTCCACCGCGTGCAGCCAGCGTCTTCGTGGCCTTCCACGAAGTCGCCGGCCTCTATCTGGTTCTCTGTTGAATATTGTTTTCGCTACTATTTCTTCCGACATTCGCACTAAGTGACCAGCCCTCTGAAGTCTGCCGTATTTTATACGATTCGAAATATTTTCTTCTTTGTATAGGGTAAATCACTACTTGGGCCTAAAGACCCGATTCCCGACTCACTGCACAGAAAGCTAATGATTTATACTGTTTAGTAGCCGTAGGTTTATGATTGATCATTTTAAAAAAGTCTCCTATTTATCTCGCACAATACTCAATATTTTTCAACCATTTATTTCACTCCTAATCGATCCAATAATAGAAAATAAAAATGTAGATTTCAAACTTTTGCTCTTCGTTGCAGCACCACTGAGCCGGAGTGATTCTTTCCACTTTTACAAAACGGTATCATCAAATAAACACCTACCTGAAAATCGTCACAGTGCTCGATACAACCATTGCTTCAGGCTGTTTATCACCACACAATAATGCTAAACTCACGCACTTCAATCTTTTGTAATTGTTCGTATCACTAGATTTTAAATAAACATATTGGAATACATTTAAAAATGTATCCTCAAACCGAACAAAAAATCACCTCGGCCCAAGAACTTCTAGCTGTACTGTGCTGCCAAAAGGCCATAAGTCTTATTTTAGTATGAAGATAATCCTTCATCGTTAATAGGAAAACTGTCTAATACGTTGACGCTATCATGTTATTTATAATTCTCTCGATTTCAAAAGGTGGAAAAGATATTGTTTTTAAGTGTTTGGAAGAAATTTGGATGAGTAAATATATCTTCTCAACCAAATAAAAATGATTATGAATAATACCATCTGGCATCTGGTTGTCGTGGAACGTGCAAATTTTTGTTTACGTCGCATTTTCTACCGACCGGAGAGAGAGAATGAGAGTAAGATGTTGAGAGATTGAGTAAAATATTGCGTATGCCGAAGAGATTTGGGGTATGCCGGATAAGAAATCGCCTATGACTGAAATGAGTGCTGCACCATGTTAATTTAATTCAAATAAAAGCTTTTTCAAGCGGTGTTTAGCAAGAATAACTATTTTTGAAGCAGAGGTGAACCCCATCGCAATATTACACGGCCCACAAAATTCAGAAAAGTTGCCCCTAGTCATAAATATCAATCAAATAATGCAGTCGTGCGCATGTTAGGCCGGGAATGGGGTGAGAAACCCTACTTGATACAAATCATGACTCATGCGTCTGCGCCGCACACCATTTTCTTGTTTCCCGGTCCTCGATCCCTCTTTTAACGTCTATGCTTCATGTCCATAAAGGGCCACTGGTAGAATCAGATATTTGTATAGAGCAAATTTCGTTTCCGTCTGCATGTTGTGGGACCTTAGCTGGTTACGTGATCCGTAAAAGGCCCTATCCGCAGCAGCAATACATCTTTTCTTCACTGGAAACGTCATTGTCACATGTCACAAGCATTTCAAGGCAAACAAATTCTTCAACAACTTCAAACACATCCCCATCAAGCACTACCTCAGCACCAACATCACTAGGTCTTCCTCTATCTCTACCTGCCATCATGTACTTTGTCTTGGTAGAATTAATGGTTAAGCCTTCGCCGACGAAGGACTCCTCAAGCGGTCTCAGTCTGTTAAACAATATACGCGACAGGATTTTGTACGCCGAGTTCAGAAGGGTGATCCCTCTGTAATTGGCACACTCTAGTCTGTGCCCTTTCTTATAGATTGGGCATATGAGGCCATCCAACCAGCCGACAGGTAGTTCTTCATCCTCCCATATTTTCTGGATAATGTGCTGGATTGATTGATGCAGTTGCTCACTTCCGTGTTTGAGAAGCTCGACCGGGATATCGTCCTTCCCAGCAGCTTTACTGTTTTTCAGATCGTTTGGAGCCTTCTTAACCTCGTCCAGCGTTGGTGGTTCCACAGCTTGACCGTCGCCGACTATATCCATCCTGATCCTTAGTACTCCTCCTTTTTCCCCGTTCAACAAATCTTCGAAGTGCTTCTACCACCAGGCTGCCACCATAGTCTTGTCTGTCAGCAAATTCCCCTCACTGTCATTGCACATGGCGGGAATTGGTGCAGTCTTATGCCGCGCGCCTTTGACAGTTGCGTAAAACCTCCGCATATCGTTTCTATCCATGTTCTCCTGCGCTTCAGCTATCACACTCTCTTCGTGTTGCCTTTTTCATGCAGTGGATTCGTTTCTCTTCTGCCCTTGCTACACTGTACTGCTCTCTGATGGAACGGGTACGAGCCACTAGCATTCGACTCCTAGCAACATTTTTCTCGTCCGTCACTCGCTGGCACTTGCCATCCCTCTAGTAGCAGTAAAGGTTACAAGTCGCAGACCATTATCGTTGGTAGCGGAATGAAGGCTGACAGAGCGAAAGAAACTTCTCTTCCGATCTGCGCATTTGCATCCCCGATGACAATCTTTACATCGTGTGTTGGGCACTCTCCGTAGGCCTTATCAAGGCTTTCATAGCACTCATCCTTATCGTTATCGTCATCAGGCTTATCGTTCATTGGGGCATAGATGCTAATCAGGCTAATGATAAAGAATTTGCCCTTAATTCTAAACACGCAAATGCGGTCGCTTATCGGCTTCCACCGGATAACACGCTTCATCTACTTCCCGATCACCATGAAGCCAACTCCTCGTTCTGCTCTGTCACCGCCGCTATAGTAGATGTGGTACTTGAATGAAGTGTTCGCTATGTTCGTTCTCCAGCTCTGGACCACCGTATTTCCTGGATTACTGCCACACTCACGCCGACCTTCTGCTGCTCATGAGCTAGGGCCCAACATGTGCGGGTTCATTTATGGGCGTAGCCAGGATTTCGATTGAAGGGGGGGGGGGGGGTTCTTCCGAATTGTTATTTTTTCAGTAGTTTTATAAAAACACATGAATATTAGTGCTCGGTACTATTTCCTTCTAAGTTCCAAAAACTTTGAAACCAAATCCACAACCAACAGTAAAGGATGGATCACAATAGCGCGTTGCGCGTCATGTCGCGTTGGACGTTGAAGCCAGCGCCAATGAACGTGACGCATTCACGCCCACAATGCAACTTTCGCGTTGTTAAGTTAACGGTATTAACGAACTTAGTATTTAGAAAGAATATAAAATCGACTATAACAATCATTATAAAAATCCTGTATTCTTACGTAAGTTTTAGAAAATTTCTAAACAAATCCTCTTAGAAAAAAAAAACAATATGCAAGATTTCTCCAGGAATTCTTTCGACAATTGATCAAGGCATTCTATTGGGAATTTTATCAGGGATTCTTTAGCAATGCCTCCAGCAACTTCTTCGGCAATGTCTTTAGGAATTTCACCATAAGTTTCGCCGGGAATTGATCCGAAAATTCCACCATTATTTACTTCAAAGAATCCTCCACGAACTCCTTCGTAAGTTCTGCAGGGAATTCTTCAGATAATTCTTTCGTGCTGTTTCTCATAAAAAAAATCTGAAAAGCTGCACCGTGAAATTCCTAAAAAAAAATCGGGGAAATTCCGCAGAATTGCCAGGAAACATTCCTGAGAATTCGAATTTCTCCTGGAATTCCACCGACAGTTCCTCCGGGTGCTTTTCTGCAAATTCCTCCGAGAATTCCACCAGTAGCTCTTCCAGGAAATTATTCCGGCTTTTCTCAGGAAATCATTTAGGCTTTCTTCAGATATTTTGCTGGAAATTCCTTCCGAAGTTCTTACGATAGTTTCTTTGGGAGTTCCTCCGGAGGTCCTATAGGATTTTTTCTAGGAGTTCCTCCTGAAATTCCTCCGGGAGTTCTTACGGGAGTTCCTTTGGTAGTCCCTTCGAGAATTCCCCCGGGAGATTCACCGGTAGGTTTTCCGGTTGTTCCTCTGAGCAGAGTAATTGCCGGGGGAAATCCCGGATAAATTTTCAGAGGAATTCTCGGAGGAACTGCCGGTGGAACTCCCAAATGAACTTCCGTAAGAATTCCAGAAGGAACTCCTGGAAGAATTCTTTTGGAGGAATTTATAAATAAATTCCTATGGAAAGCCTTAATGAATTTCTGAAAGAAAGCTTGAATAAATTCCAGGAGGAACTACTGGGGGAGCTCTCGGAGGAATTTTCAGGAGAACAGCCGGGGGAATACCCAGAGTTGAATTTCTTGCGGAACTTCCGATTTCCCATTTCCCAAGAGGTCATCCGAGGAATTCCCGGAAGAACTCTTGGAAAAACACCTGGAGGAACTCCCACAAGCACTTCCGGAGAAATTTCTACAAGGAACTCCTGAAATAATTATTGGATAAGCTCCTCAAGGAATTTTCGGAGAAATATCTGAAGCAATTCCAGGAGGAATTAATTTAGAAATTCCTAGCTGAAATCCTGGAAGTATTCCCAGATGAATTGCTGAAGAAATTACAGGATGAATTCTCAGGGGTTTGCTCTGAAGAAAATCTCGGAAGATATCCTGGAGGAACTCTCAAATTAATTTCCGAATGAAATTCTGGAGTAAATTCCGAGTGAAGTCCGGAAAGAATTCCAGGACGATTCCGCGGAAAAATTCCCGGAGAAATTCCTGAAGGAATTCCTGGAAAACACCTGGAAGAATTTCCGGAGAAATACTTGGACGAATTCCTGGAGAAATTCCTAAAGAAATTTCTATAGGAATTCTTAAGTAGTTGCGAAAAGAATTCCAGAACGAAATCCTAGAGGATTTCGCTATATAATTTATGGAGGTATTCCCGGAAAATCAACGCGCTAAATTTAAATATTTTCAAAACCGACGCGCTCGACACTTAGTACAACAATGGGTAATGCGCGACGCGCTATTGTAATCCAGCCTTGACCAACTGAGGACAGAAGAAACTATCCGGTAATCCTATGGTCGGCTAGCTATTGGGTTTTCCGCAACATAAAAAAACTCACAATCACTTCACGGGCAGTCGTCGTGGGTGGTTCTTAGCCGTACGGTACAAACTAGCAACCCTATAACCAGAGACCGGCGGAGTGAAAAACTGTCGAAATGGCAACGTATGAAAATGCATGAAATCGTGAAAATGATACTGGCAGCACTTGAACTTTTTGCTTGCTTCTTATGGGTGCAAAAAGTAAACAAGTCGAAATGGAACCGCTTTTGACGGTTCGATTGGAAACAAGATGGCGTCTTCGCCGATCTCTTATTCTAGTATTTCAAGTACAAACGTCTTTTCTTCTTGGCTAAGCGTGGCTGAGCGTGGTTTTATAGAAGCATTGGATGTTGTGTTTGGTAGAGAACACTGGGTTTTTAAGAAACATTATTAAAATCTGAAACAAATCTTCCATTTCCAAAGTTAATTCCAGATTTTGGCATCCTAGAGTGAATTTTTAATGCCATAAAGAACGAGGATCACAAAAAAATATTCCGAAGAGTGGTTTATGATTTTAAAAAATAAAAGAAATTAGCAAAAATATAAAGACCCCACAATACTGAATATAGTATTAATGTTATTATTGAGTTTCGCAGTTGAATCAAGGAATTTCAAGCAGAATTCTTGAGCCCCCCCTTTGGCTACGCCCTTGGGTTCATTCAAAGTTTTCACGTTCCAAGATTCGACTTTCCAATCGTTGTCATTTATTCGTCGCCGGGTATGTTGCCGTTAAATCAATCCGTTTGCACTACTTTTGCCTTCATTGATAACTGTAGAATCATCGGTCCTTCGCTGGTACTCGGACGATGATCAGCCGATCCTAACATGGGGAACAGAAGCTGCTGTGGTGAGCCGCTCCTAACATGGAGAACAGACGCTCGATCAGATTTGCACCTCCGGAGAGGAGCAAATCCCCCTTCCCTGTCAGCATACGGCCATAGTTTCCACCGGGGTTGGTTACCCGATCTTCCCTAAGGTTGCTCATATCCCGGCCAGCGCCACGAGGAGGTAGGGGTAGGAGTTGCTGGGTTAGAGGCTAAGGACCGCGAGATGGGGTCTATTTTATTCCTTCAGGTACTTGAAGTACCTATGGTACGCTTTACCCAGCATTTGCCGAGCCAAAAATTTTTCTAAATATATTTTCCTTGATGGTACCTATATAAACATCGAAAAACAAAACTAGTTGTCTAGAATAAAGACTCTTCTGCAATAAATAAATCATATTTCCGGCTTCTAAGAGGATCATGTTGCAAACTTAAAACTAAACACAATATACCATTCATTAGAGAGTAATGCCTAAACATTGAATGATGATGGGCGACCCATCAACCGTCTACAGACGCGAAGAGGGGAAAGTCGTAAAAGTACAGTTTCGCCACCGCAGCTTCAGTCGGCAAACATTCGCGTGTTGTTTCTGCGGTAGAGCTGTTCAAAATTATATATGCCTACGACGCCGACGACGACGACTGATGACGCTAACCCGCGAAGACCAACACAACGGATGGCGTTGAAGAGAAGTGTCTGTAAAGCTCTTTAGTCCGAAGTGCAAACTGTTTTGTTTAGCGCTAAAGATTTGACATTGTTCCGGAAGTGGGAGCTCGCTGGAGGAGGAATACTGAGCGAAGCTCTGTCGAGCACAATAAGCTCTTTAGCCTATTTTCTGCAACCGTGCGAATACGATCGCTTCAATAGTTTAGGCACATCTTGTTGTGTTAATAAGCAATGGGTAGTTTTGTTTTGCTTTGGAAGCTTCATAATCATCATTGTCGGATAAATTGAGTGGGTATTTAGTCATTAGGGGAGTATATTCGAAAACGCTCAATTTTTTTCGATGTTTTCTCCAGCAATAATTCAAATATAAAATTATTTCAATGTAAGGATTCATAATTCAAATTGAATGTAGCAAAGTTGCAACCTAATCCTTCTACGTACTCATAACAAGTGTTTTTAGTGGTCATCCTCCTAACCAGTGGGTCATGCTCCCCTAACCGTCAGCTGATCAGCATTAGAGAGGACTGGGCACTAGACGCGAGTTTCGAGTGCACAACGAAATTAGGTAATTTGAGGCAAAAGTGAAAGCCAGTTAGTATTTCAGCCACATCGAAAATGCGCGAAAAACCCACACTTGGCGGTTCCAACGATCGATTCCCTCCTCCGATTTGGTCGGTCTGTTGGTTTGTTGGTCTGTTGGTCACGGTATTGTGACTGTCGACTTACTTACTAGCTGCTCCGGTACGTGATTATGTCACCCGCGTAGTTTCAACGGCCAACCGTGTCGGAAGTATTGACCCAATGCAATCGAGTGCATTCGAGAGATGTTGAGAAAAAGGAGGCTAACTTCGAGAGGGTTTCGTAGCATTTCAATTATTGGTAGGAAATGAGGTTAAACGTGGAAAAGATTGGCTTTTGTGTTGTGCTGAAGAGAAGCCTATTCTCGATATAAGAGTGACGATATGGTGCCATTGATTGAATGGAAAAGTTAGTTGTTGAATAATAATGAAGTTTTTTTCTTTCTTTTTTCAGGTGTGTCTTGTTACAATACAAAGAGAATGAAACGAAATTAAAAAAATGTTTATTATGGTGAGTTTTTTCTTATGTGAAAAATAATAGAAAGTCAAATTAAGTAACCGATCCTCACAAAATAAATAATGATGTTCGTCCAATATCTTTTCATCTTCAGTAGAGTATAAAATTACGTTTCTATTTTTGTGATTTTTGGTTATGCAATGTTTGTAAATTCAGCTTCGTTACTTACTAATAACACTTCAGTTGACATCGCCATAAATAAAGTACATCTTCACTAATGACTCATAATGTAGGCGTCATACACTAAACATCTTTCACAATGGTTCTTGGGAAAATAAACGTGAGAATATGAAACCAAATCACCTACATATCTCTATCTAAGGGCGCGTGTGGGGGCTAGCACACCTAACAAGTGATTAGTGCATGGAACCAGTCACCCAAATGAGAAACAAACAACACACTTCAAAGTTTATTCGCTTCGTCTCGTTTGTATGATACCTAACTACGAATAAATCGGAATAGGAATTTTCCTTGAAGCTTTTGCTTAGTATCTGGCGTCTTTGCATACCTTCCAATGAAGTTATACAAGTTGGCATTCTTTCGGCATTGGATTGAAATGCCAATAAAGAAGACGTGACCCTTCGGCTAGAGTTTTGAATAAATCACAGCAAAGTTAGGACATACATCTCTGAACAGGAGTATTATTCCCATCTTAAACGATCATGGATCATTTGTCAGTGGTTGTTTTATAAATTTATGGTATTGTTAAATAAAAATCGATAATGATGTCGGTGCTACCAGCGGAAACTGAAGTCTCAAACTTTCTTCGCTTTCGAAGCTGTTCTCCCATGGGCAATGCCCCTTTTACTTTTTTTTATTCCAGCAGCCCAGCATCAGCAGAAAACATACTAATAAAAGAAAACTTTTACCTATAATTGCTATACGAAAGTAAAGACATATATGCATTTATCCAATCCGTCGTTTGCCATTCGGATTATTGAAACTGACGACCGAACGTGAATCAATCAACGGATTGAATTTGGGTTAAGCGGGAGAGCAACCTCAAAGTTTTAGCCACAGTGGATGTCCATCTTTTATATCCCAACCCTACAGAAAAAGAATCACAAAACATTCAGAAGGAAACAAAACAAATCCCGGGTTAGTTCGTGATGGTGATGGACCATCCCATCAGTCGCCGCAGGAATGAAGTGCGAAACCAGGGTGCGGGGTTAAGCGCTGTTTTTGTCTTCCATTTAATTGAAAGGAAAACTATTAGAAGTTAAGAATTAATCATATTGGTAAATATGGTCTGGTAAAATTTACCAGAATTTTTTTAAAGGTTTTGTATAGACAAATATATGATCTGTTATGTCCATTCCAGTATGTATATAGGAAATCATGCAGCACCGTAACTGCGCTTATTAAAATAGAAAACGACATTAGAGAAGCGTTAGACAAGAAGATGGTCACTTTACTGGTTATTCTTGATTTTAGTAAAGCTTTCGATTCTATTGATCATAGACAATTGTGTAAAAAGCTAAAATATAACTTCTATTTAGATCCATTCTCCATAAAAATTAATTCAGTCATATTTGTCCAACCGATTGCAATACGTTGACTTCAACAACCAACAATCTGAATTAATTCCTGTTCTAAGCGGGGTGCCTCAAGGTTCAATTCTCGGACCGCTACTTTTCTCAATGTACATTAATGATCTTCCATTGAACATGTCACATTGTCGATTCCACCTGTATGCAGACGACTGTCAATTATACATATCAGGGATCCCTGGCACAATATCTGAAATGGCAAATCGAATGAACTCCGACATTCAGAGTATTGCCATGGTGCGAGCAAAACGGCCTGATTCTTAACGTAGGAAAAACCCAAACGATTATTTTTCACACAAAACGTGCCGTTTTGTCGAATCAGTTAGAGTGGGAAACGATATAATTGAATATTGGTTTAATGATGGATACTAGCTCGAACTGCTCATCTCAGGTTAATACCTTGTTCAGTAAAATTTATAATGCCTTACACTCGCTTGTATTATTGAGACGTTGTACTCCCCAGCATATCCGGATTCAACTGGTCAGGTTTCTTTTAGTTCCCTTGTTTGATTATGGTGATATTTTGTTTGGCCTAAGAGAAATTCGAAAGAACTAAACAAGTATTCAACGCTGTTACACGATATGCATTTAATATGAAAAAGTTTGATGATTTATCTAATTATAGAAAGGCTATTCTTGGAAGTGATTTTACAAGTCATTTAAAGTTTAGAACCTGTAACCAGACATTCAAAATTGTTAACGACCCTTCAATTTTTCTTCAAAATTTTTCAGATATATTCGCTCTTCGCGAGGTTCGTTACTTTTCGTTCCTAGATGTTTCACAAACAGTTTAAGAGACTCCTCCCGCATACGAGCTATGAGAATTTGGAACGATTTACCTAGAAATCATAGGTGCGAAAGAAGTTTTTCTTAATTTAAGAATCTAAATATCTTATTCAGTATGTAGTTATTGGTATTAGACGTTGCATAGTAGCATAAGCATTGAAAATCAATATGTGATTATTTATGTTGCTATATGGTAATTGTTAATAAATACAAAAAAAAATAATAAAAAGAAATAATTTAAAAAAAATGTAATATTTTTACAATGTAGCCCTCTCTTGCCAAAAATAGGCGAACGCAGCCTCAGCTTTCCAAATGATAGCGGGCGTAGTATTTCATATAAGCAACGCGTTGTTTCGATTAAAGAGTACTTTAAAATTTTTGGTTTAGACATGAGTTTACCTACTGTGGACATGTGGACGGTTATTATTTTGCTCGCGCGCGTCTCTCATATTAGTACATCAACAGCTAAAAATGGTTTTACGAAGGGTATCTGTTGCTGTACCAATCATACAATAAGCCAATGTGCACATGATTTTTTTTTTTAGACTTTATTATCGTGATTTTTTATTTTACAGATAAGTTCATCACGTATGTGCACAAGAAGTGAATCACAATAATGAAGAACTAATGGAATGATTATCTTTAGCTTACATAATTTTTAATTTAAATCAATTTTGTGATTCCTAAAATTTACCTATTAACACATCTTTAAAGTATTTAACTGAAAAAAACGTCAACATCATGCACCTATTTCAACTAAACGGGTAGGGAAACTGTACCAGTTTCGGTCATGTTCCTTATTTGGCCAGTTTCTTGCAAAACTCCAAAAGAAAAGTAATTTTCGAAGGTTTTTTTAGCTCTAACAGGATATATTTCTTCGTTGTTGAAACTGATCGATATTTTTTTTTGGAAAATATGAATTTTTCAGGGTTGGCCAAAATAGACACTAAGATGGCCAAAACCGGTACACTTCCCCTACCAGAATCTAATCAGTGGAAGTGCCATTTCTACTCATTATTGCCTGATGTTAGCGGTTTTCAAAATTTGAGTAAATGTCCAAATGAATTCAAATTTGGGTAAATTGACCTTTATCATTTTCAGATCTGACAACATGGTGGAAAATGATATCGCCAGTTGAAAATCCACCCTTTTCCATTCAATGCAGTAAAAATAAGATAAGAATAGTAAAACAATTAATGGAAGCCATTTCTACTGCGGTCAATAAATTGTATTAATCTTTTAATTATCGTCTGCTAATAATCTGGGATGTCCTTTCAGATGTAGCTTCGTAATATCGTTCACGTACAAAAGAAACAACAAGGATCTGATGTTGCTTCCTTGTAGTACGCCACATTTCATTGAGGAGGCCTTATTTTTGATTCCTGACACAAACACTTGTTGCTGGCGGACAGTCAAATAGCTGTTGAAAAACTACGCTAACAACACCAGAAAGATCGGTAATATAATCAGTCGAAAAGCATTCCTGATCAGATGCCGAAGAAGAGGAGTATTTCCGGCACATTTTGCAAATAGTTTTCGTTTCACATACATATTTCACATACAAAGTGCAAAACTGCATAACCAAATTCATGAAGACAATACACAATTTGGAAATCAAACAAACGTCCATAAAATTCCAATGTTTTGGAAGAGATTAACATCACTGACGATGAACATCCGGGCATCCACATTACCGGAAGCGCTAATCTTTGGAAATCAAGAGCGTTTTAACGAACGCAATATCCAGACAAGGACCAGCAGAATTAAACGAAAATTCGAAAACATAATTTCAAGAAACATACAATCGTCAAATAATGAGGAACTTCCTACACACAATCCGAAAGCCATGTATAATGGAACACAGTTGGCCGTACCCCCCGAAACCGAGACGCTACTCAGCCTAGGTCCGAAGTTTACGTTACCAATAACCGGTGCAGAAAGTGTCCCGTTCTACCATCTAATGGCGGATGTAGAACAAATCATCAAAACAAATCCAAGATCGCAACCGAAGTGCCGTTGTCAACGTGTTATCGAATTACATTCATAACAACAGAAATCGTTCACGCCATCTCGCAAAATTCGTTCACGCAATCACGCAAAATTCTGCGAAAAGGCGCTAACAATCACCAGACAGTTTTTGAAAGACAACCCAACAACAATGTCTACGTTGTTAGCTCGTACAAAGGCAATAAGACAGTTCTTATGGAAGTGGAAGAATATAAGAGGAAAATGCTGGAGCTGCTACAAGATCGAGAAACATACAGCCCAATCACACGTGACCCGACATCCCGTTATGAGAAGCAAAACAACAGCATAGTACGACGACTCAAGGATTTGAAGCTCATCTACGACAAGGCAGCGAGACATCTCACGGTTTACAACGCAGTATGCCCAACAATTTACGGGCAACCAAAGCACACAAACCTGGATTACCGTTAAGACCTGTTGTGCCAAATATGTCGGCTCCATCGTACAATTTGTCCAAATTCATCGGAAAAATCATCCAACAATCATTGGTAAGAACCATACTATACGGTCAGTACTATCAACACACTTTTGGAACAGCAATGGGCAATCCCCTCTCCCCTACAATAGCAGATTGGGTGATGGAATTGTTGTTGGACAATGTAGTTCAAAAGCTTAAATTCCCACTTCCGTTCTTGCGAAACAGCAATCCCGCTCAACCAATTAAAACACGTGCTAGACATTTTCAACAGCTATGACGCCCACATCCTACGAACTGGAAGTGGATAACAAACTACCCTTTCTGGACATGCTCTTAATCAGGCAGAGAAACCAAAAGGTAACAACCCAATGGTACCAGAAACCCATTGCTAGCGGAAGATTTCTGAATTTCATATCCTATCACCCGTTGAGCCAAAAACTTAACATGGCAACAAACTTTGCTGCACAGGTCAACAAGCTCACCACAAATCTTGTTGAACGAGCCAAGACAAAAATTATCAATAAGCAACTTCAACTGAACGACTACCCAAAGTCACTACGTCACAGGATCGCTAACAGGATGAAGGAGCATAATGATGAGCCACAACAGCAATCGGTAAACCTGCAATATACCTACCGTCGCATACCGTTCATACCTCACCTGTCAAACATAATCAGTGGCGTAGCCAGAAACTCGCTAAATATAATGTCCGGTCGGCTAGGAATGTTTCCAACAAAGTTAAGGATCCGATACCTCTAGATCAACAAACCAACGTCATCTACCTCATACCGTGCGGAAACTGCAAAGCTACGTATATTGGAATGACAACAAACCGCCTGAAAACAAGAATACAAGGTGCCAAACTGACTATCTTATTAGACCGGCAGTCCTCTTCGAACACAATACCTGGACGATGCTCGTAGAGGACCAACGCGCACTGGGAGTTTTCGAAAGAAAGGTGCTGCATACCATCTATGGTGGAGTGCAGATGGCTGACGGTACGTGGAGGAGACGAATGAACCACGAGTTGCATGAGCTGTTGGGAGAACCATCCATCGTTCACATTCGGAAAATCGGAAGACTGCGGCGGGCCGGGCACGTAGCCAGAATGTCGGACAGAAATACGGTGAAACACACTATAACAAGATGGATAAACTGATACAGGAAGGAACCAGCCCAAACGATTCACAGATTATCACTCTGGGGAACGAACAGCACTGATGGACCACAGCATCGAAAAACAACACCGACTCGATCTAGAAAAAATGAAAATACTAGATAGAGATAAGAATGCACATACACTACAATTTCTCGAAATGTGTCACATTTCAAGCAACACAAACAGTATTAATAGAGGAACAGACACAGAAGGTTTAGACAGATTTAACAGATTTAAAACACGAAATAGCAACACCACACAAACACAATAACAAATATTCCCTATTGCCCAACTACCTAAAATAGTATTAGTTTAAAACTGCAGGCAACCACCGGCTGCAGTGCTCAAAAGCGTGAAAAAGGTGAAGAATTATAGTGAAAAGCATAGCGAAAAGAAGAGAAGCTTTAGGGTTTATAGCAAAAAAAAAAAAACATGAAACGATTAAGTTTTCCACAGTCGTCAAGAGTTATTTCGTTCTATGAGAAGTTGACCCGTTCACGTAAGGGCCACATGCCACAGCTCGATTTTTGTAAGGACATAAACGGGAACCTTCTTATAAACGAGCGTAAGGTGATCCAAAGGTGGCGGCACCACTACGAAGAGCACCTGAATGGCGATGTGGCAGGACACGAGACTCCTGGCTCCAAATCTCCAGGAAATCCAGGATCGGACGGCTGAAAAACAACAAAGCCCCTGGAGTTGACCAAGGAGAGCTGTTTTAGAGCGCTGCACTGGGTAATTACGTAGTTATAGTTTCAGGGGCATACTCGAGTCCCTTCAAAACGCGTAGAGGGTTGCGGCAAGGTGATTGTCTCTCGTGTCTGCTATTCAACATCGATTTGGAAGGGGTAATACGAAGGGCAGGGATCGACACGAGTGGTGCGATTTTCACGAAGTCCGTCCAGTTATTTGGCTTCGCCGACAACATAGATATTATGACACGTAACTTTGAGAGGATGGAGGAAGCTTTAATCAGACTGAAAAGCCAAGCTGAATGGATTGGCTAGTCATCAACACGTCGAAGATGACGTACATGATAGGAAGAGGCAGGAGGAGAGAGGAAAATGTAAGCCACCCACCACGAGTTCGAAAATTCGTGTACTTAGGCTCACTGGTGACCTCCGATAACGATACTTGCAGAGAAATTCGGAGACGCATCATGGCAGGAAACCGTACGTACTTTGAACTCCGCAAAACGCTCCGATTGAATAGAGTTCACCGCCGCCCGTACCAAACTGACTATCTACAAAACCCATATTAGACCGGTAGCCCTCTTCGAACACGAGACCTGGACGATGCTCGTGGAGGACCAACGCGCACTGGGAGTTTTCGAAAGGAAAGTGCTGCATACCATCTATGGTGGAGTGCAGATGGCTGACGGTACGTGGAGGAGACGAATGAACCACGAGTTGCATGAGCTGTTGGGAGAACCATCCATCGTTCACATCGGTGGGCCGGACACGGGGCACCAGGAAGACTGCGGTGGGCCGGGCACGTAGCCAGAATGTCGGACAGAAATACGGTGAAATACGGTGGTTCTTGACAACGTTCCGACGAGAACAAGAAAACAAGGTACGCAGCGAGCAAGGTAGATCGATCAGGTGGAAGACGATTTGCGGACTCTCCGCAGACTGCGTGGTTGGCGGCTTGCAGCCAATCTGAATGGAGAAGACTTTTATGTATTGCACAGGCCACAATTTTATCACAGGAATAACATATTTTGTTAGAAATTTATAACAGAATCCGATACAAAATATATTGTTTACTGTGCAGTTGGAATGTTTTACATGTAATAGGTTTCCAGGTTCCGACCAATAATCAGATTTTTTTGTTTTTTTTTCTGAACAAGACAAGAACATGAAACTAAGCGCATTGCAAGTTAGGCAATCTTTCCAAATTATACCAGCGTATTGTGATCTTTATGGCTGGGAGACTTTGCTACAACCATTTTATTGCCTACTGTTTGGCAATTTGATGTTAGACATTTTTATTTAAATCATATTATGACAGAATCTTGTTACACCATTTGGAAGATAATGTCTACTAACATTCAAAATTTTATCAAAAGGGGCAGCAGGGACTATGTCCAAGGGCTTGACGACCCCTCCCCATGGCCACTGCGAGTTAGGGGGCCTGCCTAGGATGTGGTGGGGCCTGTTGGTGTCCATAAGCAGGCCCTATCAAACCCAGTCAACACATGAACGTATATGGTGTCGTGTAGGATGCTGAAGTGCAGGCGATAGAGGTACTTTTCCACGCAATATGTATGTATATTAGAGTGGGGCGCAGTTGTATGGAAAAACGCAAACTTCGTCCGATCAAGTGAGATCAAGGTTTTTCTGAATCGTTTTGGGACCCCAATCAATTGTGCAAAATATGGGCTCGATTGGATGCGACCTCGCATGCCGCATCGCGTTTCAAATTTACATGGAGATTAGTATGGGAAAACGTACTTTTTAACATTGTTGCTATTAGCAGCTTCATTTTATCATAAATCACGTGACTCAATACGTTAGCATATAGTCTGGAAGATGCCGAAAGATTTTGCCGAAGAAAGTACGTAGCTGGAAGGTCTACAAAAAATGTTATTACGTTTAGAAAATTGATTGTTCAAACCATATGCAAGAAATCAATGTTTCTGCCAGCACTACCGGACGACCTATAGATATCGAAAGGCAAAACCCATCTTCCTTCTTGTCGGATTTTTTTCTTTGTGAAATGATTCCGGATAGCTCATATTAGCTCTAAAGCCCTATAAGATCAATTATTTTGAAATAACACTCAGTTCAATTATTGGTCTACGTAGTTCGGCAGTGCTGGCAGAATAAACGATTTTTTGCATATGGTTTGAACACTCAATCTTCGAAGCGTTATAACTTTTTTCGTGGACGTTCCAGCAACGTGCCTTCTTCAGCAAAGTTTTTCGGCATCCTTTGGGTTATACTTTAACGCAATGTGCCACTTGGTTTACGATGAACTGAAACCTCTAGTAGTAGAAATGCAAAAATATACGTTCTCCCATACTAATTTCCATACAAACTTCAAACGCGATGCGGAAAGCGAAGAAGCAACCAATCGGTCCCAAATTTTGCACAGTTATTCAGGACCCAGAATGGCTTCGAAAAACCATTGATTTGAAAAAATGATTATGACGCCCCACTCTAATGTATATCGTCTCCAATTTAGCATCTTGTATTGCACCATGTGCGATTTTATGTAGGCTGGGAAGCGACCGTGTGCCGCTCAAAGCGCACAAGCCCAACACGAGTGCCAACCGGCACATCAGGATTAATACCAGTGAGATCCTGATTACGGTATACTGGTCAAGGCAAGTGACACACACACGCGCGCGAAAGTAATGTAAAATAAACGACATGTAAAATGAACGTAAATTTACATTCTTACTTAACGTCAAATAGAGATAAAGTAAGGGTTGCTGAATAACATTAGCTTTCGATTACTATCAATTATTTTCAATTTTAATTCCGTTTCTTTTTTACTTTTCTTACGTTAATAAAATGATAACGCGGGCGCCTAATCCGAAATTCAAATGAACAATCGCTCACTTTGAGCGATTGATTGTTTATTCTCGCGAAGAATGAACAATTGAACAAATTAAGGAAATGCTAATACTGCTGTGTAGAAGTTTCATAGGTCACATCACTTTCCATGGTGAATCCCAATCTATGTTACTGATTACCCCACCCAACTAACACTACTTCCTTCCCGTGGTAAATGTGGAGATGCAGAGGTATTCTCGGTCTCTAGTAGCAACAATTACCACACACTCACATTCCTCCCTTTTCCAACGGACTTTAAGGACTTGGCCGGCGCCGTTATTGATCAACATTTGCGAGCTGCTGAAACGTGCACTTCGAGAATAGTTGGTAAATCCCAACCACTATTCACTTGGATCGTAGTGCAATTTGCACCAGTTCTGATCAATCACGGAGTAGCAACCATTGATATGTACAGTCAGTCTAAGCTAAGCTAAGCTAACTAACATTCAAAATTTTATCAAAATAAGTTATAACATGAATGATCGCGCAGTGGATAGGACCCTACAAATACGTTGTGTGTTAATCGGATAAAATAAAAGACGACCGTTTTTGGACCATCCAGCAATGGCGGTGGCAGTATGACTACTATTTATTCATTCCAAAGCATTTTACATTCAATCATCTTTTATTTGTAGTGGTTGTAGCTATTTATGCCCAAACACACAATGTATTGTCGGGATCTCATGTAAAATAATCGAAGCTTCAGTTTGTATGAGAATATATTGGACACTGGTAGACTGGTGCATGAATATATGATTATTGAATAGCACTTGAGGAAAGTTGAACCCATTTTTGTTCAGATCGATAATTTAGTTGCTTTAAAGTAAACCTGTAGCTCGAAATAACAAACATATTATGAGATGAAGATTGAATTTCTTTCGGCGATAGCAGTCTTAATAAGTAGCAAATACTTTGTTGCTCCTACATCCGACGTTTCGGTTAATTTATTTAACCTTCTTCAAGCGGTTCTAAAATAAACATAAAAGTATTTGAAAGTGAACGTGAAGCTTTTACTATACGTGAAATATCGTTATTCGTTGGTTAAATTTTGGTTAAACCGTATTTTTAATATGTTTTTTTAGTGTACTCACTTCATGCGTAGCGATTTTTGCGTACGACACTGTATTAAGTTTTTATAGCTATTTCAAAAAGCTCTCTATCCTTGGTTAAAGTTTAATTTGTACGCTTAATCGCGACACCTCGACTTTCGATTATGAAACTGATGACTGTTCAAATGTGTGTGAGTGACAGTCTAGTCATATTGTTAGTGTTTGTACTATCCGTGTTTTCAATAATTTCCCGTGTGTTTACAATGTTTATGGTTGTTTTCTGAATATTTCCTATTTTGTGTAGTATACCTGCATATATTGCATTCAAACCTTCTGTATCTGTTCTATGGTTGATGCTATTTTCATTATTAACAATATGACACATTTCTAGATATGGTGATGTATGTGTTTTGTTTGTTTTGTCTAATATTTTCGTTTTTTTCCAGTTTGAAGCGGTGATTTTCGGTGATGCTGTGTTCTAGGAGCGCAGTTTTCTCTTTTAGCTGCATAGTCCGTGGATCCGATGTGTTAACTTCGTTTTCCTGTAGTTTGTCCAGAGTGTTATAATGAGTCCTGTGACCGCTGTTACGTGTTTTTAATCTGTTTTTTGTCATTCCTATGTGACAGACAGGGCAATCGTTGCATGGAATGGAATAGATGACGTCCGTTTGTTGTTCCTCTGGGATAGGATCTTTCACGTTAGTAAATAACCCTCCTACTGTTCTGCAGTTATATGTTGCGAGTCGTATGTTTTTGTAGTTCCGTTTTATTTCCTTGTCGACTCGGTTCGACAGGTGAGGTATGTATGCTATTGATCGGTAAGTATATTCCAGGTCTCCGTTATCAACTGTTCCGGTATTTGAGCTATCATTTCTTTCATTCATTCGGTTCTGTAGTCTGTTGCGTAGTGATTTGGGATAGTTATTCAATTTTAGTTGTTCATCTATTATTTTGTGCTTGGTATTGTCGTCTATGTTTGTTGATAGCTTATTCACTCTGTTAATGAGATTTCTTGCCGTATTCAATTTTTGTCCTAGGGGGTGGAACGAGCGGTAATTCAAAAACCTGCCACTCGCAATAGGCTTTTGATACCATCGTGTTGTGACCTTCTGGTTTCCATGACGTGTTAATAGCATGTCCAAGAATGGTAAACAGTTGTCCACTTCCAGTTCATAGGTGAACTGGATGTGGATGTCATAGCTATTGAATGTTTCCATCAAACAGACTTAACTGAATCCAATAAATAGTTTACTTTTGAATAAAATCTCTGCTGAAAATGAAATAAGCAAAAATTATAACTTAATTTTGGTTCGTGGATTTTACACACGGCAAATTTCCTAAACAAAAAGCCATAGTCATAATACACGAGCTTTAACAAATAAAACCCTGCCCTACAAAAAAACACGTTCTTATCCTGTCAAGGCCTTCTGTGACTCTCTGTCACAAGCAAGGGTTTCAGAATCACTCCAAAAGTGACCACTTTCCAGGGGGAAACAGGAGGTCTAAGGAGGTCTAAAACGTTCAGTTTTCAGTTTCAGTATTGCGAAATGAGGAATAAAAATGATTACATTACTAGTCGACCCGGCAGACGTTGTCCTGCACAGTAGGCGAGAATGTGCGTTCTGAACTGCCCATGCAAAATTCGCATATTAATCACAATTTTAGTTATTCACAGTTTGCTCAACTTTACTCGTAATTTTCGCATTAGGAAATATCATATAAACCCGTCGGAAACTGTAACGAATGTTTCTGCTGAAGAAATGAAAAAAATCCATCCAGCCGTTTTCGAGTTATGCGGATACGAACACAGACCATTTCATTTTTATATATAAGATTATTATGAGCATGTACTTCTAGTTATCTACGATTAAAAGGAAATTGACCTATTTTTGACTCCAGTTGACCCAGGGGTCCCCGTCGATAAAACCGTCTCCATGGTCCCAATCATCGCTAATACATCTACACAAAAATAAAAAAAATGTAATGCATCTTGCCTCCAAATTCATACAATTCGGTTGAAATACACATACAGCAAATAGTTTTGAATATTCAACGATGCGTAAAATTGGAGCTTAACTCTTCAAACGAATTAACATGCGATTATTAATTAAATTTGACTGAACTTTACTTACATGCACCGTTTGAGTTTATTTCGATTCAATAGAACAGTAAGATCGATTGAATATTGCATTTATTTGCATGCTCCAAATATGTGCATGAAAATAAATTTAAAATCACAACATATTTTTATCTGTGAAGGAACGGTGAAATTTTTAATTTAAAATCGAAGCCTGGGCAGAAACGGGTTAAAACGAATAGCAATACTTGTAACACAACCAGTATAACTTTGTTCTTTTCAATAATTCATATAGGGACACGGCAGGTATTTCCGTCCTTCGTCGTAGGGGCTAAAACCAACGAAAGCAACGTACATTTGCTAGAACTCCACTATAGTAGAACGTTTCTCCTGAGTTTACGATTTGGCACGTATGAGTTTTACAAAAAAGCGTCTTTTTGATTGGTTTTCGAGACTATGACGAACAGACGAAAATACCTGCCGTGTCCCTACAAATCGAGTTTGGTTTTTCTTCAATTTAAAATATATTAAGTAGGGGAAGGTGGGTAGACTTGATCCCCGGGGAGACTTGATCACCCCCTGTTTTATCGAGAACTAAAGTAGTTTTGTTCTAGCGTATTTTTACTATAGATCCTCTAGACAAATGACCTTTATGTGGTGAGTGATTTTTGGATTGACAACCTTATTTATTCTGCAGGGCGGTTTGTATGTTTTGACCTTCCCAAAGATTTTTTTATTTGCAACGCAAAATTTGAATAACTTTTCATAACAATGACCAAATGCTTTCGTTTTTTCACAGCACAAAGCCATTAATGTGCTTAATGATTTGTACTAATGAAAATGTCAACATTCCATCAAAATTTTAGGATATTTGGATTTGAAGTTATTGCCTCAATATGGGGACAATTGATCCCCCATTAGTCACCCATACAAAAAATTAACGAAAAAATTCAAAAAAATATATATCTGTTCTCAGGCTTTTAATTTTTTGTAGATTTGACAGATTTAATGAAGGGTTGGCAGGAAAAAGTATTCATTGCGTAGATATCATAGAAAGGGGATCAAGTCTCCCCAAATTTTAAAATTGCATGTGCTGTCGAATTCAATAACAAAAATCGTTCATGCATACGCACAACAATTAAAAAATTCCGCGTATTTTGAAGGAAAAATATTTAAAAAATCTGAGGACACTTTTCTAATTTTATCAAAGAAAGTTCTTGGAGAGGGATCAATTTCCCCCGAATATTTTAAAAGTAGATTTTTGACAGCACTATAAAAAATCGATTGTGTATCAACAACAAAAATAATTTAAGGACTGTCATACATCACTAAAGTTAAATACTATATTTCTTAGAGAGTTTGTGTGGAAATCGTGTATTTTTATTTATTTTTGGCTGTTATACATAGGAAATCAGAAAAGGGGATCAAGTCTACCCAGTCTCCCCTAACGTTTTTGTCAACAGCAGAAGAAATTTTATTACATTTTTTGTTTTTTTTTAGCTTCAAATGGTACATGTTTTATAACAACTTGTGTTTTGAAAAAAATAGCTGTAAAAAATAACAACTTCTGTTATGAATCGGTTCCCACAGACAAACATACATAACACATTGAACATTCACTCATCAAATTCATCGTCATTCAAAAACTAACGACATCTGTTGTTTTTAGTTAGTTGGGAAAATTACGAACCAGATGCCGGTAATGGGCCAACGTCAAATTCGAGCAAATCCGATGCGCGCGCCACGAGAGATCGATTGGCTAACTAATGATTATTTGAATCGACCAGTAAATCATTGAACGATGGAAATTTGATGACTGTTATGTCTTTTTGTCTGCGCTGGTCAGGTAAACACGGCGGATCCCAAAACAAATCGATTAGAGTAAGAATGATGGGAATTGAGTAATCCTTTAGCGGATTAATACCCAACAAAGGAAGCCTTAACAAATTTGTATTTATATAAATCAAAACGCAGAATAATTAACACAGCGGAAATTAGTGCAAAACCCTACCAACTATTCGCCGTTTAGCACCTTCCCAATGATCGACATGTGGCTACCCAAGGTGTAGGCAATGAATAAACACAATCAGAATTTACAAAACACACCACTCATGGCTACATCCATGCATAAGCACATACACACTTCAGCTTGCCCCTTCCAAGTGGGGGCAGCCAGAGTACAATAATAATCATAATCGTTTTGAGCACAACTGGTACTGTGTCGGGCTGGCTTGTCTGCCTGCATTTAAGTCATCCATCGTCATCAGCTCAAGTCCACCGACCGACACCGCCTAGTTGAGAAAGCAAATTTTTTCAAGGGTACACAACTGTTTTGAAAATTTCAATAGCCGTGCACGCCGGTTGTTGTGTGGATTTCGATCTGCATATGAAAGAGTACAATGACGGTTCATGCGGTGGTATGCCAAGCTGCAACGCTTGTTTATATGTGCGGTTAATGTGCTCACATGTGAGGATTTAAAAAAAAATGGAACAAGAAAAAGGCAATAACTCACAGTTTAGCTGAGCTATGAGTCAAGTATGCCTCTCAACAGAGGAAGGAGTGGAGAAATATTTCAAAGATCATTCGACTGTAAAGGGTTTATTGCTACAAGTAATGAACGGTTGGCGCACATGATCTTACCAGGTATGAAATTCTTCACTTCCATGCAAAAATACTTGAAGTGTATGATGAAATGAGATTCGATCGAGTATGTATTTTTTGTGAAAAATAACTCACACGGGTAAGATAGTTCAAGAATACTCTCCAACGGTTTTCAAATTATTTGTCAAGCCTACAAGCCTATTTGAAATCTTGCAAAACACACAATATTTTCCGATTTCTTTTACAATTAGGTTGGAACAAAGATTAATTTCCTCGTCTGTCTCCATTACCCCCAATTTTTGTAAGTTCATTTTTTAAAGAATATTTTGAAATTCATAAAATGCATCATATCCCTCCAATCGAAAAAAAAAACAAACAAAACCGAAACTAGGTCAACATTGAAATGCTGTCTTGTCCGTGAGTTAATCATGAAGAAACTCCAAACCACCCCCTCAAATTTAACGAGCCACAAAAACAGAAAGCAAAAAAAACAAACCCATAGCATAGCAACGAAACCTGTCCAAAAAGCGCACACCAAGTTCGGCCAAGAACCGACACACAACAATCCTCTTGTGTGTGGGGCTGTGGTTGTTGCATGTTCTGCACGGTGTACAACTTCACTGACAGCTCTTGCCCCATCCAATTTCCTGAAGCACTTCCAAACCTGCCCAAGTTCGCTCCACAGCGAGGGCCCGAGTGCTACTCGCCTAAATGGCAACGTCTATCCCTACCTACTTCACCGTCGTCAGTTCGGTAGCTTCGAAATAGCAGCACACGGTGATGACGCGCAGGCAACATAACTCCGGTGAGGTGCCGGGATGTTGAACGCGAGACCATCGTTATTTTACCCGGGCAAGTGCTGGCGAGCTGAAAAGGGGAGAACTTCTAACAGGTTATTGAACCGCGCGTCGGATAGTTGCTAAATGCTAAACGTTACTCCTGCGAGGAACACAGAGCGACTCGATAGTAAATTGAAACGAAAAACAGAGACCTCATGCTAACGAACGGGTTCCCGGTTTTATGCTGAAGCACGTTGATGAATGTTTCGGTTTGCTTCGTTTCGCTGGGGGCTCGAGCTCCCGCTGCTGCGGGTATCGGATTAGGCTGGGTTGGTTTATTCAAATTTTGCATGGCGAATGGCGATGGATGTCGATTTAGAGTGGCGATATCACGAAAACATAGGTTTATGACTGTAAAATTCTGATTTTATAATTAACATTCTGAAGGTGGAAATTTCCAAACGAAGGGCTATTTTTCAATACCAATCGTTGGATTCAAAACTGAGTCAATAAGCTTATTTGTATGTACGAAGATTCGGTACGAATAGTTTCCGCTACAAGGCAGTATTTAGATTTCCTGAAAATTCACACAGGAGTGAAAAAATATGCTGATTTGTTAAAAGATTTTTATTGAGATATATAGAATAAAGTAATATAGTAAAAAGTCATAATACTATATAGAGAAATACCAAATGAAAAGTTGCGAAAAAAGGTGAAAATCGTAAGTTTCAAAATATGGATGAAAGCATCAGAAAAGCTTGTGCCTGTAGAAATTTTATAGTTAAACGTAGCAAATTTATTTATTGAATATCTTCCTACTTTCGTGATTTTCAATCATTTAGAGCAAAAAGGCGTGCTGAAGTGATCGAAATGTGAATCAAAGCGGTGCTTATTTATGTTGCTGTTTTAGCTTATGCCTTGGCTTATGCTGGTTCATAATAGATTCTCGTTGCCTAGCAATATGGCAAACGGCAAACAAACTGGATTCGGTGTCTCTGTCAGCATGTAGCAACCTACACGCAGTCATGTACCTCGTTTGTTCTCCTATGCCTCTGCCTACATATATTGATTATGGTGCTATGTGAGAACTGAAGTTAATCATTGGGTCGAATCGTCCAACTAGGAAATGGGGGAACATAAATGTACCATTAGAGTGGAAATAGGTCAGCGAATGATTTGCGACAGCCTAACTTTTACGTTTTGCATGCTTTGAGGTAGATGAAAATGAACGATGCATGAATCCCTATTTATTGGAATGCATTTTATTATAGTTTTGCGTGAAGCAAATAAATATTTGAGCTTATCTAAACTCCTAAATGAGCGCCATAAATAGTGCTTGACACGTTAAGCATAACAAAATTATTGGATTGAATTGGATGGAATTGCAACCAATTTTTAATATGATCGTCTTTAATTGAGATGAAATTTTGCACATATTTTCGGCACAGCAGACTGACCATTATCCACTGAGTAATAAAAAAATAGACCCTCGAATTATTTATAAAAAGGTCGTATGTTTTTTCGAGCAAATAATTTTGAACAAAAAACAGATTCATCCATCTAGCAGTGGTGATGCCTTTCTCGCGCGCATTATAGAGGTTGAAATTGGAATCTGCAAAGCTTTGCTCGGACATGTGCGCATTTGAACCCGAGGCGAATGTTTCCTCGAGTAGGGCAGCATGTGAGGCGGATACCCTAGCAGCACAATTCACGTTGATTTGGTTGAAATAACTCATATATGACCAAATTTAGTCGTATATGAGTATAATAGACTGATTTACAACATGTGTGTTGCTCGGGATAGCTAGGGACTTCCGATTTGAAGATCATGAGTTTGAATCCTGCAACGTGAAAATTACTTTATTTACATTTTTTGAAACCTATTCTATTATTAACAATTTGTTGACCAATGGGAAACTCATTTACGGATCTTTATTTTAGTTTTTCATGATTTACTCAACTTTACTCTGATTTTCACAGACTATTTCATTTATATCCAGTTTCGAGCGATCGGGTCACGTTGTATATTTATTTATTTATCATCAGACTAAGGCCGGAGTGGCCTGTGCTGCACATAAAATACTTCTCCATTCAGCTCGGTCCATGGCTGCACTTCGCCAACCACGGAGTCTGCGGAGGGTCCGCAAATCGTCCTCCACCTGATCGATCCACCTTGCCCGCTGTGCACCTCGCCTTCTTGTTCCCGTCGGATCGTTGTCGAGAACCATTTTCACCGGATTACTGTCCGACATTCTGGCTACGTGCCCGGCCCACCGCAGTCTTCCGATTTTCGCGGTGTGAACGATGGATGGTTCTCCCAACAGCTGATGCAACTCGTGGTTCATTCGCCTCCTCCACGTACCGTCCGCCATCTGCACCCCACCATAGATGGTACGCAACACTTTCCTTTCGAAAACTCCCAGTGCGCGTTGGTCCTCCACGAGCATCGTCCAGGTCTCGTGTCCGTAGAGAACTACCGGTCTTATAAGCGTTTTGTAGATAGTCAGTTTGGTACGGCGGTGAACTCTATTCGATCGGAGCGTCTTGCGGAGTCCAAAGTACGTACGATTTCCAGCCACTATGTTTCTCCGAATTTCTCTGCTGGTATCGTTATCGGCGGTCACCAGTGAGCCCACCCGAGTAGCACACTTGTTGCATATCAGTCACTGTGACTCATATGCGACCAAATCTAGTCACATTAGAGTTCCTGCAACCAAATCGATGTGAACTGTGCTACTAGGGCAAGTACACGAATTCTTCAACCACCTCGATTTCGTCACCACCGATAGAAGCTCGTGGTGGGTGGCTCACATTGACCTCTCTTGAGCCTCTTCCTATCATGTACTTCGTCTTCGACGTGTTGATGACTAGTCCAATCCGTTTAGCTTCGCTTTTAAGTCTGATGTAGGCTTCCTCCATCCTCTCAAAGTTACGTGCCATGATATCAATGTCGTCGGCGAAACCAAATAACTGGACGGACTTCGTGAAAATCGTACCACTCGTGTCAATCCCTGCTCTTCGTATTACTCCTTCCAAAGCGATGTTGAATAGCAGACACGAAAGACCATCACCTTGCCGTAACCCTCTACGCGTTTCGAAGGGACTCGAGAATGCCCCTGAAACCCGAACTACGCACATCACCCGATCCATCGTCGCCTTGATCAACCGTATCAGTTTATCCGGAAATCCGTTTTCGTGCATTAGCTGCCATAGCTGGTCCCGATCGATTGTATCATATGCGGCTTTGAAGTCGATAAATAGATGGTGTGTGGGCACGTTGTATTCGCGGCATTTCTGCAATACCTGACGTATGGCGAACACCTGGTCTGTGGTAGAGTGTTCACCCATAAATCCCGCCTGGTACTGCCCCACGAACTCTCTTGCAATTGGTGTTAGTCGGCGGCATAAAATTTGGGAGAGTACCTTGTAGGCGGCGTTCAGCAATGTGATTGCGCGGTAGTTGCTACATTCCAGCTTATCGCCCTTTTTGTAGATGGGACACACCACACCTTCCATCCACTCCTGCGGCAGAACCTCATCCTCCCAAACCTTGGTAATCACCCAGTGCAGCGCTTTAGCCAGTGCTTCACCACCGTGTTTAAACAGCTCTCCTGGTAGTTGGTCAACTCCAGGGGCTTTGTTGTTTTCAGCCGGCCGATCTCCTCCTGGATTTCCTGGAGATTCGGAGCCGGAAGTCGCATGTCCTGCGCGCGTGCTCCTAGGTTCATTACCATACCGCCACCGTTGTCTGCCATATCGCCATTCAGGTGCTCTTCGTAGTGCTGCCGCCACCTTTGGATCACCTCACGCTCGTTCGTAAGAAGGTTCCCGTTTATGTCCTTACACGTTGTATATTAACACGCTTCATTTATTCGGACAAAAGTTAGTCTGTTTACCTCGAAATACCTTCCATATATACCCTGAGCTGTGCTCACAGGTGAATTCCCTCAGTGCTTTTATCGGTGAAGTGTAGTTCAGACGAAGTTTGAAGTAAATTGTACGAAATCAAAGTGAAATCAAAGCGCCGATAAAATCACGCCAACGTAGAGATTGTGGTAGCTACTAACACACCCATCGCGACAATAGAATATAAATTCAGTGTATCCCGAGTGCGAATCGATTCCAAAAAAGGACTGAAGTCGATCTTATCACTTTAAACAAAAAAAGTGGATCCCAAAAATCGCTATCAGTGGTCGGTCAAATGACCGGCTTCATCGGGGAGGGGATTTGGCGATCGTACTACCTATGGTGATAGTGCTGGAAGAACCCCAGGGTGGATGCGTACTAATGATGAGTTGGACCAAGTCGTAGTGCTAGTGTTACGTTGTAAAGCTAACGAAAATGAAACGGAAGCTGCAGGCAAAACACGTATACCCCGAACCCTTTATCATAGACGCAACGATTGAGACGGCTATTGGAGTGAAAGAAGCCAGAAGCGTCAAAGCTACTCGAGAAGGACGTGGCTCTCAATACCTTCTTCGCACGAGTTCCAGGGGCATTGTCGATAAGCTCACAAAGCTGACGAAACTCACTGACGATACACAAATAGAAATTTTCCGACATCCGACATTGAACACCATACATGAATCGGACTCTATTGGAACGGATGAATAAATAATCGAGGAGTATCTGACCTCTCAATCACCACGTATAATCCGTGCGAAGAATAAAGAAACGTGTCGCGGGCGCACTTCGAAACACGCCATTACTGCCGCCATACGCATATTTGTCCCATGTTTGCTGGGATTCCCTATATACATGGGACAGATATGCGTATAACGGCAGATTACTAGTTCTATGTTTTAATGGCACAGTACCCTAGTAGACGAAAATAGCTCAATAATATCAAATGTTGATAAGATAGCAAAATGAGATATGGACATGATTGATATAAGAGATAAAAGATCAGGCTTTGATATTGTCATCAATTTCATTTTTCATTTATTTAGTCTACATCTATACAGATAACACTGAATCAACAATTTGACGCCACAATACACGGTTCGAGGCCGCATCTCTCCATCCTCGTATACGCCCCACGCTCGCCAAGTCGTTTTGCACCTGGTCTGCCCATCTCGCTCGCTGCACTCCACGTCGTCTCGTACCTGCCGGATCGGACGCGAACACCATCTTTGCAGGCTGTCCGGCATTCTTGCAACATGCCCTGCCCATCGTACCCTTACAGCTTTAGCTACCTTCTGGATACTGGGTTTCGCCGTAGAGCTGGGCGAGCATTCTTCGCCGCCACACACCGTCTTCTTGCACACCGCCAAAGATGGTCCTAAGCACCCGTCTATCGAATACTCCGAGTGCTTGCAAGTCCTCCTCGAGCATTGTCCATGTTTCATGTCCGTAGAGGACTACCGGTCTTATTAACGTCTTGTACATGACAAATTTGGTGCGGTGGCGAATCTTTTTCGACCGCAGTTTCGTCTGAAGCCCGTAGTAGGCCCGAATTCCACAGATGATGCGCCTTCGTATTTCACGACTAACGTTGTTGTCAGCCGTTAGCAAGGATCCGAGGTAGACGAATTCCTCGACCACCTCGAAGGTATCCCCGTCTATCGTAACACTGCTTCCCAGGCGGACCCTGTCGCGCTCGGTTCCACCCACAAGCATGTACTTTGTCTTTGACGCATTCACCACCAGTCCAACTTTTGTTGCTTCACGTTTCAGGCGGGTGTACAGTTCTGCCATCTTGCAAATGTTCGGCCGACAATGTCCATGTCATCCGCGAAGCAAATAAATTGACTGGATCTGTTGAAAATCGTACCGCGGCTGTTACACCCGGCTCTCCGCAATGTTGAACAACAGGTTACACCTTCTAGCGCAATGTTGAACAACAGGCACGAAAGTCCATCACCTTGTCTTAGTCCCCGGCGCGATTCGAACGAACTGGAGTGTTCGCCCGAAATCTTCACACAGTTTTGCACACCATCCACCGTTGCTTTGATCAGTCTGGTGAGCTTTCCAGGAAGCTGTTCTCGTCCATAATTTTCCATAGCTCTACGCGGTCTATACGGTCGTATGCCGCTTTAAAATCAACGAACAGATGGTGCGTTGGGACCTGGTATTCACAGCATTTTGAAGGATTTGCTGTACAGTAAAGATCTGGTCCGTTGTCGAGCGGCCGTCAACGAAGCCGGCTTGATAACTTCCCACGAACTCGTTCACTAATGGTGACAGACGACGGAAGATGATCTGGGATATCACTTTGTAGGCGGCATTAAGGATGGTGATCGCTCGAAAGTTCTCACACTCCAGTTTGTCGCCTTTCTTGTAGATGGGGCATATAACCCCTTCCTTCCACTCCTCCGGTAGTTGTTCGTTTTCCCAGATTCTGGCTATCAGTTTGTGCAGGCAAGTGGCCAGCTTTTCCGGGCCCATCTTGATGAGCTCAGCTCCGATACCATCCTTACCAGCTGCTTTATTGGTCTTTAGCTGTTGAATGGCATCCTTAACTTCCCTCAAGGTGGGGGCTGGTTGGCTTCCATCGTCCGCTGAACTGACGTAGTCATCTCCTCCGCTGCACAGAAGAGTAACTAGAACAAATTCGTGGACAAAACCCAAAAAAAATTTTTTAACATTTATACATTCTTATATTTTTTTAGATACTTAGAAACATTCTGCATACTATGGCTATTTCAGAAGTGACCCAAAATTTTGTAAAAAAATATAATTAGGGCTCAAAAATGAGGTATTGAATTGGATTTTATTCACTTTATTTGTAGAGTATTTGGAAAATCTGATTTATACACAACATAAATGTTATCAACAAGCTATTATTAGTACACAATGAGTAGATTATAGTTGTCTGTCTCCATTTTGTTCATGTTCATGGTCAAATTATAAATTTTATGCTTCAGATGATGGCCACTTAAAAATCACTATTTTTTCAATTTTTTAAGTTTTTTTTTTTTTCAGAGGCAAAGTTAATCTATACGGCAGGATCCGGCAAAGATAAATAACTTGAGTGTCACTTCAAGATATGTACTAAGCATTCCACTTGAAAACTCGTCCGCAAACGTCCGCAAATTAGATTCTGAGCTATTTGAATAAAATGCGATTTTTCATTATTTTAAAATAAAATTTTACCATTTTCTCATAAATTACCACTTATAACGAATCCAGAAGAAAAAATATGATATTCATTACATCACCTTGAAGATCAACAAACAATGTGATGTAATTTTGGGATATTCTGGGTCATCTAAACTGTTCTTGAGTTCAGAACATGCGGAACTTTTTTTGTTACATATATTTTATTTATATTCACAGCATCTCCTGGACCAACCAACCAACCTGGACGAACCAAGACCAACTATCATTGTAAAATAGTTATGGGATATTTTGAATCAACCAAACTGTCCTTGATATCAGGACTTGAGTTCTACAGCTGCTAAAGTAACCTTTTCTGTCACACTCATTACATCTCTCGGAAGACCAACAAACACCGCAAGACAGCTTTGATATATAATTTGAGTCATCCAAACTGCCTTTGAGTTCAAAGCTTGCGATCTACAGTCATGGCAGTAGCTTTTTTGTCACTCAAAGCTCCGATATATATCTGGATATCTCCGATGTACATCTGAAGTCCTGAACTCAAGTATAGTTTGGATACCCTAGGGCGTCCAAGGGATATTAAAAAGTAGATTGTTTACCGCAGTACCTCTAAAGTTACGTTTGAATGATAATCTTATTTTGGAACAATACAGATGCTGCTAATGTACTGAATATTTTCTGTTTCTGAACTCTGCTATGTTCAGGACGTTCTAGGTTGTTGTAAAGCTTCAAACGCCCATACCTGATATTATTCCCTGATAGGGGAGTTAAGGAGAAAATAGTGTTCAAGCAGAAAACAGTGTTTACTTTTGTGCATGCGAATTTATACAATAAGTTAGATGTTTTTTTCCTATGTAAATGTTAGAAAATCCATTTAAGGATAGAGCTTTAACTACGGGTTTCTTGCTACTTTGTGAAATATAGCCATTTTAGAATCGTTCACGTAGCGGCAGCAAGAGATTTTGATTTTACATAAAGCGCGAGATTTTATTTGAAAACATATGTATTTTGAGATTTTCATCTGGTTTTACACTGTTAGGTGGATAGATTTAGCCAAAAAATTGCATTTTCCTGCATAATTGGCAATTATTACTTCATCTTAGGAATATCAGGCCCAAATAACCGCAAAAAATAGTTTTGGCCAAGAATTGGCTTATTTACTCCTATGTGCGCTGCCTTGACTTTCATTGCCTGTACTCTCAGCGCCATTCAGATGTTCCTCGTAGTGCTGCTTCCACCTTTCGATCACCACACGTTCGTCCGTCAAGATGCTCCCATCCTTATCCCGGCACATTTCGGCTCGCGGCACGAAGCCTTTGCGGGATGCGTTGAGCTTCTGATAGAACTTGCGTGTATCTTGAGAACGGCACAGCTGTTCCATCTCCTCGCACTCCGCTTCTTCCAGGCGGCGTTTCTTCTCCTGAAAAAGGCGGGTCTGCTGTCTCCGCTTCCGTCTATAACGTTCCACGTTCTGCCGGGTACCTTGCTGCAGCGCGACCGCCCGCGCTGCGTCCTTCTCCTCCAGAATCTGTCTGCATTCTTCGTCGAACCAATCGTTCCGTCGACTTCGACCCATATACCCGACGTTGCTCTCCGCTGCGTCGTTAATGGCTGCTTTGACTGTATTCCAGCAGTCCTCAAGAGGGGCCCCATCGAGCTCACCCTCTTCCGGCAACGCTGCCTCGAGATGCTGCGCGTATGCAGTGGCGACTTCAGGTTGCTTCAGTCGCTCTAGGTCGTACCGCGGCGGTCGTCGGTACCGAACATTGTTGATGACGGATAGTTTTGGGCGCAGTTTAACCATCACCAGATAGTGGTCAGAGTCGATGTTAGCGCCACGATATGTCCTGACGTCGATAATGTCGGAGAAGTGCCGTCCATCAATCAGAACGTGGTCGATTTGTGATTCTGTCTGCAGTGGCGATCTCCAGGTGTACCGATACGGGAGGCTGTGTTGGAAGTAGGTGCTGCGAATGGCCATATTCTTGGAGGCGGCGAAATCAATTAGTCGTAGGCCCTTTTTCGTTCGTCAGCCGGTGAGCGCTGAACTTTCCAATAGTCGGTCTAAACTCCTCCTCTTGGCCAACCTGAGCGTTCAAATCTCCTATGATGATTTTGACGTCGTGGCTTGGGCAGCTGTCGTACTCACGTTCCAGCTGCGCGTAGAATGCGTCCCTATCATCATCAGTGCTTCCGGAGTGTGGGCTATGGACGTTGATTATGCTGAAGTTGAAGAACCGGCCTTTGATCCTCAACCTGCACATTCTTTCATTGATCGGCCACCACCCGATCACGCGCCTTTGCATATCGCCCATCACTATGAAAGCTGTTCCCAGCTCGTGTGTGTTGCCGCAGCTCTGGTAGATGGTATGATTACCTCTAAACGTTCACACCATTGATCCCTTCCAACAAACCTACTGCAGCGCTACGATGCCGAATCCACCGTGTCGCACATCGGCAAGAATGCGTGTGCTCCCTATGAATTTGATAGATTTGCAGTTCCACGAACCGAGTTTCCAATCGCTAGTCCCTTTTCGTCGCAGTGGTCTTCGCCGATGGTTTCCGGTCCGTACTCTCTTGTTGATTGTTCGTTGCTTATTATTTTTAAAGGCTGGCTTGCAGGGCCTGACACCAAAACCCTAAATTTCCGGAGGACCATTCCTCCTTATTTCCGGTGGACCATGGTGCACAGTTTCACTTGGAGTCCTCGCTGGCACTCGGACGATGATCAGCCGCCCCTAACATGGAGAACAGACGCTGTTGTGAGCCGATCCTGACATGGAGAGCAGACGCTCAATAAGATTTGCACCTCCGGAGAGGAGCAAACCCCCTCGTCCCTGTCAGCATCCGACCATAGTTCCACTGGGGTTGGTTACCCGATCTTCCCTAAGGTTGCTCGTATCCCGGCCAGCACCGCGGGGAGGTAGGGATAGGAGTTGCTGGGTAAGAGGCTAAGGACCGCGAGATGGGGTCTATTTTATTCCTTCAGGTACGCGAAGTACCAATGGTACGCTTTACCCAGCATTTGTCATCAATATTTTGCACTAAAATATCATGAGGATATCAAGATATGTTATTTGTAATAAGTGATCAATCGATATCAATTAGGTTGTTCTTATCCATAGCATATCTTGATATTTAAATGATATTTCGGTGCAAATTTTTGATATTGTGGCCTGTTCTTTTATCTCTTATATCAATCAAGTCCATATCATGTTTTGTTATTCTGTTCATAGCTTCTGCCCGGGTACTCCCAGAGTATGTTTTCTTTGGATTGCTGCGTATTCCAGTACGAGCATACTATCTGTCGCCATTGTACATTGGGCCACGGAGCTAAGCTAGCCCGACAAAATACCTTGGAGCTTATGGGATGCGTTATTTTTAGTTGGTGTCTTCGGAAGAGTGTCGTGTTTTGAAAAAATATGAAGCCCAGCGTCGAGCATTAGTTCGAATTTTCGCCGCATTGGTGGCGCTGCAATACAAACTTTTTTTGTTTTACGGTTTAGAGCTTTGGTGTCTTCGGCAAAGTTGTAGAGCGTGGAAAAATAATTGTAGTTGCCGAAGACACCTAAGCTGTATACCTTCTATTTGCAGAGATATAGTAAAAATGGTAAAGTTTCATCTTTTTTTCGATTTTCTTGGACTATTTACGAAAAATGTAAAAAATAGCATATGAAAACCTACACACTTAAAATATTTTACAGTCTACGGTAATTTTTTACCGAACTTTCAACAGCTGAACGTACGGTAATCAGTTCGGTAAACAAAACAATTACAGTTTGTTCGGTAATTTGATTTTCTAACGATCTGTCAAAATTTACAGTACTGTTCGGTAATTTCAAAATATAGACTACCGAACGCTACGGTACTTTTTTAATTACAAAAAAATAATGGAAAATATAAATGTTTGATGTTTTCAATGATAATTATAAAATAAAATACAGATGCGGTCTCAAATCGTGATTTCCTTTATTCATTTTATTTTCAATTGAACTTAACTTGTAATAAAAATACGTTAAAAAAAATCTGGCACATTTTCCATGCATGCATGTTCTATGGAACAACTGGTCAGCAGCAATCACAGCATTTCAAATAAATATTTATACACTCATACTTTTCCCAGCAGAGAAAATATCACCCAAGAAGGAATCTGAAAAGATTATTATTACGTTGAAAAACGAACTACTTTTATAAATAACGTAAAATACCTGTTATTATCCCTGCTATCAACACTTGGGCATATTTTTTCTGATAAATTCGATGAAAAATGGTGACCGTTGCGTGAAAAAAGTCTTGTTTCAAACGCTAACTGCAAACGCAATGTTTGTAGGCAAGTATAGCTTTACAGTTTGACAGCTCAACCTAGTTTACCGAAGTACTGTAATGCAGAATTTGTTTTACAGTTTGTTCGGCATTTATTTTACTATGTACGGCAATAACCAGATTTTACAGTACGAACTGTAAGTTTCAATACCGAACTCTGTCAAATAATTTTTGAATTACTGTTTGATCGGTAAAATTTTACCGAAATACGGTAGAATGAATCTTTTCAACCGAACTTACTGTAATTTTTAATGTTTACCGAAGTTTTTCGTCAAAAAAATTACCGAACAGCGAAATTCATTTTAAGTGTGTAGGAGTCTGTTACAGTCGATAGTGCTCATGGCTTATGCAAGAGTTTTTGATATTTCATCAAGTTGAAAGAGAAATATTAACCTGAATATTGAAACATATCATGTTTTTTGGTATCAAATATATTAAATAGTTTTAAAGTTTGGTATAAAAGTAACATTAGTGGGTCAAAGCAAACAATTCATGGCTAGCCAAGAAAACGAGTTTGCAAACACAATACACTTCAGTTATCTTCTATTATTTTTCCCAGACTTCAACTTTCATTGGACAACGCGACATATGAAGGAAAATATAATAAAAATGACTAATCTACAAACAATTATGGAAATGCTTTTATTTGCTCACTTCTGGGAAGAAATCTCTGGCCGTTTTAGGACACTGTTTTTTCGGCAATTGTTCGTATGGTGATACTGGATACTGATATACTAATTAATGTATGATATGTATAAACTGATTAAAATAACTTACCTTGAGCCATATCGATTATCGGATAAAAGCAAAAAAAAAAACACATTCGCTATAATGTTAAACAAGAAAACCACAATTAATGAAGATGAAATGTTTTGATTTTGAAATCTCACCTGCATAACCCTCGATAAATATGTATACTAAGAACAACAGCATACGCTTTGCCTACTACGATTCTTAATCGATATGTTGTGGCAAAGATTTGCAGAACACGTTACCGTGCATCGATTATTAACATAAACTATAATTGGGTTGTTTAGGGGTATATATGTTTTTACATATTCTGAATCTGCATAAAAAACTGAGCCTAACCCCAATTTTTCAGAATTTTTTGAGCCCCGGAACTATTTTTAATTTGCATTTTAAATTTATATGGGATTAAAAAAATGTTCTTATGCTGCATGGGCCAACTGTCATTCTATGAATGTTAGTGTCATTCTATCGATTGAAATGGCTTATTGTTTGCTGTATAAAAATGTAAATAAAATGTTTACAAACAAAATAAATTTGTTGGAGATTAGCTAAGCATGCTTTTTATGTTAGACTATAAAAAATCTCGTATTTTTCTTTGCTAAACAACCCAATTGAACATCCTAGTAGTAGGACTGAATTTATCGTAAACAAATAATAAAATGTCAATCATGTTATGCGTTTAGACTGCATTAACTCATTGAAATCGATCTTTATCCGATGGTTTGTACTGTGTGTTTTGTTACTCGATAAAAATATGGACTACTCTAATCGGTTCCTTCATCTTAATATGATAGTTTAATGTTTCGAATTCAATAACTTCCCTAACTCTATGATACTTTTATACCAAGTCACAGTATGGACCATAACCATAATCAGTTGTGTAAATCAGTTAGTTCTGTCGCGTGTGATTAGTTTTTTTTACAATTTTGGGTAAAATAGTGCGAGAAATATAAAAATCAATGAAATTTTACAATTTTAACTAAATCTCAGCAATTTGAAGACATAGAGCTTAGGTGTCTTCGGCGACTACAGTTATTTTTTTACGTTCTATAACTTTGCCGAAGGCACCAAAGGTCTAAAACGTAAAACAAAAAAGTTTGCATACCGAGCTTCATATTTTTTCAAAACACGCATTACGCATCCCCTAAGCTCCAAGGTATTTTGTCGGGCTAGCTCCGCCCCGTGGCCCAGTGTGCATTGTTGTGTTACAACTGTGGTATGTATGGTCACCCACGTAAATCATGTCAGCAGCCTGGTATTTGCCTACGATGTTCTCAACCTTCACACATATCCGAAGGTGAGCAATGCGAAAACATTCCTTATTGTCTCCACTGCAAGAAAGGCCACTCTGTGATGTCACGCGACTGTCCGAAATACAAGGAGGAGGATAAAATTGTCCACTTGAAAATAGACCAATGCATTTCGTTTACCGAAGCAAGACGACGTTACTCCGAGGAAGGCAAAAGAGAAACCATTGCGCGCATGATTCAAGACCAACTTAAGCAAGAGTTAGTAGCTGAAGACCAAATTATTGCATCCTTACAGAAACAAGTAGAAAAATTAGCGAAGGAACTTGCTTATCTTAAATCCGCTCCACATGATACGCAACCACAACGTTGTCAATCCATCTATTCCGCAAAAGACACACCCTCTACATCCAATGCCCTACCTGTGACAGCACAGACAACAGAACAACGCGTATCGAGGAAGGATCAAACTTTAGATTCACCACCTGCCAAAAGGAAAGATAATCGTGAAATGGATCTGATGGCCAATATCCGCACTCGAAGCCAAAGTGTTCAGTCCGCATGGCGGACTGAAAGATGAAATTCTTAACCACTAACAGCACGCGCCTCCAAACTATCGATTGTTGCACTTGACGCTCAAAACGACGTTGGGAACATAAATAACAACAGCAGCACCGACACGACGTCTATCCATCTAGCGAAGCAGCACCCGTCGCCGACGACGCGAGAGAGTGAGTGTCAGCATATCATCGACGCGACGCCGCGGTGAGTACCACTGAAAGCGAGAGATGTGTCACCGTGCAGTGGCGCGCAAGGGCAATCGTCATCATCAATCATCATTGTCATCATCGATAACGTACGCGGCACGCCTGGAATACTCCACGTGCTGCGTGATGTTTCTGGAATGCGCGTCAAAGGGATATAAATATGCGCGCTCGTCGCGCAGTTTTTAGTATTGAATTTGAATTTGACCTGGCTAAAGGTAGTGATAAGTAGTGATAGCATAGATAAGAAGTTTAGCCTGGCGAAAGGCAAGTGAGTTTAAGTATTATAAGACCCGGCAAACGGTCTAATGAAGTGTAATTAGTGAAAGAGAAAATGCTAATAAATCCTGTGTAAAGTGAATTTATCCGGTGTTTCGTTTCGAAGTCCTAAAGTCCGCCCACATAGTAGCGTGGTGCTCTAGGATGAGCACTTCCCTTCCGTAAAGTGTAGTGTTTATTGAGTGTAATTGAGGTGCTGCCAGTCGAGCGAGACTGGTCCAGTCCACCACCATCGAGGTGAAGTCACAGGGACTTCACAGCCTGCGGGCCATCCAGGGAAGGAGTAATCTAGCACTCCTGCTCCCATCCGGCTCCGTCACTGCGGGACGCGAGCAACAATCCCTATCCACAGATCTGCTTCCACAATCCACACCATCCGAGAACCACCTATACAGTCCACTTTTGAGAAATCCAACATTTTTTTTGGTCCTTCGAGCCGGATGAGGATTTAATGCTCCGAGAGCTGCATCCGCAGCAGAGTGTCGTCAATTGACTGATTAAGACAATCCGTTCCCACTGCTATTACCGATAGCAGTCAGCAACTCCGTCTCGCCCAGACGGTTGCTGTCGTTCTGAGAGCTGCACCCGCAGCTAAGTGTGTTAATAATCAGCCGTTTGAGACGATTTCCATTTCCACTGCTATTCCCGGTAGCAGTCAGCAATCCCGTTACATTCGGACTATTGCTGTTGTTCCTGTCTCGGTAGCATACAATCCAGATGCTTGGTGGAAGCAAATCCATAGTAAACCGGTCATCAGTCCAGTACTGTCCGGTATCCAATAGATCCGATTGAGTGATTCGTCAATCGACGAACGAATACATCGAGTTGTGGCCAGCGGACACGGACAGAGAAGCGGAACCCGGAGAAGTGAATCGTGTGAATTGAAACAAGTGAACCTAAGTTGAAAATTGAACATTAATTAAAGTGACAATCTATCGAAAACAAGTGGTAGTGATTGACAAGTATTTCAAAATGCCTCCCAAAAGAACACCAGTGAAGAAAAATCCTGAGGCAACAAAAGGTGATAGTGCTGCTGACCAGGACTTTGAGCTGTTGGTCTACAATCGTGGATTGACGAAGCGTAATGTGATTCGGATTCAAACCATCCTGGAAAAGGCAAACGAGGACAACGCTGAGCTAACTACCGCTCAAGTGAAAGTGTATCAACGAAGTGTCGAGAATGCCAACGCAGAGTTTACCAAACTTCATCAGGAAATCGTCGCCCAGGTTCTTCCTGTCGAACGCGAGGATCAAGACGATATCTATTTCGGCTTCGTTGAGCTGTACGAAGAAGTATCCATGCTGCTTGAGAGCTGGTTAGAGAAAATCGATACACCACCAGCTCTTGAGCCACAGCCTGTCGGAAACCAGCAACCGCTGATCATTCAACCATCCCTACCACGTGCCATACCGACATTCGACGGGAAGTATGGAGCACTGGGAAAAATTCAAAGTTATGTTCAGAGACGTGGTAGACAGGAGTAATGAGCCCGACCGTATCAAGCTCTATCATCTGGAAAAGGCTCTAGTTGGCGACGCTGCCGGTCTGATTGACGCCAAAACAATCACAGACGGCAATTATGTGCGTGCTTGGCAATTACTCGAGGAACGTTTTTCCGACAAACGACGGATGATCGACAAGCACCTAGCAAGCATGCTAAGCGTGAGAAGACTCACCAATGAATCCTACAGTGAACTGCGAGCATTGGTGGAAACTTTCGATGGTCACGTGGAGAACCTCAAATTTCTGGGTCAGGACTTCGCCGAGATATCGGAGTACATGGTGGTATTTCTGATTGCTCAAGCCTTGGACGATGAAACCAAGAAGCTATGGGAATCAACCGTCAAGAAAGGAGAGTTACCTGAATATGCAGACACCATATATTTCTTGAAGGAACGTGTGTCTGTCCTGGAGAGATGCCAAACAGCTAATGACAGCCAGTACAAGCGAAGACCGCAAATCAAAGCAAACCCATCGAAGCATCTTCCAGCGAAGATCAATACTGCTATATCGCCAACCCCGGCAGTACAACGTTGTGGCTTTTGTGCCGAGAATCATTACACATTCAATTGCTCGGCATTCAACAAGTTATCGGTCAGTCAGAGAATCGCCAACGTGAAAGAGAAGCAGATCTGCTACAACTGCCTCCGGCGAGGACATCGAGTTAAAGATTGTTCGTCGAAGAAATCCTGTACCAAGTGCCATCAAAGACACCACTCTTTGCTACACTTGGAAGAGACGATCCTATCACCGAAGAATAGCAGCGAGGTGAAACAAGCAAAGCAGCAACCTGTTCCAGTTGTTCCAGCAGAAGCAGCAGTTCCAGTTCCATTGTGCAAGCCCTCGACTAGCGGCGCTTTTACGAATGCAGTTCAATCATCAGTTCCAGTGCGACAAACGAGTCAAGTGTTCCTGCTCACTGCTGTAGTCGACGTTTTGGATCAGCATTCGAAGCCTCATCAATGCAGAGCCCTGCTGGATAGTGGATCTCAGGTCAGTTTCATCACGCAATCATTGGCCAACGCAATAGGAGTTCCAACAAGAGAGGTGAGTGTTCCCATAACTGGTATTGGTAGTGCTAAATCCACAATCAAGCAAATTTGTGAAGTCCAAATCCGCTCCAAATGCAATAACTTCAGAGTTATCCCTGTCCTGCCTTGTGTCGCCTAAAATTACCGGTCTTCTACCTTCCTTCACAATTGACATTGGGTCTTGGAATATCCCACCTGGTATTCAACTTGCGGATCCAAGTTTCCATAAAGCAAACCAGATTGATATGCTTATTGGAATGGATCATTTCTATGACATTATTAAACCAGGCTACATGAAGCTATCGGACGATCTTCCCGGACTTCATGATTCTCGATTAGGCTGGCTAGTAGGAGGTAACTATTTCCAGGGTCAGAGTTCAGGATTAGTTGTGAGATCGCTTACTGTTAGTGCAGATCCAGTCAATAAGCTCTTGCAGAGGTTTTGGGAAATAGAAAGTGTGGATCCGAAGCTAGTACCAACAACCGAAGAGAAAGTGTGTGAGGAACATTTTTTGGCAACCCACCGTCGTGACGAAACCGGTCGTTACGTGGTTCAACTACCATTGAAAGACAATGTAGCGCAATTGTCAGATTCTCGTTCTATGGCTTTGCGTCGTTTCTATCTTCTAGAAGCAAAAGTTGGCCCGTAACCCCTGACCTGAAAGCTCAATATGATGCGTTCATTGAAGAGTATGAGTCGCTAAATCATTGTAAGGAGATTCAGGAGTCAAATGATCCACCAGATCTACGAAAATGGTATCTTCCCCATCACGCCATTCTTCGCCCGTCAAATACGACTACCAAATGCCGGGTAGTTTTTGACGCCTCCGCGACGGTAAATGGACTTTCCCTAAATGATACTATGCTGGTAGGCCCTACTGTACAAGCTGACCTAACGTCAATAATTCTCCGTTTTCGCTCGTATCGGTACGTTTTGAGCGCAGACATTGGTAAAATGTACCGACAATTTGTTTTGGACTCAACACACACGCCGTTGCAGCGTATTTTCTGGCGAAAGTCACCCACAAGGAAACTCCGAGTGCTGGAACTCACCACCGTTACCTATGGGACTGCAGCGGCTCCGTTTCTGGCCACAAGAGCTCTTCTTCAGTTAGCTCGAGATGAAAGGCACCGATATCCATTGGCATCTCGCGTAATAGAGGACAATTGCTACGTCGACAACGTGCTTTTTGGTTCGAATCGGCATCAGGAAGCAGAGGATATCCAGCTTCAGTTGATTGCTATGCTCCAATCTGGAGGCATGCAGCTTCATAAATGGTCTTCGAACGATGTACGTTTTCTTGATTCCATTTCACCAAGTGACCGAGATACTCCAGTAAACATTGGCGACAGCGGTGCCAATGAAGCCATAAAAACGTTAGGATTGCTCTGGGACCCCAATACAGATGAGTTAGTCTTCCTAGCACATCCTCTTATAGATATTGAAACTCCAACAAAGCGACAGGTCCTATCTACCATTGCTAAGATTTACGATCCTCTTGGATTAATATCACCCGTGGTTGTCATAGCTAAGATTCTGATGCAACGTTTATGGAAAAGCAAGTTAGCATGGGATGATAAGCTAAGCGGTGATCTTTGTGACGAGTACAAATCCTTTATCGATGCCTTGCCAATTGCAGAGCAAATCAGAATCCCTAGACTTATTGCTTCCCCAGCTGCAGTAGCGTATGAGCTACATGGATTTGCAGACGCATCAAAGCAAGCATACGGCGCTTGCTTATATGTTCGATCTATTCATATTAATGGCACTGCAACTATGAAGCTAATTACCAGTAAGTCCAAGATAGCCCCAATATCCCCTGTGACTATCCCCAGAATGGAACTATTGGCTGCACTACTTCTTTTCCGACTTACTAAAAATATTTATGAAACTATGAAGCTTGATTTCACTTCAATTAACCTTTGGACGGATAGTCAAGTGGTTTTAGCGTGGTTGGGCAAACCTCCTAACAGTCTCCAGGAGTTTGTTCGAAATCGAGTAGCAGAGATTGTTACTATAGACCAATTTGATTGGAGATACGTCCGTACGTCTGAAAATCCGGCTGATACAGTTTCGCGAGGGCAAACTGCCGCTGAGTTGACTAGGAACGACATGTGGTGGAATGGACCCAATTTTCTACGTATGGCAGTGTATGAGGCAGATGATGTCGATCTTCCGAGTGACAACGAGATACCAGAGTTGAAGCCAACTGTATCAGTTAACACGGTAATGAAATTCAACGAATTCCCTATACTGACTAAGTATGAATCCTTCCGAAAAACGCAACGAATTGTTGCTTACGTCTTGCGTTTCCTGTCCAACTCTCGCAAGAAGAGGGAAAACCGTGTTCTGTCTTCCTACCCAACTGTTCCTGAACTTCGAGAAGCAATGCAGAAGATCATAGGAGCCATTCAGCACCAAGAACTTTCAAATGAGATAGAGAAAGTGAAGGCAGGCGACAGCAATCATCGACTTTGCAGTTTGAATCCTTTTCTCGACAACGACTTATTACGAGTTGGAGGACGAATTCGTCACTCCCAGCTACCCTATAAAACGAAACACCAGCTTGTCCTACCTGGATAAGAGTCCAGTTACTCGGAGCCTTATTGTCGCAGTCCATCGCGAAAACATGCATGTTGGTCTCTCTAGCGTGATTACCATTCTCAGACAACAATTTTGGTTGTTGAACGCAAAATCTACAGTTCGTAAAGTCATTAGGAACTGTGTAGATTGCTTCCGGTTTTGTCCAGCTACCGTAGATCAGCAAATGGGAGATCTTCCATCATACAGAGTAAATACTGAACCCGTTTTTGCACAAGTTGGGATTGATTATGCAGGACCCATACTCGTTAAACAAACAGCTCGAAGAGCAACTCCAGTGAAAGGATATATTTGTATTTTTGTCTGCATGGTAACAAAAGCCATACATCTTGAAGCAGTGGAGAATCTTTCGACTGAAGCATTCTTAGCAGCGTTTCAGCGTTTTGTATCAAGAAAAGGAACTCCACACTGTCTACAGTGACAATGGTACCAATTTTATCGGTGCTAAATCAGAGCTACACGAGCTCTACCAGATGTTCCAAACCGAAGTAACCCAGCAAAAGCTATTCGAATTAGGTCAAACCAAAGAGATTTCCTGGAGAACTATTCCCCCTAGTTCCCCTCATTTTGGCGGACTCTGGGAAGCAGGTGTGAAAAGTGTAAAATCCGTTCTCAAAAGGGTTTATCATTCTGCATCACTCACGATTTTCGAGCTATACACCCTATTATGCCAAATCGAAGCGATTCTAAATTCCAGACCTTTATTTGCACACTCCAATGACCCTCAGGATCCAGAAGCTTTAACTCCAGCTCATCTCATGATTGGTCGTCCACTCCTTGCCGTTCCGGAACCTTCATACAGCCAAACTCCAATGAACCGGCTGTCTCGTTGGCAGTATGTTCAGCATTTACGAGAGCACTTTTGGAACAGATGGTCCAGAGAATATTTAACAGAGCTTCAGGTTCGCGGCAAATGGACCCAAAAGCGAGTAAATGTAAGACCTGGTTTAGTTGTTCTGTTGAAGGAAGATAACATTCCACCCCAAAATTGGAGACTAGGCCGCGTAGTCAAGGTATATCCAGGAGCGGATGGTTTAGTTAGAGTTGTGGATGTGAAAACCAAGTCGGCAATATATAAGCGCCCCATTCACAAGTTAGCACCACTACCAATACTTGACAACCTCACATCGTCTGAACCAAATGTTGCGGCTACCACTCTTGCGGGGGGAGAATGTTCAGTCCGCATGGCGGACTGAAAGATGAAATTCTTAACCACTAACAGCACGCGCCTCCAAACTATCGATTGTTGCACTTGACGCTCAAAACGACGTTGGGAACATAAATAACAACAGCAGCACCGACACGACGTCTATCCATCTAGCGAAGCAGCACCCGTCGCCGACGACGCGAGAGAGTGAGTGTCAGCATATCATCGACGCGACGCCGCGGTGAGTACCACTGAAAGCGAGAGATGTGTCACCGTGCAGTGGCGCGCAAGGGCAATCGTCATCATCAATCATCATTGTCATCATCGATAACGTACGCGGCACGCCTGGAATACTCCACGTGCTGCGTGATGTTTCTGGAATGCGCGTCAAAGGGATATAAATATGCGCGCTCGTCGCGCAGTTTTTAGTATTGAATTTGAATTTGACCTGGCTAAAGGTAGTGATAAGTAGTGATAGCATAGATAAGAAGTTTAGCCTGGCGAAAGGCAAGTGAGTTTAAGTATAATAAGACCCGGCAAACGGTCTAATGAAGTGTAATTAGTGAAAGAGAAAATGCTAATAAATCCTGTGTAAAGTGAATTTATCCGGTGTTTCGTTTCAAAGTCCTAAAGTCCGCCCACATAGTAGCGTGGTGCTCTAGGATGAGCACTTCCCTTCCGTAAAGTGTAGTGTTTATTGAGTGTAATTGAGGTGCTGCCAGTCGAGCGAGACTGGTCCAGTCCACCACCATCGAGGTGAAGTCACAGGGACTTCGCAGCCTGCGGGCCATCCAGGGAAGGAGTAATCTAGCACTCCTGCTCCCATCCGGCTCCGTCACTGCGGGACGCGAGCAACAATCCCTATCCACAGATCTGCTTCCACAATCCACACCATCCGAGAACCACCTATACAGTCCACTTTTGAGAAAGCCAACACAAAGTAATAAACGCTTATTCGAAATCTCTCCGACCAATTCAGTCAATAACCGTGGAAAGCGCCCAACGAAGCAGTCTGGTGCAAACTGCAACATACCCATCTCGGACGAACAATAGCTCAACAAAAACCCAACAAACTCTTCACCCTAACTATTGGTATAGACCCGGCTACACTAACAAACACGAACATGGAAGAACTACAACTCTACAACTCTCCCGATTCGCCAAGTGCGAGGCCTCCCACGTCGACCCTGACCAGAGACGTCCCGGTTCATCCCGAAGAACCTCTGGCGGCTGTCGGCGTGGACAATTCATCACCAATGGCAAGTACCCCTGAACATTCTCCAATGAAGAAACAGTTAACTTCCACAAACTTTTCCAACTATGCAGATTCGACCACAATATAGCTACAACAACAGACTCGAGAACAAAAAAATCACACTCAGTTCTCGATGAAAGACTACACCTCAGCTACAACCAACTGGAACCCGAATGTGAGAAGCGAGTAGTACTTTCTCCAGTTTCCAAGAAAGGAGTAAGACTGAAAAGAGCAGCGACCCGAGACACTTTCCCCCGACCGATCGATTACCAATATCAAAGCTCCGGCACAAACAGAAGCAATCGCCCACCTTTACCTGTTGAAACATTGTCAAACTCAAACGCCTACGATCTCTACAACAACATACGCTGCATACCCACTTCTAGCTTCATCTCTTCCGATTCGCCAAGCGCGAGGCCTTCCACGTCGACCCTGACCAGAGACGTGCGTTTCAACGCATTCCATTGCAGACAAGGATTCAAACAGTTGCCGTTCAAATCTTCGCTCCAATAAAAATCACAGTTGCATCGATATACTTACCACCCAAGGCCAAGGACACTGCTGACCTACTAAACGAATTATTAGAGGAACTACCAAAACCGGTACTATTAATGGGGGATTTTAACGCGCACCACACCGCATGGGGCAGCAGGATTGGCACATCGCTCAACGAAGCAAGAAAAAGAGGTGAAGAAGTACTGCAACTCGTGGTACAACATGACTTGGTCGTACTAAACGACGGATCTCATACTCGGAAATTCACAAGCTCTTGATATCTCTATCTGTTCAACATCAGCCGCAGCTAAGTTCAAATGGAAAATTCTTCCTGATTGCTCCAACACCACCAGCAAACCACAACATCGAGCAAAATGGATCTACGACAGAGCAAATTGGGAACTTTTCGAAGACCTCACAAGCAGAACCTTGCGCTCGGAGCACCAACTGACGGTGGAGGAATTCACGGGTAGGATTATTTCCGCAGCGGAAGCTTGTATTCCGAAAACTAGTGGTAAAACCGGACCTAAATCAGTCCCATGGTGGAATGATGAAGTTGAATCAGCGGTTAAACTAAGACGCAAGAAGCTCCGAGCCCTGAGGCGACTGAGCCCGGACGACGAACGTAAATCTGATGCCTTGAAGCAATTTCAAGAAGCTCGGGCGATATGTCGCAAAACTGTTAGAGAGGTCAAGCAAAAATGCTGGGAAGAGTTCGTCGAAAGCATCAATCCAAACAGCTCCGATAGCCAGGTGTGGAACAAATTAAATACACTACAAGGGAAACGAACTAACAACACAATAAGCCTCAACCTCTCAAAGGGTTTTACCAATGACGGAAGAATGGTAGCAGATGCACTAGCTGATGAATACCAGAGAAAAACTTCTGATACCAATTACCCTGCAAGGTTCCGAAAACATCATCTGTCTGATTTCAATACTTCACGTCCTTCCCAGCGACCAAATTTATAAAGACGTTACAACGTTGATTTCTCTTTAGAATAATAACCCTGGGTCTAATTCAAGTTTTTACGTCTCCCACAGGGACAGTTGACGCAAATCGTTGGCCTTGATATCCGAGTCCGGCGAGGTAATCAGCTGTGGTGTTGCCAGGCACTAAGCAGTGCCCCAGCTGCTTCAGCCGAGAAGATGGTACAGATGTCCGGAAGACTGTTCGAGTTAGTCATGCTGGTACCGGTGACCCCGATGCCAACTCCTCGGCCTGAAACGGACCCAGCCGTATACCTGTGTTCGTAATTGTTGAATTTTTGGTTTAATGGCTCAGTCACCAACCTTCTGAGAACCAATGAGTTGTCACCCCTTCGGAACTTATAAGCTATGGAGCTGTTAATGTTGGCTTTCGGGGAATGCCAGCTCCGCGCTCCATGCCAGAGGACTAGCTCCACTGAGGGGGAGACCGACGCCGGCCATTCATTCATTTCATTTATTCAGACTAAGGCCGAAGTGGCCTGTGCGGTATATAAGCGTCTTCTCCATTCGGCTCGGTCCATGGCTACACGTCGCCAACCACGCAGTCTACGGAGGGTCCGCAAGTCATCTTCCACCTGATCGATCCACCTTGCCCGCCACGCACCTCGCCTTCTTGTGCCCGTCGGATCGTTGTCGAGAACCATTTTTACCGGGTTATTGTCCGACATTCTGGCTACGTGCCCGGCCCACCGCAGTCGTCCGATTTTCGCGGTGTGAACGATGGATGGTTCTCCCAACAGCTGATGCAACGCGTGGTTCATTCGCCTCCTCCACGTACCGTCCGCCATCTGCACCCCACCATAGATGGTACGCAGCACTTTCCTTTCGAAAACTCCGAGTGCGCGTTGGTCCTCCACGAGCATCGTCCAGGTCTCGTGTCTGTAGAGGACTACCGGTCTAATGAGCAACCGGCCGGCCGACGCCGGCCATGCGATGGCTAAATGGCAAGATGCCTGTCTCAGCACAGGAAAACTCAGCTGGTGTAGAAGGTAGCAACCCGGAAGTAGCTCGAACGTATGAGTTGAAGGTCGGCGACAGAGTTTCAATCAGGTTACGGTGGACGATACAGGTAAGTTCCAAGCCGTAGAGTATGTGGCTATCAATGATAGCTTATCCTATCCTTAACCGGAGCATCCTGTTATTGGTTCGGTGCGGTTTTGAAAGCATCCGAACCAGATTAACTGGTCTTACAATTGACTTTGACTTAGCGGAAGTGCGGTAGATTGAGAGGCTTCAGTCGATGGACACTCCAAGAGCTTTTACAATTTTCTTGTTGAGGATGGGATGTTCTCCCACCTTGACGCTTGGCCCAGACAGCTGGTACATCCAACGGCAGACGGTCCTCCTTACTGGCGGTCATAGTGAAGCCCACAGAGCTGGTCCAGCGATGGACCGACCTGACGGCGGATTGTTTTTCTTTATCCATATGTGGCCTGGAGTTTTGCCAGCCATGGTTGCGGATTAGAACTTTAAAGGAGCGCCCTATAAGGAAATTCCGAGAAAACGCAAGGATATTGCCGGAAAATCTTCACTCGCTCAACTGTTGAAGAACGAAGGGGGTCCAAGTCCTGTTGAAAGCCTTGGAGATATCCAGAGATACCAGGTTGGCGTGTTTGCCCTCGTTGTAAGCGTCCTGCAAAACGTAACCCAGGTTTGCAAAGTACGTGCCCTACCGTACCCAGGGCGGAATGCGTGCTGCCAGAACCCAGAAGTTTGTCGCGCAGCCGCCGGTTCACCAACCTCTCGACGACCTAGGACACACAAGAGGTTGGCGAAATGGGCCTGTACTTAGTGACATCCTGGGAGGAGATGCTGTTCTTGAGAGTGGGGATGGCCAAACTTTTTCGCCACTCTTCCGGGAAGGTTTGGTCAGCCCACATTTGGTTGGCAGAAGGCGGTAGGTTTTTGAGCATAGGGTACCCTATCTCGTCGGGATCGGAGGATTTCCCATTGCTGCTGGAGAGGGTGAACGACAGCTCGCCCGCCGAAAACGGTAGATTGAAGCCAGAATTTTGTAAATCCCAGGGGACCAGGAAGGTTGTTAGGGATGGAGCGCTACCAGTGATTGTCCGCTGGAATTCGGTGGAGTAGTCGTTCACCCTCCTTAGCCGTACGGTAAGACGCGCGGCTACAAAGCAAGACCATGCTGAGGGTTCGATTTCCGGTGCCGGTCTAGGCAATTTTTGGATTGGAAATTGTCTCGACTTCCCTGGGCATAAAAGTATCGTCGTGTTAGCCTCTTAATATACGAATTCAAAAATGGTATCTTGGCTTAGAAACCTCGCAGTTAATAACTGTGGAAGTGCTTAATGAACACTAAGCTGCGAGGCGGCTCTGTCCCAGTGTGGGGATGTAATGCCAATAAGAAGAAGAAGTAAAAGAAGAAGTCGTTCACCGACGCTACCCCGGCAGAGTACTCCCCAAGCGTGTTGGTTTACTTTACCCCAGAGTTCGGCTGCAGATTGAACCCTGCTAACTGAATCGAGGAAGTCCTACCACTGTTTCCTCTTGGCTTCAAATATTATTGACCTGTCTCCGTAGCACTCGAAGGGCCTTTCTTCTTGCTTTAACCACCCGACGCGTTTCATCCGACCACCAGTGGAGTGCCTTTTGTCCTGGTCGGTTGCTGGTTTGCGGTTTGCAGGCAACGGCGGCATCCAGGACGATTTGGATGAACTCAGGAAGGGTTGTGGGCGTGTTTCGTTCAAACGCGGTTAGAATGTAAAGGTCATATGCCTCCCAGTCGGCGGCATTATCTTGGCCTCCGGGTGATGTTCGGGGGCGAGGCATCGGAAAGTGGTTGCTCCCGAATAAGTCCGCAGATACTTCCCACTTGAGAGCGGATAGAATAGACCGACTAGCGGCGGTCACGTCGATGGCAGTGGCCGAGTGGCCATTGAAGAAGGTGGGCGAACCATTGTTGAGTGGTACAAGGTCCGCAGTTTCGAACGATTCAAGTAGGGCGGTATCTCGAGGATTAGTCCTAGAATAACCCCAGGCCGGGTGATGCGCGTTCATGTCCACCAAGTGGTGGACAGGGGAAGGTGAATCGTCGATTATATTGCTTACCTTTCTTATGATACCCGGCAGGATAAATAGATGTTTATCACACTAACTAAGAAACTACCTCGGAGCAGAATCACAGTGGTTGAGGTTAATTTGTATTACCTCCACTGGAATTTACTTGACATCGCATGTTTGAACGCTGCACATTTTTGACCACCAGTAACATGGGCTCTCCATCCATCGTTTCTACAGATCTGGCATTTTGGTGGCTTTTTGCAACTTTGTGCCTTATGACCTTCTTCAGCGCATCTTATATACCGTATCGACCTATTTGAGCCCTTGCAGTTCCGTGCCAGATTGCTGAACTCTTGGCACCTGAAGCACACCTTTGGTTGCTGAGAGAGGCTCAATGAACACACCGACCAACCGACCTTTTCTTTGCCGATTCGCAGTGCTTTGTCGGAAGCTTTATAGCATCGAGCTGCGTGTCTGATGGTCCCCTTAGTCGGATTGTTATATCAAAATCGCAATCCTTAACCGATTTTCTTGCTACAAGGTGATAAAGTCTTGTGGATTGGTGTCTTGACTAAATGTGAGAAAGGCAGTATCACAGTTTGCCATCTCACGAACATCAACCAGAATGGTTCTGTTCTGAGACTAGAATAGGAATTGATCACAAACAACTTCAGTTTGGTCTTATTTTATGGTTGTGCTTCTAACCGCTTGGTTATTGGCCATTTACTCATTTGATCATCATCATGGAGTAAGTAGAAGTTATGCATTTACATGGTAACTGGCCGAGCCTTTGTGAGCAGAATTCGTTCATTTCTAGTTTAAATCATCAAAAGCCTATTTTTCCACAACTCCATTGTGTCCGACGCTTATGAGAGAAATTCTAGACCTACATTTGCTTCCGCCATTCTCGAGTAAAAGCACTCTTCCACTTTCATTTACTCACTAGCTTTCAAGATGACAAAACCTTATTCTCCAGAGACGATAAAACAGGAATAAAACTGCTCCACTTTGGCCTCAATTCGTAGCAACAATCAGCATCCATATCGCGGAGCCCACTCGCCAAGCTCAACCAACTATGGCAACCAACCGGTAGGCCCGTCCGTACGCAGTCCAATAACACTGGATCCAGTCCAATGAAAAGTGCCACTCGAGCAGCGAAAGAAAGGGAAAAAGTTTTCCTGCTGCCTACACGCTTCGCCATAACTTCTCGTCTTGGGATAGGGTAAAAAGCTGCCTTCGGTCTTGTTATGCATTGAGCAATCAGGTTCTAAGCATTCAAAAAGCTATGTTTAAGGTATGTTTAAATTTCGTTAGTAATCGTTTCAAATTTCTTTTCAAATATATTGAAAAAATCGAAACCACTTGAAATAAGGAATAGAAGAATCAACAATTCATTCGATGTCCAATTGCATTCGGACTCAAATTTGCATGCAACTCTAGCTCTTTGTGTCGCATGAATTTTTCAATAGCTTTAAATCTACACTCGAGCAGTCGAGTGTGCATCGGACCGGTGCAGTGGTAGCGCGATCCACGCTGGTACCTAACAGTGAGGCACAACTCGTTCACGATATCACTTTCATAATAAACAACAAACAGTCCAAAGTCGCCTTTTTCCTCACAACAACGAGACCGGCTTTGGCTCAGCGCACGACACCAAGCGAAGGGAAAAGCTCATCTCCCGCTCAGTCGATTAGCTCACACGTTTTCTGTGCATTTCCTACGTTTCCTTTTGTTGGGACGCGAGGATGTGTAAACCATCTTTGGTCGATGCTGCATATAGCTGGCTGTCGTGTCGTGAGCCTCCTCGTTTGGACGATTCATCTCACGTTGCAGGCTGGCGCGGTGGCAGTTCATGCTAGGAAAGGCATGATGTGTAGGTACTTAAACCTACTGGTACACATTACCAGTGCTTACAAGCTGTATTTTTGTCCCCGGATGATGGTGCCATAACTCGTGCAAACCGGCTCTGATTGCGAGACGAACGGAATAGTTGGGTGTGGAAAGTTGGAAAATTTCACCTCGACACATCGCGCAATGATCTAGGAGAAAAGTTTTAATGTCGATGTCGCCGATTTATCTAGTTTTATTGATCACGGTTTCTTCATTCAAACTGATTTTCCATTTTTGGGACAAAGGTTTAAGTGCGGCTGGGCTAATTGAACTGGTATTTATAACACTCCAAATACAAATTTTCAAAAGAAACCTGTTCCGAAATAACATGCGGATGTGTTCCCCATAAAACAGGCATCAGGGGAACGGTGTAGGATAAGCTTTCAGTCTTGTGTCCTAAACACCAACAGTCATCGTAGGAGATTTGATTATTTCAACAATAGGTGAATTCACATTACGCTCAACTTTCTGCATATGAATAATGAAGAACAGCAATATTTGCTCATAATTATTCTTGAACTATGAGTCTTCCGATAGTTCTGCAGCTTCATTACCGCATACCGCGTACTTCAGTGCACTCGAACGAATCAGCCGGTCAGCGCCTATAGAATCGTGAAAGTAATTACATTACGTGTTGCATTTTTCATTTTCTTCTTTTTCTAACGTGGCACCGCACGTTGAGCCAAGTAAAAGTGCTTCCCTAGAGCCAGAGGTACTCATTAAAAGCATCGCCAACGTGCCCACGGGGCTTCACGCCCGGTTTGTCCACCGTGGCCGTGGTTCGTTCGCTGGTTGCTTACTTGCTTGGTTAGATAGTAGGGTTGCCTGCTTGGGCTCGACAATCTACGAATGGATGCACTTTTTACTGGTACCATGTTTGAGCAATCTGCAGCAAAACTAAGGCACTCCAAGCGCGCTCAGCCCAAGGCTGGCTGTTAGTGTCATGTCTTGCTCGTTCACTCGCCCGTTCTGTGTTCAAAGTAAATAAAAATGGCACAATAAAAAGAGCACAGCAAAATAAATAATCTACGGGCACAGGTCTATTCACGTAGCAGGATAATGATCACGTTGAGGACGGTGTGCTCGGCTTCACTGTCGCCCATCCAGAAGTTGCATAACTGCGCGCTGCATTCGAAGGCCCAACAAACAAGCAACTCAAACCTGGGCAGCTGGAGCGGGAAGGATATGCTCCATCCCGCGAAGCTCATTTTAACTCCGGTTGGAAAGATATATAGCGTCATGCGCTGGGAAGCTGCAATCGGTGCAATGGAATGGAACGAGTGACGTCTATCCATTTTAGCATATTGAAATTCGTGTCACCGTTACATAGCGGGCGGAATGATGCAAAAGCTGAGCTGCTGCAGTTACAAACATACAGAGGATACGGAGTTGAAGCTGCCTTACTTTTGCACTGTTTTAAGCGTGGGTGTGAATGGGCCAACTTCAGATGACAAGGACTATAGACTATAGCTGCTATGTTCATTAAACCAGTTTGCGATAATCCCGTTATAAATTTAGGGGCGATTGGTTTGAGTTTTAAGTTTATTGTCTGTCCAAAATACGATAGCCTAAATTTAAATTTAAAACGTTTCTTGAACAGCGCCATAACTCTAGTTCTGCCTGAGATTTCAGTCGATTCGATGTTCTACATCTCGATGTTCTACATCTGTCCCTATGTCGATGTTTCCTTGGTCCCTTCAATCAACATACATTTGAGTATTCTACATCTCGATACCCTCCCTATCTCGATGTGTGCTGATCATATTTTGTTCTGAGTTCACTCTCCTTATGTCGATATGTTCAAATTTTTTTAGGCTACTAGACCATCTTTGGACAATAACAACAAAACAACAACAAGAAATGGCATTTGTTTTGTTGTCGTTTTTCATAGCAACGAACTTTTTTAGATCTAGTACCTATTTCAATTTTCCTTCCGTTCATCGATCTCTTCACAACCACAAGTCCATGGCCTTCTGCACTGCAAGGCGGCCGAAATGGTAGCTCCGGTGAAGAACAAAGAGTTACTAGCGGTGGACAAATTTCTTGGTAACGAACAAAGCTCCAGGGCCTGATGGAGTTCCGAACAGCGCTCTCAAGTCAGCAATCATAGCGAATCCGAACATGTTCAGGCTAGCTATGCAGAGATGCCTTGATGAGTGTAGATTCCCTGAAAGATGGAAAAGGCAGAATTTGGTGTTGTTGCCGAAGGCCGGGAAGCCGCCAGCGACCCATCGGCGTATAGACCAATCTGTCTTATAGACACGGTCGGCACGTTGCTAGACAGGATCATCCTCAACAGGCTGACCCCGTACTCAGAGAGTACGGGCGGCCTGTCAAGCAATCAGTTCGGTTCTCGCAAGGGTTGGTCCACGTTGGACGCTATTAACTCGGTGGTAAAGACCGCCGAGATAGCGATCCAACAGAAAAGGCGATGTATTCGATACTGTGCGTTAGTGACACTTGATGTGAAGAAAGCATTTAACAGCACAAACTGGGATACCATCGCGCTTTCGTTACACCGGCTTAGCCTGCCGATGGGCCTGTACCGGATTTTGGAATGCTTTTCCAGAGCCGTGTACTATCATACGAGACCGATGCCGGTCAGATAAGTGTTCCTATTACAGCAAGGGTTCCACAAGGTTCAATACTGGGCCCGGTGTTATGAAACCTTATGTACGACGGGGTTCTGAAGCTAAAGTTTCCTCCTGGTGTTAAGATGACGGGGAGTCAATTCCCGAGGTAGAACTGACCACAGTACACGCGATCAGCACGGTGGCGGATTGGATGAGCTCTAGAGGCCTAGAGCTCGCTCAACATAGAACCCCAAGTAGCAAACGCAAAATCTTCCTAAAAGCACCTTGTTTCTATTCAGTTTCATTGAAGGCATTGGAAAAACATCAAAGCACGAAAAAGTTGCATCAAGATGTCAAAAACGTTCGAATTGTGATCAATGTTTCATTAAAATTGCAATGCAGTACGTGTTTGACATTTGGAAACAAATAAACAAAGAATACTGCACTTCATGTTGCAAAAACGAAACAAAATCATTAAGTTGCATATTTTTTACCATGTAACTTCAATGCGTCTTTCAAAATTTAATTGTTTGTTTAAATTAAGTTGCAGATAAGTTGAATGTGTCTTCATGTTTAGTTTAGCATCGTTCAACGTTTTAACAACTCACATTTTTTTCTTGTGATGGTGCAATCAAGTAACAGGAAACCCGAGTACAAAACTTCATAATCGTATGGTTTTTATTGTGAGTCAACATGCAGTCCCTTCGAAGTGTTGAATGGTGCTGTGGTAGAGTGAAGGACTATCAATCACAAGATCCACAAATCGAATCCAGTTTTATATTTTTGTTTTTTTTTCCGCTGTAGTATTTTGCAACATTATGGCAATTTCATTGCAATCGAAGGACGTTTCCATAGGCTCCACCTCTTGCGCTTTTTAGATTGCAAGAGAGTTATATTTGATGGCACATACGCAAATATTGTTTCTTTCCGAATGGTTGCAACACAGTGAAATGTTCAGTAGTGAAACAATTTGTGCTGCTTGGGACGGAGGTGGTTGTCGTCAACAATTGCAAGTCGGTCCAACATGCAGTGATTCATGTGGGTGAAGTCGCGATCGCATCAAAGCGGAGTTTGAAGCTCCTTGGGGTCGTAATAGACGACAAGCTGACCATCGGCAGCCATGTCAACTGTGCGTGTAAGAGGCCTTCGACTGCTGTTGCGGCATTATCAAGGTTGATGTCTAACAGTTCCAAGGTGTGCGCCAGTAAACGTAGGCTACTGGCAGACTTTGCCGTATCTATTCTTAGGTACAGCGGCTAAAATTTCTATTATTTCACTTAATTTATTGATCGTTGGATACTTTCAAATACATTCACTTGCGTCTTATATGAGGTTTTGTTAGATCTCTCCAAATCCAAGCATATGAGATGTTCTAAGATATCCAAATTGTCCTGGAGTTTGAATCAAATTGTCTATCGAATCAACCAAAGTCTTCATGATATCCCAAGCCGTGATATCAACTCAATTATGCCTTCCGAGGATTTGTCTTTCACTTGCGTCTCAAAACAATACATATGAGGTGTTGTAAGATCTCCAAAATTGTCCTGGAGTTTAAATCAAATAAGCTACCGAATCAACCAAGGCTTCCATAGTGTCCCCAGCCTCGGTGTCAATCCGATTATGTCGTTTGATTATTTATCTTTCACTTACATCTCCATTTCTTGCATGTATGAAGTTGCAGGATCTCTAAATTGTCATGGAGTTTGAATCAAATGGTCTACCGAATCAACCAAGGCTTCCACGATGTCCCCAGCCACGGTGACAATCCAATTTTGTCTTTTGAGTATTATTTATTATTATTATTATTATTTAGTATTATCTCTTCAACTAACGTCTCAAATACAGGCATATTAGATGTTGTTGTTTCCAAATTGTCCTGGAGTTTGAATCAAATGGTCTATCAACCAAAGCCTTCATGATGTCCTAAGCCGTGCTATCAACTCAACTATGTTTTCTGAGTATTTGCCTTTCACTTGCGTCTCAAAACAAGACATACGGGGTGTTGTAAAATCTCCAAATTGTCCTGGAGTTTAAATCAAATGGTCTAATGAATCAAGCAAGGCTTACATGATGTCCTCAGCCGTGGTATCATCAAAATCATGTCCTCCGAGTATTTGTCTTTCACTTGCGTCTCAAGTCCAGGGCATGAGATGATTAAGGTCTCCAAATTGTCATGGAGCTTGCATCAAATAATCTACTGAATCAACCAAGTCTTCCACGATATCCCTAGCCGCGGTGTCAACCTAATTTTGTCTTCTGAGTACTACCCTTTCACTTATGTCTCAAATACAGGCATATGAGATGTTGTAAGATCTCCAAATTGTCCTGAAGTTTGCATTAAATGATCTATCGAATCAACCAAAGCCTTCATGATGTACTAAGCTTTGGAGATCTTAGAACATTTCATATGCCTCCATTTGCGACGCAAGCGAAAGACAAATACTCAGAGGACATAAGTGGGTTGTTACTACTGCTGAGAATATCATGGAAGCCATTGTTGATTCGGTAGACCATTTGATTCAAACTCCAGAACAATTTGAAAATCTTACAACATCTCATATGCCTGGATTTGAGACGCAAGTGAAAGAGAAATACTCGAAGGACATACTTGGGTTGATACCGTGGCCGGGGACATCACACAAGCCTCATTTGATTCGTTAGACCATTTGATTCAAAATCCAGAACAATTTGAAGAGATTACAACATCTCATATGCCTGGGTTTGAGACACAAGTGAAAGACAAATACTTGGAGGACATAATTGGGCTGATAGCGCAGCTGGGGACATCATGAAGGCCTTGTTTGACTTGATAGACTATTTGATTCAAACTCCAGCACAACTTGGGAGATCTTAGAACGACTCATATGCATACATTTGAGACGCGAGCGAACAACAAATAGTCGGGTTTGAGTTTTTACCGCGGCTGGGAACATTATGGAATCGTGGTAGATTCGGTAGACCATTTGATTCGAACTCCAGGACGATTTGGAGATCTTAGAACAACGCATATGCCTGGATTTGAGACGCGGGCGAAATACAAATACTTCTTCTTCTTATTGGAATTACATCCCCCACTGGGACAGAGCAGCCTCGCAGCTTAGTGTTCATTAAGCACTTTTACACTTATTAACTGCGAGGTTTCTAAGCCAGGTTACCATTTTTGCATTCGTATATCATAGGGCTAGCACGATGATACTTTTATGCCCAGGGAAGTCGAGACTATTTCCAATTCAAAAATTGATAGTAAAGAGTAAAGAGAGGATGCCGAACCGATGACTCGTCTCCTTACCGAAGAAACGCAGCTGGCGGATAGCCAGACCGCGGAACTTTGAAAGCGTATGGCCATATCAGGAGTAACCCCGAAGCTTAATAAGGTCACGCAGGAGGCGGACCAGAAAGTAGCTAACGCGAATTCAGTAGTTCCAAAGAGAAGGGACGCTGGAAAACTACGGGAAAGGATCGAGCGGAATGGTGGTCCCATGGAGAAGCGTAAATCAGTGCCTCCACCAGGGTGGACCACTGATGCTCGCCGGGAGGAGGACCTGCCGTGGACGGAGGTCTTCTTCTTCTTCTTATTGGCATTACATCCCCAACTGGGACATTGCTGCCCCAGTGCTTAGTGTTCATTCAGCACTTCCACAGTTATTTACTGCGTGGTTTCTATGCTATGTTATCATTTTTGCATTCATATATTATGAGGCTAACACGATGATACTTTTATGCCCAGGGAAGTTGAGACAATTTTCAAACTGAAAATTGCCTAGACCGGCATCGAGAATCGAACCCAGCTACCCTCAACATCTTCTTCTTCATTGGCATTACTTCCCTACACTAGGACATTGCCGCCTCGCAGCTTAGTGTTCATTAAGCACTTCCACAGTTATTAACTGCGAGGTTTCTAAGCCAGGATACCATTTCTGCATTCGTATATCATGAGGCTAACACGATGATACTTTTATGCCCAGGGTAGTCGAGTCAATTTCCAATCCGAAAATTGCCAAGACCGGCACCGGGAATCGAACCATCGAAGCCACCCTCAACATGGTCTTGCATTATAGCCGTGCATCTTACTGCTAGGCTAAGGAGGGCCCCTACCGTGGAGGGAGGTCGTGAACCCCAAAAGCGGTGCGCGCCACTGCTATGAAGGGTAGAGCCAAGGAGAGGACGAATGCGCCTTCCAATGACGGTGGCAAGCGCAAAGACAGTGGTGAGGCGATCATCGTCAAGACTGACGATGAAAGCTACGCCAACGTCTTGGAGGTCATGAGAAACTCTCTGGCTTAGGAGGGGAGTTATGAGTTCAAAAAGATGACGGTGGAGGTCCTGGGTGATGGGTAGGAGTTCCATTCCAGGAAAGGATTCCCGAGAAATCTATTTTCCCGGGATTCCCGATTCCCGGGATGCACACTTTGGTTTCCCGAGTTTCCCGGGATACTATTATGTTACAGTTTTTACCAATTTTTTTGGACCACTGTGATCAATGGTTAAAGTATTAGGAAATCGTTTTCTTATTTTGCAAATTTGATGAGGGTGGCTGTTCGGTCGATGAAGCCGGTTAAGCACTCAGCGTATCTCTTAAGAGGGATACGAAAAGCATTGAGTGCTTTATCAAAACGCTCATATACCATCACCATGGCATGGATCCCTTCTCATTGCTCGATTCCGGGTTATGAGAAAGCGGACTCCCTGGCTAAGGTGGGCGCTATAGAAGGCGATATTTACGAGCGGCAAATCGCCTTTAATGATTTTTTTTTGCAATAGCTCGTCAAGAAACCTTTATCAGATGGCAGCGAAAATGGAAAAGTGGAGACATGGGTAGATGACTGCATTCTATTCTCCCTCAGGTATCGAAGAGACCATGGTTCAAAGGGTTGAACATGGGATGTGATTTCATTCGAACCATGTGTAGACTATTGTCTAATCACTACTCGCTAAATGCACATACCTTTCGGATTGGGCTTTCTGGAAGCAATCTCTGTGTCTGCACCAACTATAGGAGCACGCCGTGTGCGGGTGTTGCGAGCATCGTGAAACCAGGTTTAAGTTGACTGAAATTGTCCGGGTCCGAGGAAAACAAATAAAACCCGTTAGGGAAGTGTTGGCCGGCCTTGATTTAGAGTATTTGAACTTTATCTATTTGTTTTTAAAAGAGATTAATGATAGAATTAGATTCTTTGTGTGTCTTCTGTAGGTAGCAGTTCCCCTTAAAAACATCCTCTTATTTTCGTTATCTCCCGTGCTTTGTTTTTGTTTGTCTTCCATTACAGATCAATGCCAAAATCCACCATCAAACCAAGTCAACAACATCGCAATCAATAATTTTAAAACCCTAAAGCCCTTTCTTTTCCTATTGTTTATTTGTAATCCCTAACCTCGAGTCAGTCGCGTGTGCGTCGGCTACCCAAACTAACTCTAATTGTAAGAAGAATAACAAAAAATGTAAAATGAATTGTACCAAAAAAACATATATCCGGCTCCGTAACGCCAAATGGAAAATGAGCCTTCCAAATAAATGCAAGATTTAAAAAAAAGAACAAAGCTATGCAATTGTGCAGAGCGACAAATTTTCTCCAGATCGCAGATATTTAAGCAAGAGCTATGGTAGGTTTATTGTCAGAGTTTTATTTTTTAAATATTCAATACTTTTTGATTTAGGCCCCGATCCGATACGTATTCCAAACAAACTCATGTTCCGAACACTCGCTTTAATAGATATGTCTTTCTTTTTCTAAATTATAAGGAACTGTGGAGAATTAACTGTCTGGATAAATCAGAGTAAAAAAATAACATATTTCAGGTCTTACTATAAGGTCATAACAACAGTCTAATTACAAAAACTCGTCAAACTTATGCAATTTTATGCGTTTCTGGAGCTGCTTGAAATTTCAAACAAAGTTTGACAGAAGAGTCATTTAATATTGATAATCAAGATTTGTATGATCACACAACGACCACAAAACGCTCGTCTAAAAGTTTTATTTCGCTTTTGAAAAAAAAAAACATTCAATGCTTACATACTTCAAATTCAAAGGCGAAATGTGCTCAAGTGTTCGTATCAAGGTTCGTATTATAAATCAAATTTGACCAGAATTGTGTTTGCATTAAGAAACGGACGAGTACCAGAATGGTTGATATTTGAAACCTTCCGGCAATAACAGAACAAATCCCGTCAACGCCGTCTTCTCCTCCATATCAAAGAAGAATCAAGGAATTATTTGGACACAGCAGATCTTACTCTATGTTGCTCATGATATAGCGAACGTGTTGAAGACAAAGGTAACGCTTATCGAAGACATTTTTAGACTTTTCCACAACTCTTTAATCATTTTTGCGCAATGTAGCAAGTATCAATCCTTTGAGGTCGAAAGTATATTTTTATCCTAAGTTATTATTTCACGTTACAATTTTGAGTTTCGCATAATTATTTTATTTCCCGGGATCCCGGAAAATCCCGGGAAGTTAACATTTTATTTCCCTTTTCCCGGAAAAAATGGAACCTCTAGTGATGGGGTTCAAGTACGAACCCTATGCCCAGCTTCGAACATCCAGTGCAAGGGCCTGGATAATGTAACTGACCGCACCAAGGTGTTCGATCTGTCTCCCGGGTACAGACAACAGACACCTTACCGGTGATCAGGCCTGTCCGGCCTCTAGAAGGGTCCAAACGTGCAGGTAACACAGTTGAACTTAAACCACTGTGAGGCGGCTCAACTGCTGCTACAACAGTCCGTTATCGAGTGTAAAGCTGATATAGCCTTGGTGTCCGATCCATACCGCATCCCTGCTGGAAACGGCAACTGGATTGCGGACAAGATATCCTGCTAGAGTCTCTAGCGGTATTTAACGTAGTCCTGCTGAACGAAGGCCAAGTGCCAACGTTCAGGCGACCGAGTGGTGATTCATGTATGGGGCGATTCAAATATGACGTCCACTACTTTTTGAGATTTCTAGACCCCCCTCCCTTTGTCTCGCTTTTTTGTATACCTAGTATATGTAGTGTCACAAAATCTTAGACCCCCTCCCTCCCTAAAACCTGTGACATCATTGTTGAACGACCCCTATCGATGTAATCTACTGCAGAGCGGGATGAACGGTGGAGCCAGAATGGAAGATTCGCGAGGGGCATACCTCCAGTGATCATCAGGAAGTACATTTTATGGTCCGATATACCACCAACATAACCACGAGGCGGATCGGTACAGCCGATCCAGGATGCCGCACCTCACAGTTCAACCCAGAACTCTTGGAGGAATCACTACGATGGGAAAGACGAACAACGAGAATAAGTGGCGACGAGTACTAACACGTGTATGCGATGTGATGATGCCTAGGAAGACCAAACCTCCCGGAAACCGACAACCAGCGTATTGGTGGTCAGACATGATCGAGCTAAAAGAAGGTTCCGACGACGTGCGAGAACCGACACTAAAAGAAAAGGCATCTGCATCTGCCAGGCGAATGACAATCCAGAGAGAGAGGGTCATCCTGAATAGATTGTCGATCAGATTTGCACGCCCCGGAGAAGAGCAAACATCCCCCCCATGTCAATATCCTACCATAATTCCCACCGGATTTGATTACCCGATCTTCCTTAAGGTTGATAGTATCCCGACCGGCTCCTTGAGGAAATCTGTATAGGAGTAGATGAGCAAGAGGCTAAGGATCGTGAAATGGGGTCTATTTTATCCTGTCAGGTACATTGCCGCTCCAATAAACCGCGGCAAAATACACTTTCTCGATATTTTCTTTCTATGCAATCTGACAGCCTATTTGAATTAGTTGGAATAAACAAGATTGCATTCGATTTGACACTCAATGAGTGTCATGAGTCATGATAAAATTGATCGTGGAAACAGTGAAAATTTGACTATTCTATATTCCGTACACTATGTCTGGTAATACGATCAAAGAGAGCCTCATACCACGAGTTCAATCGATAAGTAAGATAGGGCCGGAAATGATTATACTTTCTCGGTATGTAGAAATCCTACTCTTGACACACATATCTAAAGTCAGAATACCATTTGACAACCTTAAATTAGTAGTCCTTTGCGCAAAAAACTGCAGCAAAATCGAAGATGTAACGAACGATATGGAAAACTAATTTTTTATAAGTTCATTCCATTTGTATGCTTTTTGTTTTCTTGACTATGATACCGTAGAGCACTTAACGTACGGCATAACAGTTACCGTTTGTTACACTGTTTTTCTTCTGCAACAACATAAATTCAAACAAGGCAATCATTTCGTTGATCTCGTTTACCGAACTCAGCCTATTCAGTGGCTAACCGTTTTTTCGAAGGGGAAGGGTAATAGATTATGCAATAATAAAGTGAGAGTCTGGAGAGGTTGTTTTTATCCGTCCGCAAGGGTAATCGTTTTTTTTCCTCTTCAGATTAGCTGACTTCGAGAGCCGGGCGCCACTTCAACGCGAATTAAAATCATTTTCCAATTAACCACTCACTCACCGGACGACGCGACGGTTCGCACCGCGGATAGAAGGGAAAAATGTTAGTCTGCATATAAATTTCCAATAGAGTGCCCCATAAACACATTCACACATCGGTACGGCTCTATTGCATTCGAGTGTGATTGGAAGCTACGATGATGGGAGGAGTGCACTCCAATGGGTATATATACCGTTTTGCCAGCCGTTTAAATAGAGTAAACCGTGCGGCTATCGGTCCAAGGCTTGCCGTTTTGGAGGACCATCACCGCCATTGCGCTATGGTCGAGACGGATATGGTTGCGACTGAGGTTGCTGCACGATGGAGCACCACATAGCCACACTTCACTGACTTTGGTAACGGTTGCAAATTGTATTCAAGAGCATAAAAAAACTTTTGCTAAAGCGTTTCGGAGCATTTCCCTCGAAGCATGCATGCATCTGAAATGTGTGTGTGTATGTATCGAAGCAGCTAAATGTAAATAAGATAGGCATAAGGGCCTTCGCCACGGTGGCCACCGGATCGGATGGGTACATAAAATCAAAAGCGTGAATTTTGAATTACTGAACTGTTTCTGCTAACTGATGCAAAAAAAAGCATAAACAACTGCTCTAATGATTGACTAATTGATTCTGTTGGCCATAGTTACTGAATTCAAGTGTTGCATAATTACATTCAAAAGTTCACAATCTAAAATTGAAACAGGTGCAACCAAAAATGATTCGCCATATTAGGCTGGTCAGTCGGTGCCGGTGGGTAATCTGCATTCTGCAGGTCATAGAGCAAAACCGTTCGGATCTACTGCACGAGCTCGAGCGGTTAGTTTTCGGGAAAACAGTCATCACAATTTGAAAAATAAAACACTTGAACAATTCTGATGTGACTTGCTAACTCCAAGTCCAAAATCCGACTCTCTTCTTTATTTACAAAAACGTTATTTATAATTACTGGCTATTGTTTACAATTTTTCTCTCATTTTCAATAATGTTGCAGAATGTTGCATGCTACCTACATTTACTCTCATGTGACATTCTGTTCCGAGAGCATTCGTACTCTCTAAATAAACAATTATTTAACAATTGAGTCAGCTACTATTTCTAGGCCAGCTTATTCGCCAAGTTTTGCTTATACTTAAATATCCGTTGTTTATTTTCAACAGCGGTTGCTATTTGATAAACATAAATGGACAGGTTCCAACCTGTCCAATCTTTCCTTTTGTTCGTTTATATGACATACTTTAATAATAGAAGAAAAATGATGATTAATGCATGGCGTTTAGGGTCGCTACATCTCTTCCAACCCACTGAGCTTGAAATTAGAATTGTAAATTATCATTTCAAGTGGATAGTTGATGGTTTCGTTTCAAAACTTTAGGGTTCTCCTGAAGCTATAGTTCAAACATATTCATGAAATATTCAAAAGTTGTCCTCTGATCATTAAAAAATACAAATTTTCAAGCAGTGTATATCTTTAAATTCCTTGATACTATTTTCGTGCAATTTTCTGATTCCTCAAATTAATTTTGCTATAACTTTTTTTGTAATATTTTCGCCTAATCCCTCTACACATATACTTCCTCGAGAGTGTCTTACCTGATGATGCCTTCTTAACTCGCCTAGCGTCTGCTTGCTGATGCTCGCTTCTTCATAATATTTCGTGTAGATCACTTGGTCGGTTTCAGATTCCGAGTGCAGGGTATACTCCTGGTCTGTTGCTTGGTTGTTTGAACTTGTAACGTAATATTGGGTCTCCGTGGTAAAGTTTTTGATATATGATGTCTATCGTTTGCTGGGTGCGTAAAATTTGATCGTACCGTTCACTAGGAATAATTTGACGTGCCATCTCCGAATGTATATGTTGCTTTCCTCTGGTTGTAGTTCATGAATTTACTGCTTGCCTTTTAGCAAAAAATGTGTAGCTATTATAATGTATCTCCAATAGCTTTCAGTTGATTCGCCGTTGATACGTAAGTTGTGGTGAATTGCCGTGTATACGCTGCTCAGTTTTGTTGTGAGACAGTGGCGTAGCCAGGGGGGTGGTTTTGGGCATAAAACCCCCCCCAGAGACAAATTTTTTACAAGAAATTTTTTTTCCAAAAAAAAAATGTTCATAAAACCCCCCCCAAACCAATTTTCTGGCTACGCCACTGTTGTGAGACATTCGCATCTTTTGTTGTGTGATGCAAATTAGTTGTTATTTATAAAATTTTGCTCGTTTGATAATTCGCCTTGGGTTGATCCTCTTCATAACTTGTCTTCTATCGTGGGAGTTTAGTCTTCATGGTTTTTCTGTTTCTGCTTATCTCGGAGTTATTGTGTTATTTCGCCTGGTTAAATCTTCTTTCATATCGCCTTGTATAATTCACCTTTTCCTAATGTTCCTCCGAAAATTTCTACTCCTGATGTTCCTCCAAAGATTTCGTCCCGTTGAGTCCGTCTTGATACCCCACACTCTTTATCTTCAACCTTCCGTATGACCTGTCGTTCTGGTGATACCAATTAACTCTGGTATGTATTTCTCGATACACGATGTCTTCCTTCGTTCGATTCTCGATGTCTTCCTTCGCCATCGGATGTTGTCTGTTCGTCTTCGCTGGATGTTCTTTCGCCCGTTTGCCTCTCGAGTAAGTTATTGTGCACATTTACATTTGGAAAATAATTGTGAACTATTTTACTGTCTTTTACTACTCTACACTGTTTTTGGTTTTTTTTTTATTACCGGATAATGATTACATCTTCAGTGCTATGTTACTATTTTTATGAATTTGATTCTACTTATTGGGCCTTGCCTCCTTTTGAATTTATCGTTCGATAATAAAAAAAAAAAATTGATTGTATTACTTCATCTGATTATGTTATTCTCGCTGAATTATCCCCCGTAAAAAAAAATGAGTTGAAGCAAAGAATGTATTCTGCAGGTTTTTGTACAGATATATCTAAAGATAATATAATTTTCTGCGAAATACTTTCTGCCACATATTCCATATTATACCTTATTGGTTTTTGTTTAGGTTGGCCTTGATGGTTAATTGCTGCAACTGCTCCCTCCACCGTTTCTGGCTTTTGGCGTGTTTCTGAAATGAGACTTAGACCTCGTGTTTAGTTTATATTTCATATTTAGGCGATAATTTAACATAAAGCATATTTGAACAAAAAGCAAAATTCTCAGATTATTATTTTTGGTTAATTTAACAGTAACTCAGCTTGTTTGTAATACCTCGATACTTATAATAATATCAACCATTTCCAAATTCTCTTTCTTTTCACGAGTCTTACTATAGTAATTTAAAAAATGTTATTTAGTATAACCATGATTACCTTTTCATTTATATGTTTTACCTTTTTTTTTCAATTCTCAAATTTTTCAATTGTCTAATGCCCTTTTTTTTTTTAAATTCAATTTGATATTGATTTTCCCTAGATTTCACTTAGATTCGCTCCACTTTGAATTTTTTTCATCCCCATTTTAACCACATTGTCTCTTCTCACATATTTCATGATTTTCGTTTTGATCATTTTCTCAGTCACTATTTGTTACATATTTAATCAATCATTCATACAACAAGTTCCATATTCACACCTTCCGCGGACGTCTCCTCTTGTCCATTCAAATAACTGTTCACCTTCATACTATCAAGCACTCAAACAAAATGTTTCATTTGTTGTCATACTCTGTCACATATTCCTTCTTTATGATATGTTTAATACAAGCGATACCATCGCGCAAATCTTTCTCGGTACCCAAAACTAGTTTCTCATACTCATATTAATTAGTTTTAAAAAAATCACTTTCATATATCGTTCTTCTGGAATCATATTTTTACATTTCCGTTATACTTACAAACTTTACGAATTTCCATCGATTATAATTTATTCAGCTTTTTCCATATTACGTATATATTTTTTTAACTTTACTTGTTGTCTTCTCATACCTGTATTCAACTTCTAGTTCCTCATATTTCCCTTTTTTTTTTAGCATATGTCTTTCATATAATAATTTTGATATTTATATTACCTGATTTATCTTCAAGTTGATCTCATATTCTTACATATATTATTATCTGTTTCATTCTGGATGGCCATCCATTATCTTTTTAAAATGCTTTCTCACTTATCATCAGTTGTAAATACGTTTGTAATAAATCATTCTGTTTAAATTACTGTTTTATCTTTGCATTTTAATTTTTCTCGCAACGAATCAATTGAACTTTTCATAGAAATTCTTTTTCCATACCATTTTATATTTCAGTTGTTCAACAATATATATTTTATATCCCATTACATGTTGCCTTTTTATTTTTCCTTATTATCCCTCTTTCATATTTTCCCATAGTTGTTCTGTTTTAGACCCCAGCAGGTTACCCATTTTCATCCGTATTTATCATTTTTTTTTTGTGTTCTCCCATAATGCCCCTGTTTTAGACCCCAGCGGGTGTCCCATTTATATTTATCGTTCGTGTTAATGTTTTGTATTTTCCCATAATTTTCCCCATAGATTTTACAAGCTTTAATAGAAGTAATAGTTGATTCGTGTTATACAGCTTTCAAGAAATGCTGTTGTTATACTTGTAAATTTAGGTTCGTTAAATTTAAATATTAATGCGTTGACTATACTGTTTATGCTAGTTACCTTCTTCATCCGTACATATAATATACGCCTTAAAAATGAAAACGTATAAATCATTTCATTCTTTGTACTTATTTCAGTTGAATTTATTGACTATTTTGTATACTATTTGAATGAATGTTTTTTTTTTCATCATGCTTGCTAATATTTTAGTTTGTCTATAATTATAATAGTTATGCGCTTAACTAGATTTCATATTGTTTTAAATTTATTATATTTATATTTATTTGCTAAATCGTACTTATTGATTGTATATATAACTTATATAATGTAAATTAAAATGTAAAGATATCAAAAATAGTCTTAGTCAATATATTATGTATAGAACGTAAATCAAACTAAGTTTAAAACTTATTTTAAATAACTATTTACATTACTTATGCTAATCCTTATAATGATAATCCTTAAACTTACTATGTAGACTCACCATGCTCGATACTAAGCTTTACTTTTCAGTCGTTGTATTTCTTTAGTCTGTTATTATGCACTTTTTCAAGTCTTTTCCCGTTTTTGATTATTGTAGTTTGTGCACTTGGAAGACTAACTACTTCATATGGACCTCTCCATAAAGATTGCAATTTCTGTCCTGTACCTGTGGGGTTGGCTTTCACTAAAACCATATCTCCCCACATTGGTTGCCAATCTTTAGCTGTTTTGTCGAAATATTCCTTCCGTTTCTCCTTCGATACTATCAAGTTTTCTCTAGCCGTGTCGTGAATATATTTTAGAGTGACTTTCAATTCGTTGGAATAGTCTCCATAGGTAAATTCCATATCTCTCATTCTGTATATTGAATTAGGAATTCTTGCTTTTCTGCCATAGAGTAATTCGAAAGGGTGAAACCAGTCGATGAATTAATTGTAGTGTTATACTGGAATGTAAAATGGGGTAAAAGCCTATCCCAGGTTTGTGGATCTCCTCCTATAAATTGGCGTAAGTAAATTTTTAATTCTCTGTTGGATCGTTCCACAAGATTTGCCTGAGGATGATATGCTGTTGTTGTTATCTTTTTATTTTTAAAACTTTACAAACATTTTTCATGAGGTTGCTCACGAAATTTGCACCTTGATCTGTTACTAGTTCCTTGGGTGTTCCAAATTTACAAATAAAGTTATCTACGAAAGTTTTCGCTACAGTTTCGCTTTCTTGATTTTCCATTGCCGCAACTGTTAGATATCTGGTTAAGTCATCCTGTATGACCAGGCCATATTTGTTGCCATTATTAGATTCAGGTAGTACTACAATATCCATAAATATTTTATCGAATGGTTCAGTAGATGTAGTGGTAATCTTCATTGGAATTTTGTTTGAGGCACTAATTTTGTTCTTTTGGCAAGAGTCACACTGCTTGACGTAGTTTTCAATATCTTTTCGCATATTTTCCCATATGAACATTGGGCTTATCCGTTGAAACATACGTTTACCCCCAACATGTCCCCCCAACGGGCAGTCGTGAAATTCCTTAAGTACTGTATCTCTTTCTTCATGTGGCACCCACATCCTCTCTTTGTTTGGGGCAAACAACGTGAATTTCTTATTAAATTTTTCTGCAATAAATCGTAGCATGTTTGCATATATAGGAGCTTGGAGGTTTCTAAACGAAATTATTTGAATATTTTTCGCTTCATCTGCGAATACTGGATGTTTGCTAAATCCATTCGTCAATTCCTGAAATAATGTTTTCGGGTCTTCTTTTGATTGCTTGGATCCGTTCAATATAATGCCCCACATTTTGTGATCTGGTATTGAAAATATGTTTCCATTCAAATAATCTTTCAGGCCATGAGGCAGCTTAGCCAATTCGCTCAACTCTTTGTATGCTGATCTGCTGTTAAGAATAACAAACGTTGCATCTATTTTATTTTCTGGAATTCTTTCTTTAGAAAAGTTCAAAATTTGAAATCAATTTTACCATCTCGTTCAGCGTTTTCAAATTCTTCGTATACATTCTCATGACATTGATCGTCATCTATTTTGAAGCTTAAATCAATGTTATCCAGTCCATCCATATCTGCGCTCCAATTTTTACTCGTTTTTCCATTGAAGGCTTTTGTGTTTGCATTGTCATGATTGGTCTTTTCCTTTTCTTGCTGTTGTATTTGCCTTCTTTGTCGTCTGGTAACGACTGCAATATGGTTTGGGCTACTTTCCTTCTCATTATCCAGCTGCTGCAGTCTAGATAAGAAGTCCGCTACAACGTTATCCTTTCCCTGTTTGTATCGAATATCAATTTCCAATCCCTGCAATTTCAATCTTAATCTGGTCAAGGTTGGAGAGGTTTCCTTCAAGTGCCATAGCGAAATCAGTGGTCTATGATCAGTGTAGACTATAAACCGCTGTTGATAAATATAATGTTTAAAATAGTTCACCGCCCATACGATTGCAAGTAATTCCTTCTCAATTGTATGATATTTACGTTCAGCGCCAACAAGACTCCTACTGGCAAATGCAATAGGTCTGTTTATAGATTTTTCATTTGAAAGTACTGCTCCGATCGCATAATCACTAGCGTCTGTAGTTAAAACAAATGTATCATTGTAATTTGGCCTTAGTAATAAGGTATCCGAAGTTAAAAAGTTTTTCAATTTTGTAAATGCTTGTTGGCATTCGTTGGTCCAATTAAATTTGATGTTTTTCCTGAGCAAATCGTTCAATGGTTTTCGTATTTCGGCTATTTTGGGTATGAATTTTCCGTAGAAATTTACTGTTCCTAGAAACGAACGAACATCTTTTACTGTTTTTGGTGTTGGCATTTTTTGAATTGCTGTTATATTGTCCGTTACAGGATGAATTCCGCTTTTATTCACGATGTGTCCCAAAAATTTTAATTCTGTCCTTAAAATTTGGCATTTTGATGGTTCAATTTTCAAATTATGCTTACGAAGAGCCCCCAATACCTTTGACAAGTTTTTGTTGTGTTCTTCAATTGTACTTCCTGAAACTATTATGTCATCTAAATAAACGAATGCTTTTATGCCTCTTAGTTCGTATAACACAGTGTTCATCAATCTTTGAAATGTTGATGGGCTATTTCTGAGTCCCATAGGCATTCTCGTAAATTCGAAATGTCCTGTTGGGGTGGAGAAAGCTGTTTTTGGAGCGTCTTTCGGATGAATAGCAACCTGATAAAATCCTGATTTCAAATCGATTGTTGAAAAGTATTTGCTATCACCAAGGCTATCTAAAATTTCGTCAATTACGGAATTGGGTATACAAAAGGTTTTGTGATAAGATTTAGAGCTCTGAAGTCTACTACAATGCGATATTTCTTATTGCCGTCTGTATCCAAGTCTTTCTTCGGAATACACAAGACTGGTGCATTCCATGGACTTTTACTCGGTCTAATGATCCCTTGCCGCTCCATTTCCTCTATCTCTTTATTGATTTGAATTTTGGTTTCTCTGGGAATCGATATTGTCGTTTGTTGATTGGAACATTAGTTGTAGTCTCGATCTCATGAACAGCCGCATTTGTTACTGTAAGGTGATCTCCTTGGAGACAAAAAAACATCTTGGTAATTAACCATAATTTGGGCCATTGTATTAAAATCATCTGTTTTCAAATGTTTCATTTCTAGTAATTTCATTAATTCACTTGTTCTAATATTTCCGTGCAATTGTTCATGAATGTTGTTTTCTACAAGGCTGCAATCCAGTTTTTGATCTAAATTTTCGAACCCATAAATTTCCTCGGATGGTTCATCTACCATAGCCTCTGATGTAAAAACTTCTCCCATTTTTCTGTTAAGTTTGGCAAGGTCGTCATTCACAATAGTATTCCCAAAGTATTCTTCTTCGTCTGTGTATATATCATCTGGATCTGGTTCCTCTGGTTCTTCTTCATCTTCATCAACATGTTTCTTTAAACTGTCTTGGTCTTCAATATCCCTTAAGACGTAGTCTACTATGTTCCATCGTATTCGATTATTTTCCATATATGGCTTCTTACCCTCTGCATTAGTTTTGAAAATTCCAATTTTAAAATTATCTTCAATGGCATGAACGTGTTTTTTGATAAAATTCGCTCCAATTATTGCTGGGACAGTCAGATTTTAACCACATAAAATTTTGTGGGAAATATTTTCTCTCCAATCTTCAAATGTATCCAAATAGATCCTATTGATAAAATCGAATTTTAGTCACTCCTTGAACTGTCATTTGATCTTTCGTATTTATGGATTTTGCCCTACTCTGATTGCTCTTTTGGCGCTGATTATATTCATTTGAGCCGCAGTGTCTAAAGGATATTTTGTTGATTCGTTTGGATTTTCGAGTGTGGCAAGTTCCAAACAGAATCGATGATCGTAGGTAAATTCTAATCTAATACCTTCATTTTTCATTTCGTTTAATTCCTGGTTTTCTTGAACCTTAAGCGAATAATTGTCTTCAAGTTGGTTGGTTTGTTCCTGTTTGTCATAATTATTTTCTGCAAAACAATTTAAATCCGTATGTTGTTTCCTATAAGTATCCTTAGGAAAATGACCTGTATCAATAGTTTGATTATTTGTTCGACATCCTTCGTCAATAATATGTTCAGCTTCTTTAAATGCAAAATCTTCGTTATCTGTTGTCTCTGTTTGACAAGCCATGTCACTAAATAATACGTAATTCCGATTACTTGTGTTTCCTTCACTGATTTTACCAGCTAATGAATTGACGCCATTTATTCCCCTCTTTGATTTATTTTTAGTAGTGTTCGCAATAATATCTGGTTTGCGCAAAATGATATACGCAAATTGCTGATCAATATATAATGTATGTTGCTTAAGAAATTCTGCTCCTATAATTCCCGGTACACATAATTCTTTTATTAAATGGAATTTAATTTTATATTGCGAATTCCCCATTATCACGTTTATTTCTACTGATCCTAATGTTAACGTTTGCGTTGAATTGAATCCAGTCATATTCAATTTGTCGGACAAATTTACTTCAGTTTGCCCCATATTAGCAGCTACGTCCCATCTCATTAAGTTACAACAAGCACCAGTATCTATCAAAACTTCATTTTACGATTGGGATTGCCCATTGCTTTGAGGGCCAATAAAATTGATTATCGCTCGTACGTATAATTGGCACCCTTTCATGTGCCGGAATGCAAATATTAAGCTTGTGCATACTTGTAGAGGAGTTTTCTTCCATCTTATTTGAACGTGAATTATTGGAATTTTCCTATAAACTTTAAATTTATTGTTATTATTATCCACATTATTATATTTAGCAATATTAGTGTTATAGCGTCTAATTGGTTTATTATCTATTTGTCGGGGTGTTCGGACGCAATATTCGAAACCCCATTGATCAGTTTTTTGTTTCGTGTTAGATGTAATCCTTTGAAAATATGCGTGTGAAAATCATTTTGACATTCTTCCCCATTCAAGTTTTTCTATGTCCCTCGTTAGAGATTTGATTAAGATTGTCTTCCATAGCCTTGTTCAATATTTCCACTCTTACGTTGATCTCTTCAATTTCATTTCTATCGTCCCACTCGTTTTTAACCAGATAAGTAACTCTGGAAATGATTTTTCGCTCTGGAATATTCCTGCATGGGCTAGATCCTTGTTTCGAAGTCCCCTAAGAAGTGTTTTCGCAAAGATGATAACCCAAACGGCCCTTCATTTTCTATCCATTTATACAATTCTTCTCCTCTCGCTTTATATTCATCAAACGATTCGTTTGGTTTCTGTAAAAGTGTTTCAATATCTTTCATGAGAGCACTAATGCTTTTCTGAAACTTAAATTCTCGTTGTAAATTAGCTTTCACTTCTGTCCAAGTAGGGGCAATTATATTCGAAATTCTTCGAAGAGCCTTACCTTTCAATTTCATCCATATAACATTCAAAAGCGGAGTTTGATCGTGTCCTTCTAACTGAGATGCAAATAATTCCAATTGTAAAATGAATGGTTCCAGCTCTTCTGGATTTCCATCATATACGGGTATACATTGGAGTGCTGTTATTTGTGAAAACTCCATTTTACCTTCCGTTTTGTACCGAACCAAAGTATTTAATCAAGAATCAATTAATTGTGACATTGAGGTGTTAAATTGAATAAACTTGTTTGTAAGAACACAAATCCTGCGAACACATATTGCTGGCAATTACTGTACTGCTGTTGCATACATTATTTCATTCAAATTAAAAGCTCCCGTACGTAGACGTGTAATCATATCCAATGCATTGCATTGGAAACGCGCCCATTACCGTGCGCCTATCTGCTCGTCCGCGGTTTGGACGACTAATTGCCGACGCATCAAAATGTACTCAGTCCGTTCGCGGGTCGTTCGTTCAGTTCGTTCGCGGGTCGTATTGAAAAAAGTGCCGAGAGAGTTACCGAAAAAGTGTATCATCCAGTGTCCAGTGTAGAACATCGTCGTGGAAGGTAAATATATAGTGGTAAAATAATTTATTTTAGGTGAACATATGTGAATGCCATGGGTATCTTAATTTTAGTTTTCACCGGAAAATCCATCAAGACGTCTTCGAGTTATGCGAAAACGAACAGAGACCGTTTAATCGTGGACAAATTCTAGTGCTTTACCGCAGTGTTTCCTGTTGTGCGGTTACCAAGTATCGGTGATAGGTGAGTATAACACCTCTGTATCGTGTAAATAATTTCACCTTTCAATTTTAGGACTTAATACCAACTTTTAATCGGATACTCTGGGCTTGTCATCTATTGAGTGTGAGTATTTAGTAGTAAATAATTTGTTGAGGATACTTGTATTATGGTATTTATAAATAAAAATGTTTTATTTAATATTACATTTAGCTTCGAAAAGCCCGAAATTCATGTACTCACCTATACCACATTTTTTTTTTACTGCTCCGATGCTCCAGGGAATTTAATTAATTTGTCCGAGTTTTTTGTTCATTATGACTGATTTTTTTTGTCCTTTTTCGCACATTTAAAGTTTTTATTCTGATGTGCACAATCATAGTTTTCTTCACTTTTTACACATTTTGGATGTGAATTTCATTTCACTAAGTTTTTTTTTTTTGAACTTTCTCACTTTGAAATTCAACCATTCTGTCTTCTCGATTTTTTTATAACTACTAGACAGTTCGAAACGGCGTTTCCATTGCCAAATTTTAGCGGTTACCGCTGTCACCAATTGCACGAGCCCGAGCGGTTAGTTTTCTGGAAAACAGTCATCACAATTTGAAAAATAAAACACTTGAACAATTCTGATGTGACTTGCTAACTCCAAGTCCAAAATCCGACTCTCTTCTTTATTTACAAAAACGTTATTTATAATTACTGGCTATTGTTTACAATTTTTCTCTCATTTTCAATAATGTTGCAGAATGTTGCATGCTACCTACATTTACTCTCATGTGACATTCTGTTCCGAGAGCATTCGTACTCTCTAAATAAACAATTATTTAACAATTGAGTCAGCTACTATTTCTAGGCCAGCTTATTCGCCAAGTTTTGCTTATACTTAAATATCCGTTGTTTATTTTCAACAGCGGTTGCTATTTGATAAACATAAATGGACAGGTTCCAACCTGTCCAATCTTTCCTTTTGTTCGTTTATATGACATACTTTAATAATAGAAGAAAAATGATGATTAATGCATGGCGCTTAGGGTCGCTACACTACATATATGCAATATGCATATAAAATTAATGCTTTCTAAGCTTGCCATTGCATGAATAGAATATGTACATTTGTACCTTGTGTCTGAAACAAAATCAGTTTACCCTGTATCGAGAATGTTTTTAATTTGTGAACATCCTAAACCGAAAGCTGGAACTGGACCCCAAATATTTTTTTTTTCAATTTGACCAAGTAATTAATCAATCGACCTCTTAGGGGCGCATCCCTCCTTTAACGGATGAGCACACTAATATTTCTGTTGCGGTACTATTTTTTTCATGTGGTGTTTTTTTATTCAACTAGTGTTTTTGTTTTTTGTAAATATTTTTCCGATGGGAAATAACCAGATCTTGAGGTCGAGACTATTTTGCGTCCTATTACGAACGCGTTCAACCTTCCCCAAATTTTTTTTCACACCCACCGTACAATGCACTAACCCCGATCCTCCGGAAGTTCCTTCAGGAATTCCTCTGGAAGTTGCTCTATGAATTCCTCCGGAAGTTCCTCCAGGAATTTCTCTGGAAGTTCCTCCGGGAAATCCTCTGGAAGTTTCTCCGGGCATTCCTCCAGAAGTTCCTCCAGGAATTCCTCTGGAAGCTCCTCTGTGAATTCCTCCGGACGTTTATCAGGGGATTCCTCCAGAAATTCTTCCGGGCATTCATACGGAAGTTCCTCCGAGCATTTCTCCGGAAATTCCTCCGGGCATTCATCCGGAAGTTCCTCCAGGAATTCCTCCAAGAATTCCTCCGGAAGTTCCTCCGAGAATTCTTCCAGAAGTTCCACCGGGAATTCCTCCGGAAGTTCCTCTAGGAATTCCTCCGAAAGTTCCTCCAGGAGTTCCTCCGGAAGTTCCTCCAGGAATTCCTCAGAAGTTCTTCCAGGTATTCCTCATGGAGGTTTCTCCAGTAATTCCTTCTGAGGTTCCTCCTGAGGAGGAACTTCCGGAGGAATTCCCGGAGGAATTCCTGGAGGAACTTCCGGGGGAAGTCCTGAAGGAACTTCCAGAGGAATTCCTGGAGGAACTTCCGGAGGAATTCCTGGAGGAATTTCTGGAGGAATTCCTGGAGGAATTTCCGGAGGAATTCCTGGAGGAACTTCCGGAGGAATTCCTGGAGGAACTTCCGGAGGAATTCCTGGAGGAACTTCCGGAGGAATTCCTGGAGGAACTTCCGGAGGAATTCCTGGAGGAACTTCCGGAGGAATTCCTGGAGGAACTTCGGAGGAATTCCTGGAGGAACTTCCGGAGGAATTCCTGGAGGAACTTCCGGAGGAATTCCTGGAGGAACTTCGGAGGAATTCCTGGAGGAACTTCCGGAGGAATTCCTGGAGGAACTTCCGGAGGAATTCCTGGAGGAACTTCCGGAGGAATTCCTGGAGGAACTTCCGGAGGAATTCCTGGAGGAACTTCCGGAGGAATTCCTGGAGGAACTTCCGGAGGAATTCCTGGAGGAACTTCCGGAGGAATTCCTGGAGGAACTTCCGGAGGAATTCCTGGAGGAACTTCCGGAGGAATTCCTGGAGGAACTTCCGGAGGAATTCCTGGAGGAACTTCCGGAGGAATTCCTGGAGGAACTTCCGGAGGAATTCCTGGAGGAACTTCCGGAGGAATTCCTGGAGGAACTTGCGGAGGAATTCCTGGAGGAACTTCCGGAGGAATTCCTGGAGGAACTTCCGGAGGAATTCCTGGAGGAACTTCCGGAGGAATTCCTGGAGGAACTTCCGGAGGAATTTTGAAAGGAACTTCCGGAGGAAATCCTGGAGGAACTTCGGAGTAATTCCTGGAGGAACTTCCGGAGGAATTCCTGGAGGAACTTCCGGAGGAATTCCTGGAGGAACTTCCGGAGGAATTCCTGGAGGAACTTCCGGAGGAATTTCTGGAGGAACTTCCGGAGGAATTCCTGGAGGAACTTCCCGAGGAATTCCTGGAGGAACTTCCGGAGGAATTCCTGGAGGAACTTCCGGAGGAATTCCTGGAGGAACTTCCGGAGGAATTCCTGGAGGAACTTCCGGAGGAATTCCTGGAGGAACTTCCGGAGGAATTCCTGGAGGAACTTCCGGAGGAATTCCTGGAGGAACTTCCGGAGGAATTCCCGTAGGAATTCCCGGAGGAATTCCCGGAGGAACTTTCGGAGAAATTCCTGGAGGAACTTCTTAGGAATTCCAGGAGAAACTTCCGAAGGAATTCCAGGAGAAACTTCCGGAGGAACTTCCGGAGGAATTCCTGGAGGAACTTTCGAAGTAATTCCTGGAGGAACTTCCGAAGGAGGAACTTCCGGAGGAACTTCCGGAGGAACTTCGAAGGAATTCCTGGAGAAACTTCCAGAGGAACTTCTAGAGAAATTCCTGGAGGAACTTACTTCACGGGTAGATCAAACAACCCAAATTTTGAGTTGTTTTTGATCTGGCATCTCTTTCATTCCATTTTTTGATATCAAAAACAGAGAAAGAAAACCACCCAACGATAGCAGTTCGATGGGGGAAGCCAACGCTAGGTTAAATGGGTTGAACTCAAATTTACTACCACGCGCTTTTTTAACGGAAAACCCTTCCCTCAGACCTTAATACGAACGCGTCCAATCTTGCCGTTTGGGCGAAATGATCGTTTGGCAGAAAGGGTCATTTGGGCGAAATGGACAATAGGCCGAAAGTGTCGTTCGGTTGAATTGATAATTTTGCCGGAAAAGTCGTTTGTCCGAATGGTTATCTAGCAGGAAAAACATTTTCGGGTCAAATGGCTCTTTGTGTCAAAAGACCATTTCTACCAAATTGAATTTTTGTCCAAATGACCAGTTAGGGCAAACAATTATTTGGGCCAAATTACCAGTTTGGTTGAATGTATCTTTCGGTTGTATGTCGCTTTCGGCCAAATAACATTTTCAACCAAACCATCTAATAACCGTGTCTGACAAAATTTGTTCGGCTTTCCGTCGAATGACCACAAGACTGGAAGGTGTTTGGACGAATTTATCATATGGTCGTTACACATCTGGCTGAAAACGTCGTTTAGCCAAAATGGACCGTCGTAATCTAAAATTTGTCCCGTTTTTTCATTGATTGTATATTTTAGGCAGGAATCTAAAACCAAATACAAAAAAAGTGGACTAAACCCATAAAAAAGGATGAGATGTTATGTTATTAGTGTTGCTTTTAATGCTATCTATGTCGTTATGTATTTTGCATGGATCAACTTTTCTAAATGGTTTTAATAGTTAATGACAACAGGTCACAACGGGAGATTTTTTTCATTTTCATCATTGCAATGAATTGTTTTCTGCGTATTTCGAAGGCATTAAAATATGGTCAATTTTATCAGTGGATTGAACGAAACGGTTACTTGGTAGGAAAGTATATCAAAGTATATAAGGAAATATTTGAATATCTGATCACGCCTCAACGTCAGTAAAATGAAGCGCAAGTACAGACATTCTAATTTCTAGATTAAGTTCATTTAAGAATTTTTTCTTGCGAAGAAGGTAGGGTGGGTGTACCAATCGTCGTCATAGTGAATAACATCTATTTTTAAAAATATAAATAAAAGGCATGTATGTGGTGTATGTCAAGCGAAAGGTTTCTCTTTCTGCTTCTTTGAACAAATGTTAAAACCGCATTAAAATTCGTGAAAGTACCTAAAATTGTTTAATCCGTAATAGGAACGCATGTACCATTGTACCAGTTGTGGCACTATTCTAATTTTGGTTCCTATTATGCCAATCCCATTGCTTTCTTATGGGATTGGCCGTAATGGGACCACTAGTGCGACAACTGGTGCAAAGGACGACAAAAATAAGGCAAAATCATTCTTTACAATTGTGTTTTGTTTGATTTGAAGGAGATTAAAGGTGTTATCGTGTCATATGAATTTGATTCACATATCAGAATATATATATACATCACTTGGTGTATAATGCACTAGTGCGACAACTGGTGCTATAGCCGCGACCGTTACATCTACCCTAATTCTAATTTTTCAATCTGTTTTACAACATATTTGTTAATAGTTTGATTCTTTTCGACACATTAAGAATTATTCTTCTTCTTCTTCTTCGTTGGCATTACATCCCCCACTGGGATATTGCCGCCTCGCAGCTTAGTGTTCATTAAGCACTTCCACAGTTATTAACTGCGAGGTTTCTAAGCCAAGTTACCATTCCTGCATTCGTATATCATGAGGCTAACACGATGATACCTTTATGCCCAGGGAAGTCGAGACAATTTCCAATCCGAAAATTGCCTAGACCGGCACCGGGAATCGAACCCAGCCACACTCAGCATGGTCTTGCTTTGTAGCCGCGCGTCTTACCGCACGGCTAAGGAGGGCCGGAGAGGAGAATTATTCAGTCTTTCTGAATATTTCGAAATCTTCCATTGTAGAAAAACGACGACATTAAAAAAAACTGCTAAACAAAATCGAGTTTTAGGCACTTTCAAACCGAGGATAAATTTGTTCGGATTTCGGTCCTCATGTACTTGAAGGCTAGTTTACAGATCAGGAGTTTATCTGCAAATTTCGATTCCATATATGTGGGCAATACAATTAAAATACAATCGGGCAGAAATCTTTGAGAATCCTAGCTATGAATCAGCCTATGAATTAGCCAGTATTTGTTTTACTTTACGTGACGAAATTTCATGAGGCGGTTTTTGGAAGCACATGGGAAAAATCAATTAACAAGATTCCCGAGGTGTAAGACTACTTTTAGCGTCATTTAAATCAATTTCGATAAAAAAGGACTGCGAATTGATTGGATTTGACATTTGTTCACATGCGCCAACAATATTCATGGAAATAATTAAAATTACATTTTATTAATGATCTTTCTTTGTTGAGATTCTTATTATTCTTATCCACAGATTTTCCCTCACTTATATTCATGAAAAAAGCTTTTAGCACGGGAAATCAAAAATCCCACCCTGCTCTTTTCGAATTTATCTTTTGAAATTTTTTTCCTCAATTTTTTTTATCTCTCTAATGCCCAGACCGGCTTTATGCAGGGTACTTCCACTTTTTATTGTTGTTTTCAATTGTTCAGGATTGGAATAGTGTTTGATATTGGTCAATAATTAAATCCCTAATGCATGTTTAAAAGTCAATTAAAATAAAATTTCAAATTTCCACGATTTTTTAAAATAAAAAAATGCGTAATTTTTTGCTCCTTTGTGTTTTTGTCCGCGCCTCTTAGAAGAGTGAAATGTTATTAGTTAAGTATTTTTCCACAACTAACTTAATACATTAGAAAGCTATGGTCAGTCAATTATTATTAATATCTTTGTTTGCTCCGTAGAAGCGGATAATTTTCAGACACCATGTACAGTACAGCCCAATCTCACCCCCATTTGGCCTATTTTTTTCTTTATTAAAGAGGCTTTCAGCTCTTGGCTGGTTCACCTCTGGATTTGGCCTAATACCGATGACGGTATTCTTAAAAACATGTCCATTTGCGAACTCACAGGCAATTCATTATCAACTTTTTGGACTTTTAAATTACACAACGATTGCGTAAATTGCGTTAAAAAGCTATATATTAAAATATTGCCTTAAAGGGAGAAGAACTATACCATGGAATCCAGCTAGTCAGTATGATGGCGCAATACACAGCAGAGATGGATAAAACACAGATTCTTTCAAACTACGCCGGTCATCAGTGATTCACACTAAAGAACCTCTTCGACCACTGAACGTATCGCAACTAAACCTCATATTTTTGTACAAATAAGATCGGTTACCCACATATTGCCTATCATTCCGTTTTCCACAAAATAAAACAAAACCCTAATTCAATTTTCTACTTTCTTTTCCAATTCCAGAATCCACATGATCAGCTCGACAGTCCGTGAAATCCATCATCTTGCAATCAAATCCATATTTTCATCCGTATAGAAAAGAAATTTTGTGTTTTCGCGACAGCCACCAGTGACCGGAAAATCACTATCTTCAGCGACCACCTTTTTGCGAGAGAAAAAAAACAAATAAATAATCGCTACCGACAACCAAGAGCCATTTTTGCACAACGCCAACAGCGGCTACCACTTAACTCATTATGAAAAGTGAATCACTTTTCATCGGTTAGCTGCTAACCTATATTTGAAACGCAGCGCAAAGAAAGAAATCCGCACGAGTCAGGCGGTAGTCATCGCGCGCCGCGATTTGGTTTTTGTTAACATCGTCATCGTCGTCGTCTTTCACCGCGGTCGGCGGCGGTGCGCCGTGTCGGGCTGTTGCTAAAAGATGTCGAAAAGAGGCATTTGAGTGAAACTAAAATCGGCTGCGATTATTATTATATTTCGTTCGTTTCGGTTTTTGCGGTACCGCGGTCGTGGGCAGGTTTTACTGCGAACTTCCCAAGCCGGCATCACCGCCGGTGCGTGTCCGCGCTTCCACAAATTAGAAGAAAACCGGAAAGACGCAAACTTCGATTTCTCGCGCGCCGCGCCGCTCTGCGTAATTCACTTAGCGAGAGCTGAAGAACGTTTCCGCTGCTTGTGTGGTTCTGTTGATGTAAATAGTTAACTTGATATCAAATATAGTGCGGTATTCTTCCTATCGATCTATGCTTAAATTTTGAAATGTCTATCGTGTGATATTTAAAGATCATGTTTCATTTAATGCTTAAGTTTCGTGATGGCGTACGACAAGCGTGACGAAGACAACTGTTGAGTTTTGTTACAATTCTTCCCATGTGTAGATCCCCGCCTGCATAGGAACTATCAGAAAAAATTGGAAAAATTGTGACTAAAAAGCAGCAACCATGAGAAAATCTGCACTGAATAATAGCATGTGAGAGGAAGATCGGAGCTTTTTTACAGTGTCGTATGATTTTAAATGTACCACGAAGAATAATCCCATGATTGGTGACAAACGCAGACTGGTGTGATTAAACAAGCCACCCGACAGGTCTTTGGAGGAAAATAAGAAGCGCGAAAGTTTTGATACAAAAAGAAGATTGGCAGGAGAAAAGATCCGGAGCTTTAATCAAGGTAAGTTTCAAGATTGCCTTTTAATTAGTGAATGCTAAACATACGGTATTTCAATGTAGGTCTACAGAGCTACGTACATATGAGTGATGATTTGAATGTTCAGCTGTTCCAGCTAAAAAATAATGCTTCGCTTCGGTCGCTACTTTTTATTCACAGCAGGGTAAAATAACTGATTCCAAAATATATCATCAATACATTTTTTTGCACTAATTGGATGTGTTTTCATCTCAAATATCCATCCATCAAATTTAACGAATTCAACGTTAATTGGTAACATAGCATGTTGAGCCTCCTGTTGATGTTTAGGCAAAAAAAATCAAATTAAAAGCTAATATGAATAAAGCTCTGCCTGAAACCAACTGTTTTGTAATTTTGCTAATCTTGTACTGCTTTGCTCACGATAAACTTATATACGCTTTAATTTTCGTCCATGTGCCAGATGCATACCCGTTCTATCTATCTCTGCGTTCAAGCCTAATTAACTTTTTGTGTACGGCCGTATCGTGCCCATCAACGCCGCAGCCTCAGCAATGCCTTGGTGTGAAACAGCAGGTACAAGCAATGTTAATTTCCCGTTTTGACCAACAATGCCGTCCGAGTGAGGTAGAATATGGCACCACGCCAAAGCAAATCTACTCTTAGAACGTAAAAAATGACGTGATTTTCCTCTTTCGCTTTGTTCTTGGATGGTAATTTTGCCTTCTAAAAATCGTATGAGAATGTAGAAATTGTGGGTGATAATTGGCGGTTCGTATCACTAATTCATTTGTTGATATGTATTGGCATTAAAGAGTATGATGAATTACTTGACAAAGAAGGACAAGATTATTCCAATTATTTCCATTCACCCAAACTTGCATTTACTAATCGATTGTTGATGTGAGAGAATGAATGAAGGTCGTGCGTCAACAAACTGAAATTTCTGCTGGCAAAGGTAAAAGTGACTCAGACGATTGGGGACCAGACAAGCCTCAAAGTTGCCACCTGCCGTTTTGTGAGCAGAAAGTCATCCCACACAGGTTGAGGACCAGTGCACTTACGACCCAAGTGAGCAATAACACAAACAGCAACAGCGTCAACGAGAAAAAATAGTCCCAATACACACCCTTATTCTATTACAACCTTCGAAACTTCAGGATAATTTTCCATGGAAATTAAGAAGAATTTTCTGTGGAATCCCAAAATAATTTTTCGTAGACTTTTGGAAGAATTTGCATTACAAGTTAAAAGAAATTTCAGCGAAAATTCTAAATAATTTAAAATTTTTCGGTCTAAAATTTTTAGAATATATTTTTTTAAATTTTACCCAAATTCGGTTTTGGAATGATCCTGTAGTCTTTTTTTGGGGAATTAGAGCATCCCCCACTGAGACATTGCCGCCTCGCTGCTTAGTGTTCATTCAGCAATTCCACAGTTATTAACCGCGAGGTTTCTAAACTAAGGTACGATTTTTGAATTCATATATAATGAGGCTAACACGATGATACTTTTATGCCCAGGGAAGTCGAGACAATTTCCAGTCCGAAAATTATCTAGACCGGCACCGGGAATCGAACCCAGCCACCCTCAGCATGGTCTTGCTTTATAGAAGCGCGTCTTACCGCTAGGCTAAGGAGGGCCTCACGACACGTTACCAACCTGGAATGATGTGGTATATAAAACCAATCACTTTTCCTGGAGTAGACAAAATCTCTCTGGGCTGTATACAGCCGCTATCGAGAAATTTCGACCTGCGTCTATATAATGCACTACAACTACAAAGCAGATGTTTCAATGTGTAACCCGCCATTTTAGGGTTACAATTAAAACCCCTTGGTTCTTGGGCCAATTTAGTTCAGACCCCAAAAAAAAATGTAAATATATGTCTATGTGTTCGTTTACTAATTTATTATTAAATGTCTATGTATAAAATAAATGTCTGTGGTCCATATTTATATGTTTGACGGATGTTTATTCTGTACATAGTAGTTATAGGGTGTATGCAAACAATTATTATACATAAAAGATGACGTTTGTGTCCAATTTTGTTATTTCATTGTTAATTGTTTGTTTACCTCCTGGTTGGTGTTGAAAGAAATATATATTTATTTACATTATTTAGCTGATTATTTTTATTATTTATTTTCAATATTTATTTACATTATTTATCAGATTACTTATTTAAATTATTTGAAAAATATTTATTTACACTGTTTCTAAGAAGCTTTTCTATACTATTTATAAAATTATCTATTTACAATCAAATGTTCACTAAAATACATAATAAATTATCCCTTAAACCAAAAAGAAAAAGAAACAAGCACTTAGGGTATTTGTGTAAAGATTATGCATGCAATCTAGTACTACTTTTGAATTATTTAAATTTGAAATCCTAAATATAACACCAACCAAAACCCCTCAACTTCTACTAACAAAATATCACCGAGAAACGCAGCGATTCTTCACCGGAATAACGAAACGGAAGGCAATGGGCGTTATTTTTGGGACTAGAAAAAAATATAAAAGACCATAGAACGATAGAGTTGGTCTCTTATTTTGTGCTGGTCCAGAGGAGTGAAGAAATGTGACACCGCGAATTTGCCCGTCCTCTTGCATTTCGCAGTTCCGTGAAAAGGTGTAATTTAAAACCTAACTTAAAACTTGAAAAGTTGTGTAAAACTTCCTAACTACGGTCATATAATAGCTAGAACACCACAAGTCAGAAAAATACATTTCTCGTAGTGAAGTGAGGTACGGACCTATTCATGGCTGCACCATAAACGGTCAGAAGAAAAGAACAGACACCATGTGACATGACAAAAGCTACATTCTGATCGCGTTAAGCCATTTGGGTCAATTTTTCGTACCAAGTGATATCCGAGCGAGTGTGTGGTGCGAACGATAGAACAGTGGATTCCAAAAAGTAGTGGTCCGAGCTGACGAGCGAAACGGTGCTGTGTTGAAGAATTTTAGAAGCACTTTGTGAAATGTGGTGTTGAGAAAAGACTATTACCGTCAGCTCTGGTGTCTCTCGCTCGGATAGGACCACATTGAATAGTGCGCGCGCGAGTTTGAACCACTCCCTGGACCCCGGAACATTGGCCAATCGTTAAACTCGGCCACAGTGTCACATGTGATTCCCGCGCCAATAACGGGAACGAAGAATCAAGTGCCCCCTTGACACTACCCAGCTTTGTCAAGCCCCTGTCCATCGAAGAAAGTGTCCCTTGCAGCGCCACCGTCATCGTTGTCCAACCCTATCACCAACTGCTGATGTCGACCAACATGTGATCATCGATCGGCCGCAACGAAAGAGTATGTACCTACATTGTGATAAATAAAACCATGGTTGCAATCTATAAGTGTAGTTATCCCCACACGCTAAAAACTAGTTAAAGAAAATAATATAAATAAAATTAGCTGAAAGTTTGATTACCCCAATAAATTATATTCATGCCTGTTATTTGTCTGAACTAAATTGCGTAGTCTTAATTTATTTAGAATATTACATTATTTTCCATATTAGGTTTTTGCTTGTTTCCTCCTCCAAATTGTATATAATTTGCCCAAATAACCACGCGGGAAGATAGTCCACCAAGCTTTACCCGGAACCCAATATTCTTTAAACGACCCTGTAAAACACAAATAACTATCATCGTAAAGAGGCTGTTGTAGAGCCCACCCCAAGTGGACACCGTGGCTAGACCAGTGTCCAGGGGGGTAGCCAGGGGTCCATCTGACCCTTGCGGACAGTAAGATAGTTTCAAATGTTTCGCTTTCAATATTACAAAAACGACAGATATCATTCTGAACTTGTCCAATGCTATTCAAATGATATCTGCACGGACAGTGCCCAATTACTAGACCAGTATATGTACAAAAAGCTCGCTTGTTCAGCTCTAAGAGCTTTTCAGTGGCAATTGCATTTGGGGTAACAAATCTTTTTGCCTGGTAGCACTTTCTGGCCAATTGATAAGCATATGCGGTATTTCGAAAAATTTCGTTTCAGGTGGTTTGAAACGAAATTCCGCGGAATTTCGCGGAATTTGAGCATGGCGAAATCTGATATATCGATTTCGTTTCGTTTCGTAAAATTACAAAAATTTCGCAAGAAAAACTAGCTTCTAACGAAATTTAACGGAATTCCGCGGAATTTCGAAACAAATTTAAACTAATCCATACTTTATATTAAAAAAAAATGAACAAAATCGTCAAGTTGTTTCCAAAACTACAAGTTATACAAATTTTTCTATTAACGCTTACTAACCCCATTCTTAGTCGACAAATACGTAAGTAGTTTTCTTCTATAAAACGTCTTCAGTGTTTCCATGATTAAAATTTTGTGATATTTTTTTTACTATTTGCACAATATGAACGCGGAATCGATCCTGTTGCTGCTGGTCATGGGACGGCAGCTAGTCCGGGAGAACGCGAAGTGATAAAAATCTACCTCACGCCTCACGTAGCAGAACTTTGTTTAATCAGTGTGCAATCGATCGTGTTGATGCTGATCACGCCAGCTAGTGTGGGAGAACGCGAAGCGATAAAACTTATGTCCAGCGTGTGTAATGCTCACTCAATCTCAGGAGCACAGGATGCTTCCTCACGAAAACTTTCGGGGATAAATCACTTTTTGGGAAAGAAAAACAGTCTGGAGAGTGATAACCATTTTTCGCTCACTTTGATTGCCGTCGGAAATTGGTTTACTCGTTTTCTTTCATATCCGAGCATTTTCGGTGCCATCAGCAATGCAAACGGTAGTAGCCTTTGTGGAACAAATAACCTGGTACCTACATGCAGATTGAGAGAGAGAGGTTAAAGTGATGAAACGAAAAAGTAGTTTAATCCAATTGGCACGATTTTCGTTTATCCTCCAAGGCTAGCTCCAGAGAAAAGATTGGTGGGTGAATGATGTTCCTCACTATAAACAACGAAAATAGATTCTCCCTGGGCCCGAAAAACGCAACGAAAAGAAAAGTCGGAACCCTGCTAATGTCTGCATCAAAGAGCACAAAATTATTTAGTGCGGAATCGATCGTGTTGTAGAAGATTATTGAACGAAGCACATTGATCTTGCGTTGGATTGATTTGAAACACAGTTTTCATCTCCTTGATTTCAAAATTACTTCGTTTGTAATAAATATTTTGTCGCTTACCAAGGGGTTTCACATGAATTACCTCTTCGTCTAACCAACGATTCCTTTTCCGTAGCGCTCACGGAGATGCAGAGCATACCTCAGTCTCTTAAAACAATGAGTGTTTCACTAATTTTCCTCTCCTAATATTAAATTGACTATAAGCACCGTTATTCACCAGCATCGTTATTGTTCATAACTTTTTTGTATCCCAAGAATATTATTTAATTGGTGAACTATTCATATTTGCTGTTTCTCGGCCAATCATGATTAGCAACTACGACGTGTACAGTTAAGAAACGTTATCGAGCTCTTCTTCGACTATTTGCATTGCAGATTTGTGGGCATTTCTAGATCTACGCATGGAATTTGCAAAAAAAAATCCAGAACGGGTTGAAAGATCATTAAAATTGCTGAAAATTCTTTACTTATGATTGCTTTCAGCACATATTGACCATAACAGCTGTTCTCATCTGCCAAGGACACACACACAATAGCTCAGTTCTTCGAGCTGATTGTATCAGTCTGTGATATTCAATACATAGCTATGTGCATTTTAGAAAGGTGCACATGATTCTTCTAGTGAGCAAATGTATGCTATATATGTAGACGAGGAATAAGAAGGAATAAATTTTGGCAGACACACCCTTTTCAAATGTTGATCTAGTAATATAAATTCTATATCTGCGTATACGCCTGGCAGATGTGGATACATAGTTAAGTATCCTACTGAATAAAAAAATAAATCTAAGCATTCGTTTTCAAATTTTGGTCGCAAAACAGTTATTCGACTTTGAAAAAGTGAAATCAGAATTGCGTACACAATGTAAAACCAATTCAATAAAAATTCTGCGGAAAAAAATCAAAATTTCGTTTCGTTTCGAAAAATTTCGAATTAAATGAACCTTCATTTCGTATCGTTTCGAAGTCTCGAAAGAAATCTATATTTCGTTTCGTTTCGATCCGAATCAACATAGACATTTTAAATTTCGTTTCGTTTCGTTTCGTTAGGAAAAAGTATGTTATCGCATACCCTTACCAATTGGATGGCAAATTGGTTATTACCCGTTGTGATTCCCAGTTTTTAAGTTCTATTTTAATTGCACTATTTGATACACCACAAAATGGTTCAGGGCCAACAAACTGCAAGTTGGAACTCTGCTTTGCGAGACGGTCTGCTTTTTCTTTCCCTTCAATACCACAGTGTCCAGGAACCAAATACAAACATACAGAGTTTAGTTGACACAGTAGCCGCAAGGAGAGAATACATTCCCAGACGATTCTTAATGTGCATTTAAAGGAACTCAATGCTTTTAGTGCAGCTTGGCTATCAGAAAAAGTGCAAATAGTTGCATGTCGATATTTTCTTCTCAAGCAAACATCTACACACTCTATAATTGCAAAAATTTCTGCTTGGAATACAATAGGCCAGTGACCCATCCTGTAGCCTTAGTTTAAACTCTCAAATGACCCTACTACTATCTAAGTCTGTCACCACGCTGACTGAAATAGATACTTCATTTTCCGAAATTCTTCCACAAATTCCTTCGTTAATTCCACCAGCGCCTCCTGGAATTTTTCCGGAAGTTGATTCAGGAATTCCTCCGGAAGTTCCTTCAGAAGTTCCTCTCGAAGTTTCTCCAGAAGTTCCTCCGGAAGTTCCTTCAGGAATTACTCCAGAAGTTCCTCCTGGAGTTCCTCCAGGAATTCCTCCGGAAGTTTCTCCGGAAGTTCCTTCAGGAATTCCTCCGGAAGTTCCTTCAGGAATTCCTCCGGAAGTTTCTCCTCTGGAAAATTCCTGCAGGAATTTCTCCAGAAGCTCAAAAAATTCCTCCGGAAGTTTCTCCCGGAATTCCTTTGGAAGTTTCTCCACGATTTCCTCCGAAGCTTCTCAAAGAATTCCTCAGATCTATCCTCCAGGAATTCCTACGGAAATTCCTCCAGCAATTACTCCGGAAGTTCCTTCAGGAATTCCTCCGAAGTTCCTCCAGGAATTCCTCCGGAAGTTCCTCCAGGAATTCCTCCGGAAGTTCCTCCAGGAATTCCTCCGGAAGTTCCTCCAGGAATTCCTCCGGAAGTTCCTCCAGGAATTCCTCCGGAAGTTCCTCCAGGAATTCCTCCGTAAGTTCCTCCAGGAATTCCTCCGGAAGTTCCTCCAGGAATTCCTCCGGAAGTTCCTCCAGGAATTCCTCCGGAAGTTCCTCCAGGAATTCCTCCGGAAGTTCCTCCAGGAATTCCTCCGGAAGTTCCTGCCAGGAATTCCTCCGGAAGTTCCTCCAGGAATTCCTCCGGAAGTTTCTCCAGGAATTCCTCCGGAAGTTCCTCCAGGAATTCCTCCGGAAGTTCCTCCAGGAATTCCTCCGGAAGTTCCTCCAGGAATTCCTCCGGAAGTTCCTCCAGGAATTCCTCCGGAAGTTCCTCCAGGAATTCCTCCGGAAGTTCCTCCAGGAATTCCTCCGGAAAATCCTCCAGGGATTCCTCCGGAAGTTCCTCCACGGATGTTCCTCCAGGAATTCCTCCGGAAGTTCCTCCAGGAATTTCTCCGGAAGTTCCTCCAGGAATTCCTCCGGAAGTTCCTCCAGGAATTCCTCCGGAAGTTCCTCCAGGAACTCCTCCGGAAGTTCCTCCAGGAATTCCTCCGGAAGTTCCTCCAGGAATTCCTCCGGAAGTTCCTCCAGGAATTCCTCCGGAAGTTCCTCCAGGAATTCCTCCGGAAGTTCCTCCAGGAATTCCTCCGGAAGTTCCTCCAGGAATTCCTCCGGAAGTTCCTCCAGGAATTCCTCCGGAAGTTCCTCCAGGAATTCCTCCAGAAGTTCCTCCAGGAATTCCTCCGGAAGTTCCTCCAGGAATTCCTCCGGAAGTTCCTCCAGGAATTCCTCCGGAAGTTCCTCCAGGAATTCCTCCGGAAGTTCCTCCAGGAATTCCTCCGGAAGTTCTTCCAGGAATTCCTCCGGAAGTTCTTCCAGGAATTCCTCCGGAAGTTCCTCCAGGAATTCCTCCGGAAGTTCCTCCAGGAATTCCTCCGGAAGTTTCTCCAGGAATTGCTCCGGAAGTTCCTCCAGGAATTCCTCCGGAAGTTCCTCCAGGAATTCCTCCGGAAGCTCCTCCAGGAATTCCTCCGGAAGTTCCTCCAGGAATTCCTCCGGAAGTTCGTCCAGGAATTCCTCCGGAAGTTCGTCCGGGAATTCCTCTGGAAGTTCCTCCAGGAATTCCTCCGGAAGTTCCTCCAGGAATTCCTCCGGAAGTTCCTCCAGGAATTCCTCCGGAAAGTCAGTAATTCCGACGGAAGTTCCTCTAGGAATTCCTCAAGAAGTTCATCTAGGAATTCTTCCAGGGGTTCGTCAAGGGGTTCCTCCGGAAGTTCGTCCAGGATTACGCTACCGCATGGACTGCGCATCCGGCGACTGACGAGGGTTTGATGGAGGGGCTGGGAATCGAACCCATGACCAGACCATTCGCTTATAAGGCGAACGTGTAGGCAACTACGCTACGGGACCCCCACCGGCTTGTAACTTGTAGCTAATATTATTAGTCTGATTACAGGGCCCTGATTTGAAACTCAGAAGATATTTTTTTTATAATTTCGTGAATGAATTTCGTGTGGATTTCCCGATGGGCTTGCAGGAGAAATTTTCGATGGAATTCCTAAAAGAGTTTCTGTGGAAATTCATGAAGTAGACGTATGAGCTCATAAAGAATTAAAAAAAAAAGATTGCCAAAATTTTCAAATAGTTTTTGAATGAAGTTCTTAAATATTCTAGTACGTACTGCCGATGAAGTTCTAGGAGTAAGCATATGCGGTATTTCGAAAAATTTTGTTTCAAGTGGTTCAAAACGAAATTCCGCGGAATTTTGCGGAATTTGAGCATGACGAAATCTTATTTCTTTATTTCGTTTCTCTGGATTGGCAATCCTACGCCTTTGCTCGCATAGAGTTGAGATGCTTACTACATAACCTCGGTCTGAGTCGACGAATACGTACCGTAATCCGGGGGAACATTGATCATTTTTTAATTGTTTTGTAAATATTTCCCCGTAAGTGAAATCATAGCTTTTTTCATATTTTTAAAACGAGTACTGCTACATGTAGAACGTATAAGGCTGTTGTTCTTGATTATTTGATAATTTTAAACTTGTTTTAAAAATATTTTTTGTCGAGTTTTTTGATTTTCCAATTTAAAACAAATGTCACCTTCTGAAGACTCTTGAGGCTTTTCAAAACGCGTGTTTTGCTATAAGAATATCGTCTGTATCCTTTTCCATTGTCGAGTTATATCAATTTACTTGAAAATACATGATTTTAGTAAAACTGGTAGAACTTGAGATAAAAAAATATAAATCACCATTTTTTTTTACATAATATAGAATATGAATAGCTCTTTCAAATGACGTGTGAACATATTTTTTGGTCTGCCCAAACCAAAGATATCAAGTTTTGAAATAAATGTAATTTTCACAGAAAAACGATTATAACTTTTGATCGGAAAAGATATTGAGCATATTTACCCACCGAAAGTTGTATTTTTTTTGGACTCTTAAAGTCACTTTTTTGAGAAATCTAAAACAAAAAAAGTAGATCAAAAATACTGTTTTTTGAACAGCCTAATGTAATTAGGTAAAATTGCTCTAAATCAGCCAACTTAATGGATACAGAAAAAGATTTTTTAGCAACATTTATTGGAATAAGCTGCGCTACAACTTTGTAGAACATAACATGCCAGTATTCCGAAAAATAAAAAAAAATATCTTATTTTTTTATATGATGGGCCACCCTATTTTTTGGTAGCACCATAATGATGGCCTTACTATTTCGAACAATTTTGTAGAACAACAGTTTTTTTAAATATAGTTTTGGCGTAAAATGCATCTTTCCGCGTAAAACTGTATCCTGGATCATAGTGCAATGGTTTATAAACGGGAACGAAGCGATTTATCACAGACTACTTCTTCTCTTATTATAACTCTATTTATCGCTAAACAGTTATTTGACTTTGAAAAGTGAAATTGAAATTCCGTACATAATATAAAACCAATTTAATAAAAATTCCGCGGAAAACAAATAAAGTTTCGTTTCGTTTCGGAAAATTTGGAATTAAATGGACCCTGATTTCGTATCGTTTCGAAGACTCGAAAGTAAATCTATATTTCGTTTCGTTTCGTATCGAATCAATAAAGACATTTTAAATTTCGTTTCGTTTCGTTGCGTTAGGAAAAAGTGTGTTATCGCATACCCTTAACTAGGAGCAATTCCTCTGATTCCTGAAGAACAATTCCTTTATTTTTCATACGGCTGCGCTCCGATTTATTTTTCCAGGCGGTGGTGGCGTGAGAAAATTGTCGGCGGCGGCGGCGTGGCGTGGCGGCGCACAGGTCTAATAAGCAGGGGGTCGTGGGTTCAATTCCAGGCTCGTCCCTTTCCTGCTTTGCATTTCAATTTTAGTTCTTTCTGTGTTTCACGTGCTACCAAAACGATTCGTACTGTTGTAACCTTCCACACTAACAATTCCAAAACCTCCCGTGGCACCTATGAGAGGTCGTAGAATTCCTCAGCATTCACAAGGACCTGGCCAGGATAGATCTGGACTATTGGAGAGTGCTTTGCTACCATCTAAGAGATAGCCCCAAATCAATATCTGTGGTAACGTGATGAAAGTAATGCTACTCTCATACAATAGTCCAGGCTTGTACCACCTATGAATTTGTGCGGCGGAGACGAGCCAGCCTCGGGCTGAAAGTCTCCTTAATAAAGATACAAAAAAAAATTGTGCGAATTGCTCAATACTAACACTAAAGCTAATGTATTTGAATTTGCCAAAAAATGGCCGTAGCCTAATTACGTAAGGTCTACATTACGTAATAGGTTGGTGTACGCCCTTCAAGGTTTGTCACAATAAGCTGATACACCAAAGGGGTCGTTCAATAATGATGTCTCAGGTTAGAGGGGGGGGGGGGCTGAAACTTTGTGACAATACATATACTAGGTATACAAAAAAGCGTGAGAGGGGGGAGGGGGGGGGTCTTGAAATCCCAAAAAGTAATGGACGTCATACTTGAATCTCCCCAAAGCACAAATGGTTGGGGTTCAGCCAAACCGCACCAACCAGCTTTTTGTCTAACTTACAATGCTCGTTCGTTCAAAAAAATAACAAAAAACATTTCATATCAAATCATGCGTACATTTGTTGTAGGATATCCTTAGTTATGGGGTTGAGGGATATACGATACGATTTGCGGTCAATTAAGGTGGTTATACAACAAAGCCACAAATTGGTCATCTTGGAAACTACGTGCTTTTTTAGTGATTTTTCAAGATCACAAATTGAGAGAACCACAACGCCCATGGGGATGAAACATTCGTAGATCGTTTCCTTACTCATGCTAAACAATCGACTTTAATTTCAGCATTGTACGACAATTATTACGCTAGATTTGAATATTTGATAATAGGAGTGGAAACTCGTGTGGTGAATTTAAAATTCACCACATGGCTTGATTGTATAATTTCACTAAACGAAAGCTTGGGCAGAAAAATGAGTAATTTTTTATTGGCGCTTGGTGTGATTTGGCATAACCCCGACCAAATGTACCATGCGTCTCCACATGCTCGTATGCTTATTTGAATCAATGGTAAGCAATCAATCAACTATCACCAGTCACGATTTCTGAGGTCGTGAACCATATATGTGGCCCAAAAACAATTCAAATGTCAAACAATTACATCGAACCTTAGAGCTAACTGTCATAATAGAAGTTATTTTTTTTTCAAGTGACGTACTGCCGCTATTCTCAGTTCATCTTCTTCAACTAAGGCGTTCGTTCGTTTTCTATTTCAGCCAGTCATAGGTTGCAATTCTGTACTAACGCTCTACCCGGCTGAAATCTCTGATACCATGGTCTCTCGCTAGACGCTGTTCTGTGTTTTCTTGGTGTCTTTTGTGTCAGGTTAATAACAGAGTCCGATTGTAGATCAGAATCTAGGGAGGACTATCGCTTTGCATCTGCGTTCTTCTTGTGCTTCTTCTGCGTTTTACCGCTGTTGTTTAGTACTGTTTTCTTCTCTGCTTCTGGTACTTCTTTGTCTTCGAGGGTCTTGATTTTGGGAGCTATTGTAGAACTCCTTGATTTCGTTCTCACAATTTTATTTAAACGTAGTAGACTCTGCTTTTTCGTTTACGGAAGTACAGGATGTCAGGAATCACTTTTTTCCAGAGTGCAGTTGGCGGGGTTGGCCCTTCTATGAACGGTTTAATAAAGAATTACACTATAAGAAATAAAACAATTTTATTGATTGAGTGTTAGGTCATTCAACTACAAACCATTTGCAAAGTCCAGAGGTCTATGGTGGAGATATTTTAAGTAATCTAGAGCAATCAATGATTATTAGGGTGGTTCAAAAAATCGATTTTGCTCCACAGTGCTCATCTGATTCTTTACCATGTTCTGAGTGTCCTCTGAAAATTTGAGCTCATTTGGATTAAAACTGATTTAGCACAAGCCGTTTCAAGTTTGCATTCAAATTAGTATGGGGAAATTTATTTTTTCATTATACTGTTAATGACGTTTCCCCATTAAGCGCAGGTTGAAAGAAAACCTACATAGCTAAAAGGGATACTCAACAGCTATCACCCAACGAAAACCGCATGTTGATTAATCGTCCCAATAATTATTAATCGATTTTAAGACAGGTTGTGAATCTTTAGTCATGATCGTTAAACTTCTTTGAGGGCATCACTGAAATGTGCAGTGCAACATAGTAGCCTGAATTTGTGTGTACTATCTTTCGCGCCACGAGCAGCAATGTTGCCTGTTGATGAGTTATGCAATTAGCTCCAGAAAACCACGGTATAGATTAAATTCGATTACTAATTATTGGAACGATTAATTAAGACGCGGTTTTCACTGAGTGAAAGTTGTTGAGTATTCCTTTTAGCTATGTAGGTTTTCTTTTAACATGCGCTTGATGGGGAAGCGTCATTAACAGTGTAATGAAAAAAATAATTTCCCCATACTAATATGCATGCAAACTTGCAACGGCTTGTGCTAAATCAGTTTTAATCCAAATGAGCTCAAATTTTCAGAGGACACTCAGAACATGGTAAAGAATCAGATGAGCACTGTGGAGCAAAATCGATTTTTTGAACCACCCTAATGATTATATCTTCATTCCCACACCAACATGTCGAATAATTTGGTCTTAGTTTTGACAACTATTCCGGTTTTTATAGGACTTTTGGAACTGGTTGGTTACAAGTTGAATAAAAAAATCTGAAAGTCTCTTGTTCAAAAACTTATTTAAAAATCGTGATTCCCAAATTACGTAGAAAACCGTTTGCTTCCCAAATTGTTTGTATTGGATTCCCAGTCAACACAAGGTCGTATATGATGGACATAAGAAATTGTTTTCCGCCATAGCATCTTGTCGGCTCAGATGGCAGAAAATATTTTATGCTGTTTTCTCAAATAATCATGTGGCAACCAATTCTGTTATTTTGATTTTATGTTTTTCATACTTGTTGTTCAATATAACTTTTCGTAGCAAATACCAATGAGACTCTTAAAAAAACTCTATTGGGATTCTGAGATTTGTTTGAGATTCGAAACAGAATTCGTCTGAAATTCTAAACAGAATCTGTTTGGGATTCTGAACCGTTTGAAATTCTAAAAAGAATTCGTTCGGGAACCTGATCAGAATTTAAACAGAAACCGTTTGGAATTTTGAAGAGATCTCATTCGCGATTCTGAACAGAATTTCGGTCGAGATTCTGTGTAGAACCTTTTGGGAATTTGTTTGAAATTTTAAATAAATAGAGTCCGTTTAGGATTCTATTCAAGATTCTGAAAATAATCCGATTGAAGGTTTTGAACAGAATCTGTTTGCGATTCTAAAAAGAATTCGAATGGTATTCTAAACAGAATCCATTGTTGATAGTCAAAGTAGTTTCTGGAGGTAATAATTCATTAAATTTTAGTCTAATTTCTCCAAAACCTAACTTATTTTGAGAAATAAAAACATTCTTATTACGGTGCAGTGTATGACAACATTATTTGTAGTTCAATCTCGCGTTCCTTTAAATATGCGATTAAATACAAATTTGCTATTATCATTACCCGGGGCGATAACATCGAAGTGTATTTGCTGTCCACTTACATATCATCTATGTGTGAAGTTATGAATTTCATGAACCATAATGATAATACCATTCACGATATAAATATAAATCGTGCTTCATCATCACAGCGAAGTGAACTTGACAGGTTCCCGTATATACCGAGATATTGGGATCTATGAAAGGCTTTTCTTGTCATATAATGCTTATCAATGGTTATAATTCTTAGAAAACCTTCGCGGGCAGCAGAAAAAGGCTTGGAGGGTGTTTTAGCCTGCCATATACTGATATAAGCATATGCGGTATTTCGAAAAATTTCGTTTCAGGTGGTTCGAAACGAAATTCCGCGGAATTTCGCGGAATTTAAGCATGGCGAAATCTGTTTTCTCGATTTCGTTTCGTTTCGTAAAATTACAAAAATTTCGCTAGAAAAAACTAGCTTCTAACGAAATTTAACAGAATTCCGCGGAATTTCGAAACAAATTTAAACTACTCCACTTTACATTATTAAAATTTTTGGCTGCGCCGCTGAACAGAACCATTAAGTTGTTATCAAAATTTAGGTTATACATTTTTTCTATTAACGCTTACTACATAGCCCCATTCTGAGTTGACAGATACGTAAGTAGTTTTCTTCTATAAAACGTCATCAGTGGTGCTATGATTTAAATTTTGTGATATTTTTTACTATTTGCACAATATGAATGCGGAATCGATCGTGTTGCTGCTGGTCATGGGACGGCAGCTAGTCCGGGAGAACGCGAAGTGAAAAAATCTACCTCGCGTAGCAGAAAATTGTTTAACCAGTGTGCAATCGATCGTGTTGATGCTGATCCCGCCAGGGAGAACGCGTGGGAGAGAGGGTGGGAGAACGCGAAGTTATAAAACTAATGTTTGCATCGAAGAGCGCAAAATTATTTAGTGCGGAAACGATCGTGTTGTAGAAGATTATTAAACGAAGCACATTGATCTTGCGTTGGATTGATTTGAAACACAATTTTCACCTTCTTGCTTTCAAAATAACTTCGTTTACAATAAATATTTTGTCACTCAACAAGGGGTTTCACATGAATTAGGGGAACTGGGGGTAGGACGCCCACGTTAAGGAAAATGCCATTTTTATCAATGAAAACCACCATTTCAGCCAGTTTTCATCAGCGCATACTGAAGAACAGCATATCTGCGACTGACTACCGATAACAGATATCTAATTGTCCATTTTATTGCAGAGAAATTTGATTTTTAAAAAGCACCCGAAAAAAAATGATTTTGAAACCATGCGGGGTGAGATGCGCCAGTGGATGGGTTAAAACGCGCATGTGCTTATCGTACTGATTTTCATTTTAATTGCCTACATTAAGACAATTAATCGAATGTTTCAGCTGTTTCGGTCATACGAAATGAGCAAGGGCGTAATGCCCCACACCGACCTCAGAAGTTTGAAGGCCCATAAAATCGTTTTAAAACCATTTTTGACGACGATTTCGTGTGGAACATAAAGAACACGAGTAAGCAGCATGGCTCATGGCTCAATTATTAATTTATCAATGTATAACAGCGACAGAAAGACTAAATTCCACCGAGCTAGAATTGCATCAAAACACGCAAAAATCGTTTTTTCGAGTTTTTCATGTATAACTAGAGAAAAATCATGAAATATATGTATCCAATGGCAATATTTTTCATTGCTTTATCGTATGGACTATTGAAAATAATCAAAATGGGGATATTTAACCTTATTCAGGGGTGGCGCGTTTTAACCCCTATGGGCGTGCTACCCCCACATCCCCTACCTTCTCAACCAACGATTCCTTTTCCGCAGCGCTCACGGAGATGCAGAGCATTCCTCGGTCTCTTAAAACAATAAGTGTTAAACTAATTTTCCTCTCCTAATCCTAAATTGACTATAGGCACGTGACCAGCATCGTTATTGGTCATGAATTGGAAACTCCGAAGCAAGTATACAATAAGAATAACTTTTTTGTATCCCAAGAATATTATTTAATTGGTGAGCTGAGCATATTTGCTGTTTCTCGGCCAATCATGATTAGCAACTATGATGTGTATAGTTAATAAAGCTTATAAGCTCTTCTTTGACTATTTGCACAATATGTGAGGAACAATGCAGATTTGTGGGCATTTCTAGATCTTCGCGCGGAATTTGCAAAAAAAAAAACTTTGGGCTGGTTGAAAGATCATTAAAATTACTGAGAATTCTTTACTTATGATTGCTTTCAGCATATACTGACCACAACAGCTGTTCTCATTTTCCAAGGACACACAAACACACAATAGCTCAGTTTGTCGAGCTGATTGTATATAAGACTATTCTGCCACTAACCGCAAGTCGAGCACATCTGTATATGGACGCCCATGCGGTTAGCGGCAGTATGGGTCTGTGAAATTCAATCTGAAATACATATCTCTATGCTAGGGTGGCTCAAAAACAATTTTTCATTTTTTTTTGATGGGCCGCCCTCTTCAAAATTGTGCCGTCTAACTGCAAATCACTGTTTTTTTTATGTTTCTGGATACATTACAACTTCCAACGAGTTTAGCACCGCCCAAACTTTGACCGATTTGACTGAAATTTTGTCCAGAGCATCAGGGCATCAAATAGAGCCGAATAAGAGGGCGGCCCATCGAAAAAACGCTACTATGCATTTTAGAAAGTTGCACAGGATTTTTCTAGTGAGCAAATGAATGCTATATATGTAGACGAAGAATAAGAAGGAATAAATTTGGCAGATACGCCCTTTTCAAATTTTGATCTAGTAATATCAATTCTATAACTGCGTATACGCCTGGCAGATGTGGATACATAATTAGGTATCCCACTATATATAAAATAAATCTAAGCATTCTTTTTCAAATTTTGACTAAGTCAATACTGTAAAACCACGCTGACAAGACAATATAAAGTAAGCTTCAGCATAATTACATAATTCTTAGGTGAACTAAGGTTTTAAACGAGATTTGAATCCGTATATGAAAAATCCCACAATTTCTTTATTTTTATATAGGTACTTACTGATATAAAATTGATCAGACTCGGGAGCACACGCTCCACGATGAATTCCTTTGAAAGCGGCACAAATGCTGGGGTATTGCCTTATAGATTGCCTCTTCAGTTATAATAACTCTTCTGGTCCCAAAACAGTTATTCGACTTCGAAAAAGTGGAATCAGAATTACGTACATAATGTAAAACCAATTCAATAAAAATTCCGCGGAAAAAAAATCAAAATTTCGTTTCGTTTCGAAAAATTTCGAATTAAATGAACCTTGATTTCGTATCGTTTCGAAGTCTCGAAAGAAATCTATATTTCGTTTCGTTTCGATCCGAATCAACATAGAAATTTTAAATTTCGTTTCGTTTCGTTTCGTTAGAAAAAAGTGTGTTATCGCATACCATTATACTGATAACACTGATACCAAATCAGTATACGATTTTTCGGGTGGCTTTTCGCCATTTACGGACAATCAATTTTTATAATGAAAAGGAAGCGATTTCTCGATGATAGCAATTGCGAATTTCATTCCCTCTTCGGACTCGAAATTAATAGAAAAGGACGTCTCGTCCAAGATCTTATATGCCGCTTTTATTTAAATGAACGGTCACCGTTTCATCTCTGTATACATATACGATACGTTGCATTCGCAAGCTGTCAAGATAGAGAACTGGTCCGGGAGGCTATACCCCATGATAAATATCTTTTATAAAGCTTCAAACGTGGGGAGTACTGGCTCAGATGATGCATTTCAACTTGTTCTACACAGCTGTGCAGTAACCAACACGAAATGAGCGAAAACAAAGCGAGAATCACCATTTTTCTGTGAGGGCTGCCTATCCGATTCTGTTTTTTCGCACTTGTATACAAGTTTGAAAAATTTGTTATCATGGCTTGTTATGATTCGGAACCGTTTTTGCCTCTCTTTTATCGTTGTTCGTTATCTATTGAAAGCGATTTCTGCAAACCCTGGTTTAGATTGATTACACGACTTTGCCGTGTGGTATACACATTTGAAAGCGTTGAGCGCAGTCATACTACAACGAGGTAGTGCTCGGATTTTATGTTTATGTATGCGATCATTCGTGATGTCGGAGAAGAATTTACCATCGATTAGAACGTGGTCGATTTGGTTTTTTGTTTTTTTTTATTAGGTAGTAGAAATCGATAGTCGTCTAAGGACACGAGACCTGGACAATGCTGTTGGAGGATCAACGCACACTTGGAGTTTTCGAAAGGAAAGTGTTGCGTACTATCTAAGGCAGGGTGCAGATGGAAGACGGTACATGTAGGAGGCGAATGAACCACGAGTTGCATCAGCCGTTGGGAGAACCATCCATCGTTCACATCGCAAACATCGGAAGACTGCAGTGGGCCGGGCATGAAACCAGAATGTCGTGGTCGTGGCAAGGTGGATCGATCAGGTGGAAGACAATTCGCGGACTCTTCGCAAACTGCGGGGCTAGCGATGTGCAGTCATCAATCGAGTTGAATGGAGAAAACTTTTATTTACTGCACAGGCCACTAGTCTTAGTCTGAGAAATAAATAATGAATGGTTTTTTCTTCTGCTTTTATTGGCATTCCATCCCCCACTGGGACATTGCCGCCTCGCAGCTCGCCTCGTGGACCGGAAATCGAACCCTTCTGCATGGTCTTGCTTTGAAGCCGCGCATCTTGTCGCACGGCTCAGGAACGCCCCCCCCCCTCAGGTGTTTAGGGCACACGAATAAAAATGTTTTCAATAGATCAGTTGTTTTCATTGCTTAGAGAAAGAATGGAACTTTCACAAAAGCGCTTCATATTCATATTAAATTGATTGTAACTACCAATACTGAATGATTTTATTCTGCCAACCTTTGTCTTAAATTCCGAACACTTTGATTCAAATTCGGTACAGCATCTGAAATGCATAAATATGCAAAATTTCAACGTTGTAGCATTGTTGGGCATATATTATGTCCTTGATCTGTACGCCTGCCAATAAAATTAGTTTGTTTATGCAATAATAATAAAATGTTTCATATAAATCTGCATGTGTCTTTCGGAATATGAGTCTGTTTGTGATTTGAGTCAAAACGGTATGAAATGTTTCCCAATTGCAAGCCTGCATGGTGGGCCTGGCCGTTTTAATATTTGTGTCACATTTAGACAAGACAAGACTACATGATATTAGCTTGAGCTTGAGCTTGATTGACTGCTCGTAGTTGCTACTCCATTATGACCAGATCAGCTGTTCTTGCACAGGGAACTAACAGATGTTTGCTTGGGACTAGCACACATCTTCAATGTACAAGTATTGGTGATCTCATTTGTTAGGTCATACTGGCGCCTGCCACGTCAGAATGCAAGTCAATATAGGGTAGGGGGAGGAAATGATGATGCAATCACTCGCCCACTGCAAGCCGAATATACCTCTGCACTTGCCACGAGTTCATGCGGAATTTGTTGGAATTTCTGGGTTAGGTTGGAGAGGCAGAGGTTCGTCTTGGTTAACGAGCTGCCAATGTGATAGATAGGAGAAGGTAACTGATGGAATTTCTAATTGGATGTAGGAAGCGAGATTCATAGTTCATTTCCAATTCTAGCAGATTATTGATAGAATACTCAAGTTGAAGGTATAGGAATAGTAATGGAAACGGTATGGAAGTCCATTTCCAGTTCTAGCGATTGCTAGAACATGAGAAATAAAGAGAAAGATACAAAGTAGGAGAATGGAACGGACCTGGGATTGAACCCACGACCTCCTGCGTATGAGGCAGAAGCAGTAGCCATATGACTACCAAGCCCGCTACAAGACAAGACTATATGATATTAACCGAAAAAAAAAAAATTTTTAAAAGTTTGCCGAAATGATTATTCTTTTTTTTTTACACAGCAAAGCCCTGTGCTTTGCTCTCTAGAATCTCTCAGAAAAAAAAGTTCCAATTACTGCATATAATACATTATACTATAATAATGCAATAAGCAAAAATCAATTCCATGTAGGGTAAGACACCCAGAAATCGCCCTCCCCCCAGTTTTCGCCCACCTATTTTAAAATCTTTATTTCTCGTAAACTAGTTGTTGAAAACAGTACCGTCAACTGGGGGGAAGATGATCATTTTTAAGACAAAACATGCAATAACAATGTGTGTTTACATTTTAAATCGAAACAAATATTTTCAAAACATGTACTGCTATACGTTGCAATAATCAACAACTTTAGTTTTCTGAAATGCGTTCACATTTACTAAAATAAATTAAATTATCACACATTTTTTGAATAATCTGGTTTGGGGTGAAGTTGATCAAGACAGCTCTACTAAAACCATTATGACCTAGTAGTCAAAATACACTAGGTTATTTGTATGAATGTTGAATTTACTACGTAAAGAAGTCTGAGAAGTCAATATTTGAAATGAAAATAGCGTCATTTATGACTATCTCTCTCTTTCTTCCACAAAATACATTTTTATGATTATAATCGAAAAACTCGGATTTCTACCTAGCGGTAACATTACTTGAACGGAGAATATTGTTTACTACCGTTTCATAAAAAAATTTGGCACTTTTGACTGACACATCACATGATCATCTTCACCTCAATGATCATCTTCCCCCCAGTTGACGGTACCAGTTAAAGTTTTTCCATGCAAGCATCAATAAATTATGAAAAAACTTGAACTTTAACTGTTTCCAACAAATAGTTTTCGAGAAATGAAGATTTTAAAATGGGTGGGCGAAAACTGGGGGGAGGGCGATTTCTGGGTGTCTTACCCTATTCAGTGTTTAATTTCATTGAACACTGCGTCCTGCGTTGTACCAAGTGTCAATTTGGCACAGATTCAACTTGATTAAACTCAATTTCAATTAATTACACACTTCATTGCATGCTTGCAGTATTTCAGCATGCAACAGAACCTCGCATGGCAGTACAATTCATTGATATTTGATACCGGTAGAAGAGCTCTGCTTACTCGGTGTGAAATATGGAATGTATACACGGAATGGAACCGTTTCAGCGACATGAAATGCTAAACCAGAGTTGATTTGTTTCTGTGCTAATTTTTGTAGTGTTGCACCTTGTTCCACTTTACAAGTCGATGTTCAAATGATCTGAATTAATATTTTAAGCCCAACTATCCTATGGGGTTTCAGATACGAAGTCTCAATAACTTATTAGTCATAAAAGAAGATAGAAGAATCATTTTTTTTAAAGGACGTTTCTGCCATGGTAGTAGCATGGAACACTGTAGAATATCCACACAAGGTGAACGAGTGGGTTCGGTGTTCTAACAATCAGCGATAGTTTTTAGAGACATCAGAAGAAAAAAACGCGATCAAATTTTAGTGCAGATTAAAAGGGTCTGATAAGTGGTAGGTAGAGCTTGCGATTTACTCATCGAGTCGTAAGCCTCTACTGACTGGCTGATTGTATCCATCGCACCCATTTGTTTCAAACTATTCAAGATTCTCACCAAGCTAGTGGTTTCCCATATAACATTCTTTAGGTTGTGTGCTCGATATCGTTTTATTCTTTTCACTTTCCAAACCTGATAAAGCTGCGAAGTCAGTGTCGCGTTATATATTTTTACTTTCAACGGAAGCAACGCTGTTTGATTGAAAAAGTATCTCATTTTTTGCCTAACACTTTTGAAACGTGATTGAAAGTTTCCCGAAGTAGGTATTAACTGTTTATGCAATGTTGGGAATAGAAAAACAAGTTCAGTGCAGTTTTATTAACAACCTATGTAAGTGATACCGCTCACCACAAGTCTCGTGTATCATCCTGATATCATCTAATGGGGAACGATATTAATTGCAATCGTTATACTGAAAAATTGATGCATTACGGTTTCTTGCTACCGCAATGCAACCGGCCCGGACTGAACAGAATCTCCAACTGATCACACCGTTTCCGGACCGGTTTCGTTTCGGAATCCCAAGTGAGTCCCACCACACGGGCTTCGTTAATCCTATACGACACGGTGTGCACTGCTATCTCCTTCGCCACAAGGGTGCGGTTGGCTGCCAGTTGGCCTTCAATTATTCTCCATATACTATGGCCATTATGTGTATAATTGAGCACTCTGGAAGATGCTATCTTGAACCGTACTGCTCATACGACGCCAACGTTGTGGATGCCCGACATTGTGGACTAGCAGTGGAAAAAATGTCAACCCCCCGTCATAAAGCGAGATGGTCGGGCTAAAGAAATCATTTAAATTGAATAATGAATCAATCTATCAGCAGCATCTGATCGCCGCTCGTTTCTCAGTGGTCGTTATGGTAGAGAAGCCAGACCAGACAGTCTATGCGCTGGCAACGAGGAAAGTGCATCTGAAGGCCATTATAGCTACAGCCGCCGTATTACGGTTGTAGCAAGATGCCCATTCGCCTGGGCATGGAGCAAAAATGGCAAACCCATTCGCCTGCCACTCAGTCAGATCTCAAACGTGTAGGTCAATAAAGTATGGAGGCCCAGATAGCGAAACGAACGGCAACGTTCCGTGAAATTAAAGCCTTTCCCATTACATTTGGTACACATTGCGCTAGTGTGGGTTGCTGGGTGCAGCGCAGCAAATATTTGCACTTATGACAATATCATTGGATCAGGTAATGCTGTCTTTTTGACGCAGGGCTTCTAGCATCCACTCACAACACAACTGACTAAAGTTGCATATTAAATACTATTGATGTGTTGTAGAAATTTACTTATTATAGTTGAAACGGGAACAAATTGATTGAGCCCTACAATTGATAACTTTATTGTCAGAAATATACTGAAACCCTTTTATTTTCAAAAATAGAATAAAAACTTGATGTAATTTGGCAGTAAAATAACTCCTAAACACAGATTAATCCATCTAGCGATGGTAGTGTCTTTGTCGCGCATTATAAATTGAGGAAAACACATAAAAGCATTTTGATGGATTTTGATATTTTCATCAATTTATATCTTTTTGCGGTAGTTTGAGTGCATTGCAGCAGTTCTTGAAAAAAATCGACTTTGACATTTTTTTTCTTGGCGAAAAAGATTTTTTTTTCAATTGCTCTGGAACGCAATGGCCGATCAAGCCAGTTTTTAATAGAAAAAAAACGGTGCTTTAATTCTTTGTTTCGCGATTAGATGATTATATTTTAAGTGAGACGGATATCAGGACAGTTTCCCTATTATTAAAAAAGAGTTGTGCGCTGTTTCCGTATTGAGTGTGCCCTTGAAAACGAGAGTAGATTTGAATTTGGATTCTGGGAGGCTTGTCCATAAAGTAACCTTAATGAATATGGGTTTGCGACGTTAGGTATAAAATTGCTTTCTCCAAATCATGGGCTGTTCTTTGGGGCATTTGATGCGTAGCGTCCATTATACCTACCGTTTTAGTATTTATGCATAACGAGAAAAATCGGTTAAAGCTGGTCCAGTTCAAATCCCGGTCACTTTCACCTTCTGTGGTTCACGAGCCTGAAGCAGCATTTAAACGTTAAGGTTCAAGAAACATTGAACGAAGGGAATTCAACCAAAATAACTTGACTCGTATTTAACCGGTCGTGTTCAAATAGTAAGATTCAAAGGAAAAACATCAAATTCTATCAAAGCCTCTTCTGGAGTTCCACAAGGATCTAATTTAGGACCATTACTTTTCATTTTGTTTGTGAATGATCTCCCTATCGTTCTTAATAAATTGAAAGTCTTAATTCATGCAGATGACATGAAACTGTTCTTGAAAATTAAAACTGCCGAGGATATTGTAACATTCAAAGCCGAAATAATGTTATTTCATACATGGTGTAACAAAAGCCTTCTACAATTAAATATTTAAAAGTGCAATTTAATAACCCTTAGTAGAAAACGAAGTGTCAATATTTTTTTCTAAATCGATGAAATCATATTAATTTCTTTGCTAGTAGTAAGGTTATAAGTTTAGCTTTCGATTGCTATGCAAATGTCGACATAAGATCAACCAGGGCCAAAGTTATGGACCAAACACAAAAGGGTGCCCACAACCGAACCTCCTCCCATAACAAAAATTAATATCCAAAATGCTTTAGGCATAACATTATCAGATATTTTAATACAAAACGAAGAATAATATGTTTTGCCTTTGATATTGTAATAACAACATATGTTATGCCTTGTATATTTTGTATATTAGTTTTTGTCGTTTGACATCTTATAGTGACCAGGTCTCAGCGAGAATTTCTCACATGTAATTCTCGCTGAGACCGGGCCACTATTTGCACGAGGTTTTTGAAAATGCCTAAATTTATGTTCATTCAAAAGCTTTTAGCGGGTTTTCAGGGATCCGAGTTGAATTTTTCAGAAAGATGGACCCCTCGTTAATTATAGACGAAATCACTTTTATGGACCCCTCGATTTTTGTCAATTTTTGACTCTCCAAAAATGACATAACTCCAACATTTCTTAAACGATTTTAGAGATAAGCAAATCGTTGGAAAGAGGAATACTGTATCAACAATTTGCAATATTTTCTTAAACTATTTTTCCGCTAGGTTTGCAATCACCGATTTTGAATATCACTACATCGATTGTGTTGTAGATATGCTCTTCATTATCAAAATATATTTAGCATAGAATAGTGTATGAAATCAATGAACTGATATCGTAGTCTCATATTAATCATAAAAATAATGTATTTTCGTCAGATGGACCTTAAAAAAATAATTTGGTAAATCGTACATAACTATCGATAGGAAAAAACATATATCTGAGATTTTTTAACACAAAGCTCAATATAAGCTAAGCTTTACACTTCTTCTTCTTCTTCTTCTTCTTCTTATTGGCATTACATCCCCACACTGGGACAGAGCCGCCTCGCAGATTAGTGTTCATTAAGCACTTCCACAGTTATTAACTGCGAGGTTTCTCAACCAAGTTACAAGTTTTGCATTCGTATATCATGAGGCTAATACGATGATACTTTTATGCCCAGGGAGGTCGAGACAATTTCCAATCCGAAAATTGCCTAGACCGGCACCGGGAATCGAACCCAGCCACCCTCAGCATGGTCTTGCTGTGTAGCTGCGCGTCTTACCGCAGAGCTAGCTTTCCATTAGTGTATTCATATTCAAAATAGTTGGTTGCAAACCTAACGTAAAAAAGTTTTCAAAAATAAATCCAAAATGACGGTTAACTTCAATATGGCAGCCTCCATTTTTATTATTTCAAAATTAGGACACACTTTTCCTCTTCCCAACGATATGCTGATCTCTAAAATTGGTTGGAAAATGTTGGAGTTATGACAGTTTTGGTAAGTCAAGAATTGACCAAAATCGAGGGGTCCATAAAAGTGATTTCGTGTATAACTAACGAGGGGTCCATCTTTCTGAAGAATTGAACTCAGATCCTCAATATATTTGCCGAAAGCTTTCGAATGAACATAAGTTTAAGGATTTTCAAAGATCTCGTGCATATAGTGGCCCGGTCTCAGCGAAAATTACTCATGTCGATAATAGTGTTGGGAATCAATAACAAAATTAGGTATTATTGATTTGTTTTTTTTTTTTTTGCTCGGGATCCCTGTCACCTACAGCATGGTCTGGCTACATTGCTGAACAATATAATAGGTGGCCATTCTACATATAAAAATTATCGAGTTGGACGGCCTGTTTCTCAGAAGTGGAGCCATGCGAACAAAGGCTTAGATTGCCATTCAGGAGATGACGAGTTCGATTCTCGGTCCGGTCTAGGATGTTTTCGGGTGGGAAACATTCTCGACTCCCTGGGAATAGTGTATCCATTGTACTTGCCACAGAAAAAAACTAAGTTCATAAGCAGGCCAAGTTCCAGTTGGAATGTAGAGCCGTTGAAGAAGAAGAAGAAGAAGAAGAAGAAGAGAATTACACGAAAAAAGCCAAAATGGCCATTTAAAAGCGAGTTTTCAAAATATGAATCATGTTTGAAATTTGAGTCATAACGGAATTTTTTTATATTATTTTTTTGTGATGATACCTACAAGAAAAAAGCAAAACACATAACGAACTGCTTTTTTGCCTTTCTCGTACAACTAAGTTGTACCGAAAGCCTATCATTTCACTCCAAATTCGAACTTTTGATAGAAGTCCCGGATACCCATAGTGTTATATACCATTCGACTCAGCTCGATGAACTGAACAAATGTCTGTCTGTCCGTGTGTGCGTGTGTGTGTATGCGTGTGCGTGTGTATGCACAAAATGCCATAAAAAACATTAGCCAAATTTTCACTTAGAAACTCCTCACCGATTTTCTTGCAACAAGTTGCATCCGACAGCGACTAAAACGCTGTTGATCACTATTGAATTTCATAATAATTGCGAATTGCAAAAAATAGATAAAATTAAAACAGTGATAAGACATAGTCACATAGAACAATAATGTGCGTTGCGTTGCGTTGTGTAACAGAGTATTTCGTAGATTGCATACTGATAGCTGTCATGTATTTTCTTTAACTTTCTTACCCCAACTGCTTATGGATTACTATTTGGGATTTAATAGCAACCCAATTGGGGGTCAAAAATGATAAAGCATGAAAGCTACCATTGCCTGCCACGCCCATCTTCTCTGTTACTAAGGAAGGGAAGGAAATGATGATATGACATCTACTTAACGAGAGGCCAGCGACTCACCGACGCCCTCATAGATGTCAAGGAGTTGGATGGTTGGTAGGGAATATAGTTTAGGAATATCATCATAAGCAAATAATATAATGCGTTTAAACAGACGTTGGGAGTGACCATGCTAAGAAATTTTTGTCACTCCATTGTTAATTGTCCTGGGATGGGGCGAAGCTATTAAACTTGCCCTGGCTACCCAAGTAGCACACATGTCCCACATAGATTACTGCAACGGATATGCGACTAGATTTGGTCACTATCAAGTTGCTGCAACCATTTTAGTCTGACTTGTGCTGCTCGGGTAATTAGCCTAGGTTTAAGCGCCATTGTTCGCTCTCTGAAACGAGAAAGAATATAAAATATATTAATTTTCCCTTCCCCTTATGCGATCCCAATTGAAATTATGTACTCAAGTCACATAGAACAATAATGTGTTATAAAAAATGCCTTGCATCTATGAATATTTTTAAAGTTTATCCGTGGCTTGCTCCCATTTAGAGTTTCATCGTACTATAAAGATGCTCGTGTTGCACGCATTTAGGCGTAAGTATGCTCTTCGTTCAGTTTCATAGTACTATGAAATTTTCCGAAAGTCAAAATTTGAACATAGGAAATTCGAGAAACTTTTGGCTGCGCCATATGTCGTCTACTAGTGTAAATTTTATATTATAACATTAGACGGTGTAACTGTTTTGCCTTTCTTGTACATCATCGAGGTGTAAGCTACATGTATTACCTTTTTGCGCAAGAAAGGCACCATCACCGCTAAGTGGATTAATCTGGTTTTTTTTTCAAGATATTAGCTTCTGCTCAGGCTCTATTACAAAATGGTGTGGCGTTTGCCATATCACGAAGTATGCCGAGGAATTATTATTATTATTATCATACTAAGGCCGGAGTTACCTGTGCTGCACATAAAAGTCTTCTCCATTCAGCTCGTTCCATCGTCCGAATCGTCTCCACCTGATCGATCCACCTTGCCCGCTGTTCGTCCTCCACCTGATCGATCCACCTTGCCCGCTGTGCACTTCGCCTTCTTGTTCCCGTCGGATCGTTGTCGAGAACCATTTTCACCGGATTACTGTCCGACATTCTGGCTACGTGCCCGGCCCACCGCAGTCTTTCGATTTTCGCGGTGTGAACGATGGATGGCTCTCCCAACAGCTGATGCAACTCGTGGTTTATTCGCCTCCTCCACGTACCGTCCGCCATCTGCACCCCACCATAGATGGTACGCAACACTTTCCTTCCAAAAACTCCCAGTGCGCGTTGGTCCTCCACGAGCATCGTCCAGGTCTCGTGTCCGTAGAGAACTACCGGTCTTATAAGCGTTTTGTAGATAGTTAGTTTGGTACGGCGGCGAACTCTATTCGATCGGAGCGTCTTACGGTGTCCAAAGTACGTACGATTTCCAGCCACTATGCGCCTCCGAATTTCTCTGCTGGTATCGTTATCGGCGGTCACCAGTGAGCCCAAGTACACGAATTCTTCAACCAAGGTTTTTTTTGTTGGGCCGTAGAACCACTGCGTCCATTGAGTTGAACTTTTGTGGTGTACCCCTGATTACTATTAACTATTCGCATCTTCTAGGTTGATCACCATTTGTCAAGTAAACAACCTAAGACGCGTATTTTCCCAGTCCGGTATAATTGAGTTAATAAAACCCACTACCAGGCTTGTAAAATGTCATCTGCATGTCATTTGACTAATTTGTTCATGACTTTCTTCAGAAGCTAAATTAACTTCATAATTTTAGATGTACTCATAACGCTTGAGTAGAGCTATATTTTTGTCCAAGGGTACATTACTCTAAATATAACATCTGATGCTGGAAAGTCAAAACTCTCCATAATGTCACGTGTCATTTGACATAATGTCATTTGAATGACATTTTGCCTCCCACGCCTCAGATTACATATTTACAGCAATGTCTTGTTAGACGAAGTTCCCAAGAAACAATTCAGAGCCATAAATCCACAAGCTTGTTGAACAATTGTTGAACAGAAGCGATGGTAGTTGAACAATAAAGCATGTTTACGAAGTTGTTTAATAAATGTTATACTGATTGAAATCACTGCATTAGTTCCCTGTTCTGTTGTTATTTGAGCATCGAATAAAAGTTTAACAAATGTTGCCCTAAAATTTCCCTGACAGGGTGAAGAACAGTTGTATTATTCACTGTAAATATACTTTAATCCACCAAAATAAATCCTATTTTGTGTAACCCGTTTTATGTTAGTTATAGTTTATATTGAATAGCATGTTTATGTGATGCTTAATAACATTTGTTAGAATTTGATATTCAACAGCGCTGCCGAAGTTGTACAATTCAATGAAGTAATGTGTCTTATATCCCGGGCAGAAACCATGAACAGAATAACAAAACATGATATGGATTTGATTGATATAAGAGATAAAAGAACAGGCAACAATATCAAAAATTTGCACCGAAATATCATATAAATATCAATATATGCTATGGATAAGAACAAACTAATGGCACATGATATTGATCACTTATTACAAATAGCATAACTTGATCTTCTCATGATATTTTAGTGCAAAATTTTGATATTATCGTCTGATCTTTTATCTCTTATATCAATCATGTCCATATCTCATTTTGCTATCTTATCAACATTTGATATTAATGAGCTATTTTCGTCTACTCGGGATTAGATTGTAAGCCTTTGAACCAAACATGTTTATTAATTGTGAAATAAGTTTACTGTATGATAACTGTTCAAATAACTTACTTATTTAGTTCTTTCAAATGTTGTTTAACACAACATAATTGCTGTAATTCATCATTGTTGACAAAATCAATTATGTCCGTCGACTTCGTCCCATATATCAGATGCGCGCACGGGTTGACTATTGGATGCAGGTTGTTTCAGAATTCATTATTCAACGATCGGAGCAACTACATTCGATGCTTATCTGAATTTGTATAAACGTTTTTGTTGAAACGTTTTCAACAATATTGTTGTCATATACATTCTATTTAATAAACATGTTCAAGTGTTGTTTATGCAATGTTTGTGCAATAAATTGTTCAATTTGGTATTAAATAATTTATAACTACATTTAACATGGTCGATCTATATGACCTTGCATGGAGCAGTGGAAGGGCAGGCGGATGTCAATCGAAGGGTTCGAATCTCACATCGTTCGAGATTGTGATAACTGTAGTAATGGCTAGTTGACGTAAAAAAAACAACTCAGTTCTATAAATTAATTAGTTGAAAAATCGATAGTTCATGAAAGCCATAAAATAATATCAAGATAAAAATTTTCCGTAAGAATTAGTTATCTTTTAACATTTTTATAAAAAAAATGCTTGTTGTGGAAACTTGTAATAAGCTTTATTTGAGATATTCCTTACAACAATTGAGATGTCTGATAGCCACCAAAACCAACGTTATTTCTCAAACTAATGTTGAATAATAGTTTTCCTCCTTCTATATTACACAAACAATAGTATATCAAGCAGCCTTATTTGTAAAACATTGAACAAACGTTTGTTAGTTCGGGTAATAAGCTTTGTAGTAACAAGCGTTGAATTAATGTTGTTGTAGCTCTTTTTTTGTTTTTGCAGTTGAACAATCGAGGCAAGGCAATAGCATAAACATTTATTTCAACATGCTTATAGAACTACTGTTGTTGAATAGATTCTCCATTTTTGGGCGAACACGGTTGGTATAGTAGTATCAAATGCAATAAATAAATTATAATTAAACATACAGCTGAATAGCGTAGCTGTAAGAGACATTTCTTCAAACAACAATTGTTTCTTGGGTTGTAGGCACATTTAAGCGCTATCAGTTCGCCATACCTCAGGAGTTGATAGCTAACTCCTGAAAAAAGTTCTGGGAAAAATATGCAAACGAATGCAAATGACATTTTACAACACTGCCCACTACCTTTCCAGGATTTGTAGTCCAAATATCTCCTGGTTGCATAAAGCCACTATTTAGAAATTTAGATCTACCCTTGTACAATGCATCACAACTGCAAAGCAGATGTTCCGAGGTTTCACGTTCCATGTTACAGAAACGACAGATATTATTCTGAATCTGGCCAATATTTTTCAAGCAAGGATGTTATCGATCATTTAGGAATCTGCCTTCGATCATTTAGTAGTTTTTCAATAACTCATTCCAGAGGCAAAATTTCAAAATGTGTTGTATGGTGGACTTCTAGTGCGAAGGTTTATCTACAACTCTGCCTAACAGTTCGTTTTTCGAATTTCACTAATAACGGAGCTATAGCGCTAGTAGCAGTAACTTAGACTAAATGATTGCATATTTTGTGATCATTAAGTATAAGTATAGCAACTAGCACCGTAACTCCTTTAGCAGTGGAATTCGAACATCGACCTGTTCAGAAGAGTTGTAGAAAAATCTTCGCACCAAAAGTCCACCATACAACACATTTTGAAATTTAGCCTCTGGAATGAGTTATTGACAAACTACTAAATGATCGAACGCAGATTACTAAATGATCGATAACATCCTTGTTTCAAGTGATATCTGCTCGGGAAGTATCCGGTTATTAGGCCAGTAAAGGTGCAAAGAGCTCTCTTGCTGAGCTCTAAGAGCTTTTCGGTTACTTTAACATTGGGAATTTTAAATTTCTTTGATTGAGCACACTTTTCGGGAACTAACCAAATGGTCATCAACCTTTCTGCTTCCCAGGATTTGAATTCCATTTTTATGGTACAGTATGATCTCAAAGTTACGTGCCATGATATCAAGGTCGTCGGCGAAACCAAATAACTGGACGGACTTTGTGGAAATCGTACCACTCGTTGCAATCCCTGTCCTTCGTATTACCCCCTCCAAAGCGATGTTGAATAGCAGACACGAAAGACCATCACCTTGCCGTAACCTCTGCGGGTTTCGAAGGGACTCGAGAATGCCCCTGAAACTCCAACTACGCACATCACCCGATCCATCGTCGCCTTGATCAACCATATCAGTTTATCCGGAAATCCGTGTTCGTGCATTAGCTGCCATAGCTGGTCCCGATCGATTGTATCATATGCGGCTTTGAAGTCGATAAATAGATGATGTGTGGGCACGTTGTATTCGCGGCATTTCTGCAATACCTGACGTATGGCGAACACCTGGTCTGCGGTAGAGCGTTCACCCATAAATCCCGCCTGGTACTGCCCCACGAACTATCTTGCAATTGGTGTTAGTCGGCGGCATAAAATTTGGGAGAGTACCTTGTAGGCGGCGTTCAGCAATGTGATTGCGCGGTAGTTGCTACAATCCAGCTTATCGCCCTTTTTGTAGATGGGATACACAACACCTTCCATCCACTCCTGCGGCAGAACCTCATCCTCCCAAACCTTGGTAATCACCCAGTGCAGCGCTCTAGCCAGTGCCTCACCACCGTGTTTAAACAGCTCTCCTGGTAGTTGTTCAACTCCAGGGGCTTTGTTGTTTTTCAGCCGGCCGATCTCCTCCTGGATTTCCTGGAGATTCGGAGCCGGAAGTCGCATGTCCTGCGCGCGTGCTCCTAGGTTCATTACCATACCGCCACCGTTGTCTGCCATATCGCCATTCAGGTGCTCTTCGTAGTGCTGCCGCCACCTTTGGATCACCTCACGCTCGTTTGGAAGAAGGTTCTCGTTTATGTCACTACACACGTGGCCTTTACGTGAACGGTTCAACTTCTCATAGAACTTTCATGCGTTATTAGCGCGGTACAGTTCCTCCGTCTCGATCTTCCTGCTGGCACTTTTTCCTCCGGAAAATCGAGTTTTGTCTGTTCCGCGCCCGTTTGTATCGTGCCTCGTTCGCCCTCGAGCGGGGTTGCAGCAATTTCGCCCATGCTGCATTCTTCTCCTCAACTAACTGCTCACATTCGCCGTCATACCAGTCGTTTCTCTGATCCGGAGCCACCGTGCCTAGTGCAGCGGTTGCGGTGCTTCCAATGGCGGATCGAATATCTCTCCAGCCATCTTCAAGTGATGCTGCGCCTAGCTGCTCTTCCGTTGGGGTGCCACTTCCAGCTGCTGCGCGTAGTCTTGGGCTAGTCTACCGTCTTGAAGCCGCCCAATGTTTAGCCGTGGCGGACGACTCCAACGCGTGTTACTGCAACATACTGCATACATACTGCAACGAGGTAGTGGTCGGATTCAATACTCGCACTGTGGTAGGTGCGTACGTTCGTGATGTCGGAGATGAATTTACCGTCGCTTAGAACGTGGTCGATTTGGTTTTCCGTTACGTGATTAGGTGATTTCCATGTGGCCTTGTGGATATTCTTGCGGGGGAAGAAAGTGCTTCGTACTACCATTCCGCGGGAGGCTGCAAAGTTTATGCATCGTTGGTCGTTCGATGCGGTATGCAGACTATTCGGTCCGATCACCAGTCTATACATTTTCTGCCTTCTTACCTGAGCGTTCATGTCGCTGATGACGATTTTGACGTCCCGCAGTGTATCTTACGTATCTACCCCCCAATTTCACGGAAATTTAAATTGATGGCTAACAGTAGTCTTGAATGGAAATTTGATTGGATCATGAAAATCCTATAGTTTCAGGAACATTGGTAATCCTTTTGGAAATGGACATGGGTCCGGATATATTGATGGGAGTACTGGGGTAACCACCCGGTCCGGAAAAAATGGTTACTGTCTGATCAAGCCTGAAACATGTCTTTCAAACTTCATAACTTCAAACAACAAGTTCATGAAAATGTGTTCTGAGGGTTTTTGATTAATTTGGTCACATTCCGGAACACCTTGCAATGCTGGTTCCCTGGGAGATGTGGCCACTTTTTGATCAATACTGAAACTTGGCTGACGTATCAAACTTTATGATTTTGTTAATCAAGTCAATAATTCCCTAGAGGAAGTGTCCGCTTCTTGATAAATATTTAATCCTGGCATGCAAAGTATAAAACTCCATGATTTCTGAGGGAATTTGGTCAATCTAGTCACATTTCGGAATGCCTTGGAATGCTTGCGACGCATCAAACTTCATGATTTTGCAAATCAAGTCCATTGGAATTTGTTCAAAGAGTTTTCGGTCCATCTGATCACATGTCGGGATGCCCTGGAGTGCTGGTTCCTTGGGAGAAGAGGCCATTTTTTGATCAATATTGAAACCTTGCGATGTACACACATTCCTATGAACTTGTTTTTTTAAATCATAAAGTATGGTACGTCGCAATCCAGGTTTCAGTATTGATTAAAAAGTGGCCACTTCTCCAGGGGACCAGCATTCCAGGGTGCTTCGGAATGTGACCAGAGGGACTAACAACTCTCAGGACACATTCTTTTAGATTCGTTTTTCTGAATGAAGAAGTTTGAAATTATTGGAATTGATCAAAAAGTGGCCACTTCGTCCAGGGAACTAGCATTTCAGGGGGTCCCGAAATTCCTCTGGACTTGTTTTCCAAAATCATGAAATTGGATACGTCACAAGCCAGGTTTTGGAATTGATCGAAAAATGACCACTTCCTCCAGGGAGTTAGTATTCCATGGCTTTTCGGGATGTAACCAAGTACCCTTAAAACACATTCCTATAGACTTGTTTTGCAAGAGCATGAGGTTTGATACGTAGCATACCAGGTTTAAGCTGTGATTGCTGGAACCGGCATTCTAGGGTATCCCGGAATGAGACCATTTGGACCAAATACCCTAAGAACACAATCCTGTAGACTATTTTTTCAAAATCATGAAGTTTTATACGTCGCAAAACAGGTTTCAGAATTGATCAAAAAGTAGCCACTTCCCCCAGCGAACCAGCATTCCAGAGCGTCCCGGAATGTGACCAGATGAACCAAATACCCTCAGAACACATTTCCATGAATTTGTTGTTTGAAGTTTGACACGTCAAAAGACGTGTTTCCGGCTTGATCAGGCAGTGGTCATTTTTCCGGACCGGGAGGTCACCCCTGTCCTCCCCTGAATATCTCCGGAACCATGTCCATTTCCAAAACGATGACCAATATCCCTGAAATTATAGGAATCTGGAGATCGATTGCAGAAAACAGAACCAAATTTCGATGCAAGACTGCTGAAAAACATCGTTTTGAAAATCTAGTACGTCAGTGTAAATGCTGCCCCACGGGAGTCTAGTTCGCTTTTCGAAGCCTCTACCTTCCATAACTTCTTGGGCGCTTCGGCCCCGTAATTTGTCATTGAGCTCCCGGTCGCGAACTGTTTAGATAATTTTTGGCGGTGGATTTATCCTACTCCGATTTGTGGAAAGCTGTAGCGTAAACCGCACCACTCCGTAGTTTTGACGTATTCTAGATCCACGCAAATCCTAAACACTTCAACGGGTGGTCGGTCGAGTGCCGAAGGAAGTTCAAAGATTTCGGGAGAGTTGGAGCGTCTGGTTAATCGATGACTTCAATGCGTCACGATCTACTCGGTCTAGTTCAAGGCGGTGGATTTAACTTGCAGACTACCGAGAATCCAATAGTTGAGAGGAGAGGTTTTCAACGAACCTCAGTTAAACTTTGAGAGATTTCGGTAAACTATACTGCCGTTATACGCATAATTATCCCAAGTACATAGGCATCCCAGCAAATATGGGACAAATATGCGTATGACGGCAGTATACTGAGTTATCAGTAATCGTAGCCGAAATGTCGGTAAATAATTTCGGTAAAATATTGACGTTATATTAAAATTTCGGCTGTAGATTTTCGGCGAAACGTTTGTTGTGCTCGGTAGAATCTCCGATCTCCCTTTAACCGATCTCCTTTTTTCTAGAGCCAATATTCGTCCCTGGCTCTCCCCGGTACAGTCTCTTGGCATTACTTCAAGGTCCCGCAGGACAACGTACTAGCTATCTACTAGTCAACACTTGCCGTCTGCTGCACGGTGTGCTAATTGTGCAGTAAAACGAAGCATTCAGCATCATTCGGCAACGAAACGAGATCAATCCAAAACAGTACGTACTCAGCAGTTTCGTCCACCTACGGGCGGTCAGGACATACTTATGTGGTTACGTATCTTCTATTCTAGGTAGATCGCTTATGTAGATAGCGTCTGAAGAAGCCATGGTCCTATAGGAAGTGATCTTTCCATGGTGACTGCTCAGTGGTCACCAACCTTGATACCACTCTTATTAACCAAGAGTTATGCCAATCCCATTGTAATTGGGTTCCGAAGCCACTCTAATAATCTTAGGAGCTTCTCTAGTTTCACGCATATGAAAACACTCTAAATCATTTTTTTAGGCCGAATGTTTTGAAAATGCAGAAACGTCGAGGTCTAACGTCATCTCGAAAAAAAAATTGAAGAAAATTTTCGTTTTGGGACTTAAGAAAATTTTGGGACCCAGAAAATTTTTCGAAATCGAAATTTTTGTTTATGATGCCAAATATCGCAATTGTTTTGCATAATTGTATTTATCATTAGGCTCAGTAACAGAAGTACATTCTGTACTTGAAATAATGAAACATTTAGATTTTTAGCATTTGGTGTAGTTGAGTTGAAAGTGCCGGTTTTGTGGGATACTCGTTCAATAAACAAAATATATTGCAGAACGAAATTAATTGGACCCTACCTTTATAACACTTTTAACCACGCTAACCTTTTGTTTTGAACTTGTTCGACACTCAACCCCGAAGCTATTTGTTCAAACCAATCGGTTCATTTAATGTTCAACCTTTCCCAGAGACACTCAATTTTCGTCAATTAAAAACCTATCAATTTCCAGTCGTGTCTTAAATTGATTGCTAAACGCCCCGTTTTTGACTGCCAATTAGTGAACGGGAAATGACGATGCCCGGCATGTAGGGGTAACATCCAAACAGCGAGTAACGAGCAAACCTTCGTGGGAATGTCCGCCTTCTTATGTGCCAAGCTGCTCGGCTCACGTCGTCGTCATCGTCGTATAAATGCCGTTAAAGAGCAGAAAAAGTCGATCGACCTTGATTACTGGACCGGTTATTTTTTTGAACATGAAAAGCGTTTATGAGTGTATAAAGCAGCAATCTGATCTCAATATCACGACTCAATTGCCCAATTGGTCAACATTACATGCGGGAAGGCATGCATTGTTGTTTACAATGGTTTATCGGATAGGACCGACAATTCTCACGATAAAACAAATCAGTGTAAACAGTTGACCACTAAGGTATCACAGAACACGAATGTGGTGATATGTTCTGGTAATCGCATTCTGCGTAAGGGATTATTCGATAATATTGATTTAAAAAAACTAGCATTTAAAGCCTTCTCGGAACAACAATATTGGCATGAACATGTTCGGAATGTCATGGCACTTGCAGCAATGATTGTGACCCAAAATGCTCATCACTGAAAAGAGTTAAACAACCCATGAACTTTTCAATTTATTTCAAGGTAAAAAGATAATCCGGTCACTGAATACTCACGTCAATTAAACAGTACAAAACGGTGACAGACCTAATTACATTTATTCCTACAATCATTGCTGACTGACGTTAATGACGGTCGACATCATAATGTACAGATGCCACAGCATTGATAAATGGATGTGACACATAGTCCACGTTATGTTAAAATCATATTTTCTTATATTTGGGGACATTGCAAAAACACGATTTTTTTTCAGGAAATCTATCGTCTCCCTGCAAAATTCAAAACCTAATAATAATTTATAACGAAACATCCAACCATCGGCTAATAGTTGGTACATATTATAGTTCGCATATTTGTCAAGTTGTGCTTCAGTTATCTGCTTGACTCATTGTATTGGAAAATTATATATATTCATTGCTTTTGATAATTCTTATTACTGTTTTTATTGTTGCCAAAACAACAATTGCTACTTTCAAACAATAATTGGTGTAGGTCATCTAAAATTCTAATTTGAAAGCTTGCAAAACTTTAGTATGCGTCTTCCTATCTGTGAACGCAAGCTCGTCTCTTGCTTCATTCGTAGGTGTGGTGCAGCAGCAATAATGATGACTGAGGAGCAAACCGGTCTTAATTTATAATTATTCCAGTTTCGCTCATGCATGACCACAAAGCAGACGCAATTTCATCTACCCACCCAGTCAACCGGCAGACTGGCAAGAATCATACTTGTGGAAGATTTTGCTGTGTCTGGCTCTGTTTTCGTTGTGATTTCGCTCGGGTAAAAACAAAAACTCCAGTTCGACCTCGAATCTTGAAGCAACATAAGATGCAATTACCCACAGTCAGTGTGGCCAAGGTGAACACTATTAAGTTCGTGGAAAACATGTTTGGGACGCCTTGAAGTTCATGCAATTTTGGGATCGAAAGCTTAACCGATTTTCAGAAGATTTCTTGTAGCTCACGTGAGCTATGCATATAAACAACTATGGAATGAATTTAGCAAGCTTCAATTAAAAACTAGAAGATCCGAATTGAAACTTATTTAGAGCTTTTTAGTAAAACGTCTCCACTAGCCCTGCGAGCGAAGGCGTAGGATTGCTAATCCGGAGATGGCGAGTTCGATTCTCGGTCCGGTCTATGATGTTTTCGGGTTGGAAACATTCTCGGTATTCTGTGCATAGTGTATCCACCGTACTTGCCACACAAGATACATACTCATGCAATGGCGGGCATAGAAAAGCTTTCAGTTAATAACTGAGGAAATTCTAATAGAATACTAAGTTGAAATGCAGGCCAAGGTCCAGATGGAATGTAGAGCAATTAAAGCAGAAGCAGAAGTGAAACGTCCTAACTTGTCATAAGACCAGGGATTGAACCCTAAAGAGAAAGAACAAGTATCTCACTTATCATCTCTGTATACATAAGTTACGGACGTAAATGCAACCAGAGTCAAATTGCTGGAACGGCAACTGTTAGCGTCCAACTCTAAGCTAGCCACATTGGACCGGACGTAACCGGAGACCAACACCTTGCACATTCCGCACCGGTGTTATTGGAGCCGCGACCGACGCCCATGATTGATGGTTCTTGCCAGTATCAGCATAAAGTATTCCCCAGCTAGGTTCCATAATAATTAGTTAACAATAAAATTCATTCGTATTTCTTCACTCGAGCAGACAGGTCGATTGTTTAGTTTTTTTTAAAAACGTATCTCGAACGACCAAAAACATAAGTCATATACGATATGTAGCATACCGCGAGAGACTTTTTTCGCAAGCTGTCATGATAGAGAACTGATTCGGGATGCTATACCCCATGATAAATTTCTTCTAGAAAGCTCCAAATGCGGGGAGCACTGGCTCTGATGATGCATTTCAACTTGTTTTACACAGCTGTGCAGTAACCAACACGAAAGGAGCGAAAACAAATCGAGAATCACCATTTTTCTGTGGGGGCTGTCTATCCGATTCTGTTTTTTCGCACTTGTATACAAGTTTGATAAATTTGTTATCATGGCTTGTTATGATTCGGAACAGTTTTTGCCTCTCTTTTATCATTGTTCGTTATCTATTGAGAGCGATTTCTGCAAACCCTGCATAAGACTATCCCATTTTCCACCACTTGACTGTAACTTTAAACATGCAAATCAACGGGCCTCGGTCGTATTGAGAGTTAGGCAGAATAAATGTTACTATTTTCTCCGACTATTCAATAATGATATGACCCGAACAGAAGAGAATATCTCATTTAGTTCAAATTGCACCAAGGGGAGCTTATGATTCAGGGGTTTGAAGAAAACATTTGAAGGATTTTTATTAGAGAATTTATTAAAGACTTACAAAAATAAAATTCAAAACAAAATTTTCTAAAACATAAAGAACAAATTACTAAAGCAATTTATTAGCGGAGAAACGCGTATGAAAGTTATTTTTTATAAATTCTAGACACATACCAAGACGAAAATTTGAAATAGCTTCAAAAAATTTAGTCCGGAAAAACTTTTCAAAGCTTTGTTCCAACAATTTAGAGCTCCAAAATGCTAAAGACCATCAGGCTATAAGGAGAATCTACAGTCACTGGGGTCCCTCCCAAGGTGATTTCATAGGCACCGATGGAATTGTATCGATTGACAAGGAAAGACGGTGAGTAACAGGAAGGCGCACTGCACAACAACCAAAGAAGTGAGGCACTCCCATTACTTCAGTTTCGGGCACGGCACCAGGAATTATCGCATGAAGCCGCGCTGCAACAAGTGTGGCGAACCCCATCCTACCGACGAGTGCGACAAAATGAAAATGAAGTGTGCCAACTATGGCGACAAACATCGGGCCACCACAAAGGACTGCCCAAAGCGAGCGGAGTTCCTGTAAATCCGGAAGAAGGCTTTCACCAGTACCCTGTCAAAAAAGAACCGTGTTTCTGCACTCAACGAGGTGAACTATCAAGCCATTATGGCCCCGACGAGCGATTCCTATCTTTCCACCGTTACAACCGCACAAGCGACTGGCAGCAGCAGCTGCGTTGATTCAAGATCCATCACCAACGGTTTCATCCTCCAGCGAATGACCCCCGCTCCGTCCTCATGGATTCCGCCACCAGCCGAAAAACGAAAATGTCCAACCGGAAGAATCAGATCCACACCCCGGAGCTACTGATGCCGAGTTTCTCGCAGCTCACCACTCGGCTGCGCGGATGCAAAACCCGTTTCGACCAGATCTTAACTCTTGGCATGTTTATAATTGAAAATGGCTGCTAGGGTGGGCCTGGTCAACTGGAACGCTTGCTCACTCACGTCCCGGCAAAACTACCATCGAGTGAACTGGCAGCGGTTTCGGCAGTGTGTTGACTCCAACGTCGACTACGAGGCGCGGCCGGAAACGCCTGGAGCAATCGACCGACAGCTGCGTTACATCGAGGAGGCTATCTCGGTGGCCAGGAACAACATGTGCCAAAAACTCGACAGATAAGCAACACTCACCAAAGATTTGATCCGTCTACGAACTGTCACTCGAATGCAGTATCAGCGTACTGGACTGTCTATCATCAGAACACGTTGCAATCGCTCGACAAAAATCATCCAGGCCAGAATGGTGGACCTCAGAAATAGCGATTTCTCCAATATGATCCGCGCTATCCCAGCCTGTGGAGTTCTGGAAAATAACCAAAGTTTTAATATCCAAGTCTCGACCCATTCCACCTTTGGTGCCATTAGACAACAGTGACTCTAATGATCGTCTGATAACTCTCGCAGAGAAGGCTACTGAAATAGGTCTTCACTTCGTCAGCTCGCACAATCTTGGACAGAACATCGTCAGTCCGCACCGAGCAGCCGTTGATGAGCATGCTAACAACGTCCTTTTGGCTTGGAGTTGGAGAATTGATGGCCTATATCAAATTTTCGGAAAACATGGAGGCTCCAAGTTCGACAGCATCCTGCCTGAATCTCAAATGAAACTCAAACTCAAACACACAAACACACTCTTCAATGTCTCCGGCTTAACTACTTCCCAATGTTCTGGAAGTCAGCGCATGTCATCCCCAACCGGAAGCCTTTGCAAAAGTTATCGCCCCATTAGCCTTACCTCACGATTATCCAAACTATTTTAAAAGGCATTTCAAAGCCGATTTCTTGAATCTGCCGAACATCACAACATCTTGCTTGAGAAACAGTTTGATTTTCGACGCGATCGATCCACCGTGCACTAACTGACCTGATTTGCCAACGTCCTCAGTCGGAACAAGTCTGCCTCTAAAAGATCCGCCATGGCCTTACTCGATGTCAATGATGCGTTCGACAATGTATGGCATGATGGCTTGGTATACGAACTACAACGCTACAATCCCAGCTACCTGATGAAATTCATTTTTTTTTCGGCAAGGACATTTCGGGTGTCAATGAGCGGAGCATAGACACAGATCTTCCAACCTCAACAGTTGGAAGATCTGTACCAACGCAGCGTGATCTAGGTCATAATTTTTCCTCATTCTAAATCCTCGAAACATGTTCCGCCTGAGGACTGTAAAACCATCCTCAATGGCAAGCCTGTGGAATAAACCAATGAGGCCGACTATCTTGGCTTGACCCTCGACAGCAAGCTTATTTTTCGGTAACAGGTTGACAAGACGGTGACAAAGTGTAACGTTTTGTTCGAACGCCGGTCGTCATTGTCGCTGAAAAATAAGCTTTCTGTCTACAAGTAAATTATCCTCCCTGTTACTGAATATGGCATGCCAGTCTGAGAGAGCTGCGCAAAAACTCATCACCTGAAACTCCATGGAGTGCAAAACAAGCTCTTGATGATGATCCTCACGATGATCCTTACGAGGTCACGATGAACACACTCCTACCAGGACAAGAAAATCACGATGAACCATTCCGCATATTCAAATATTCATACTGAATCCATTCTTAATTTCATTTGGAAGGCTAGCAAATGTAAACGAAAATGAATTGTGAACTAATGAATCATCTTCTTGGATAAACTAAAAAAAATATCGACAATATAATTCGCGAAGCTTGCAAATGCCTCTGAATTGAATCAGACTAGTTTGCTTTGCCTGTACCTGCGAGTTCAGCGAGTTAAGTCCGTCAACTATGTCTGATAGGCAAACGAGACATTTCTGTCCTCCTTCTTCATTGAGATTAGCAACAAACCAAGCCTTCCCTGAATATCCAGGATTTTTTTTTATTCCATCATTCAATTCAAAAACGCGCCTGTCATAAGACGAGTTTATACAATCCCATTGAATTCCACCACTTAATTGTATCTTGACAGATACGTATTTCGACCTCAACAGTAAGGCCGTCTTCAGTGTCTCGTACTTGACTCGACTTATGACAGGTGAAAACATTCCACTAAAAAGCTCAAAATAATTTTCAAAAACGCGGTTGAAAACATTGCCTTTTGATAAACAAAGTGGGCAGAGTAGAACAAAAGATCGAAGGTCAAGATGTCGAAAGAACAAAAGGTCGAAGGACAAAAGGTCAAAAGTCAAAGAGAGTCAAAAGATTGAAAGACTAAAGGTGGCACATTTGGGCTTCATCTGATAATATTTCATTGTAGAATTTTTCCTTTTTTAATCATAGGCTTTTCTTTCGAGTTTCGTACATTTATATTTATTTGCGTTTAACCTGATTTTCATTGTTGAATTTTTCATTTTTAAGTCATAGACTGTTCTTTCGGGTTTCGCATATTTTTATTAATTTATGTTTCACCTGATAATATTATATTGTTGAATTTTTCGTCTTTTAATCATAGGACTTTCTTTCGCATATTTTTTCGCATATTTATATTAAATTTTTTACCTGTAAATATTTCATTCTACAATTTTCCCTTTGTTCAAACATAGGGTTTTTTTCAGAGGTAAATTGTTCAATCAATATCTTCGTCAAAGTGTTGCTAGGCTTTATTTACATAAATTTAATTTCTTCAATCATTTTCATCAAAATGATCATTCGAAATATAAAATTTTTGGCTTAATATCTTATTGGCATTATATCCCCACACTGGGAATCGAACCCAGCCACCTTCAGCATGGTCTTGCTTTGTAGCCTCGCGTCTTACCGCATGGCTAAGGAGGGCCCACCTTGGCTTAATATACCATCTTCTAATGGTAATAATATTTTTTTATGTGCTTAAAAGGCGATACATTTGAACGGGAGTAAAATTTGTTTTGAAGTAAATATAAACAAATATTATAAATTTATTTTTATTATTAGAAACCGTTACGTTACGCTGTAAAGCCGACCTTTTGTCCTTTTGGCCTTTTTTCCTTCGACCATTTGACCTTCGACCTTTTGTCCTTTCGACCTTTTGTACTTCCGAACTTTTGTCCCTTCGAACATTTGTCCTTTTGACCTTTTCACCTTCGACCTTTTGATGTTCGACCATTCGCCTTTTCGACGTTTTATCCTTGCGACCATTCGTCCTTTCGACCTTTTGTATTTTCATCCTTCTGTCCTTTCCACCTTTTGTATTTTCAACCTTTTGTCCTTTCGACCTTTTGTACCTTCGACCTTTTGTCCTTTCGACCTTTTGTCATTCGACCTTTTGACCTTTGACCTGCTGACCTTCGACACTTTTGACACAGATTCGTTTCTATTCGGCCGGATGACTCATTCGGCCAAATGGCTTTCGGCCAGATGGGTTTCGGCCTAATGCTTTGTTAGGCCTAGTGGCATTCGACCAAATTTAAGGGTATGCAATAACATATTTTTTCCTACGAAACGAAACGAAATTAGAAATACTACTGTTGGATCGGGACGAAACGAAACAGAATTCATATTTTCTTCTGAAACTTCGAAACGAAACGAAATCCGGGTCCATTTGATTCAAAATTTTACGAAACGAAACGAAATTTAATTTTTTTTCCGCGGAATTTTTATTAAAAGTTTTTTTAGCATTAGGGAGCGGGACCATTTGGGCAGCGCCCCCTATTCCCGTCCGCAACGTTAATAGCTCGACCGCGTTCCAACCAAATGGATTCATTGTTTGTACATCACTAGATATCGACAGAAACTAACCAAGTACTAAAAAACAAGTAATTCGGTTGTAATGCGCTAGAGTAATGAACGTTGCTGATGGGAATAGGGGGTGCTGCCCAAATGGTTCTCTACCCTATATAGATAATGCAAAAAAGAAATAAAAAAAAATCCGCGGAGGTAATAATTTCGTTTAACATTTTTAGAGTCAAATAAATAAGGTCGATACAAATATATATAATAAAATTTGCGCCACCTAGAATTTTTTCTTTAAAATAAAGTTTTGATGCAACAACAAAAAAAATCGGAAAATTATAAAATTATGTCTTATTTTACTTGCAGTGGTGTAGTCAATTATTTAGAAAAAAAAACCCTAAATAATCCACCTGCGGCATCGGTGACTTTCTGGTGTATTATTGAAAAACAGTATTTTTCCCATAACGTTTAGGTCCATAGTCCGATCCAGCCAATTTTCATTATGAAATGATAAGACAGGATTTTCATTTGAATGCAAGAATATTGAGAATACGTGCAAAAAAATGGCGGGATTATTTACGCGCTTTTTGTACAAAAAATAGTATTTTGACCATTACTCATTGTATGCCTACAACTCGGACGCAGACCTTTACGATTATTGCTAAATATTAACTGTTAAAAGCAGCAGCACGTCCAAACTAACAACAAACTAGCCTACGGAAAACGCACTGCACCGACACGATTGTGACAGAAAATCGGTACGATTTTGATGCGTTTGAATAATCTGGATCTGAAGGATCTAGAAAATGTGAGAAAATTATAGATTTCCATGATATACGGAATCAAAAATATCTGAAGGTAGAAGTTTAGGTCATGACAATGATCTCAATCGGAAATATATGAATCAGTTCCAGAATCCGAAATAAATGAGATATCAGAGAATGCCTCAAAGCTGGAGCATTCTTAAATCTGCAAAGATCTAACAATCTACTAAATCAGGAAAACTTCTTAAACATCACCATCTCCATTTCATTGTTTTCAAACAATGGTTGTTCAAACTGAATACTTTCAAAATAAAACAACATCGAAGAGTTTCCACAACTAGAAGAGCACAAATCGAACAAATGCCTCATAATATATTACATGTTACATACACAAACACAACTCATTTACTTAAATAAAAATGTAGCATACCAAAATGATGAGATCTACTAATTATGTTTACTTCACTGAACAATATTATTTAAATCAACAAATATGCATTACGTTTTATACTTGAACACTTTTAACGAAACATAGAAGAAATTTTCAAGTCGCAGTAAAAAAATATTGAGTAAAGTTTGAATGGCTTTATGAAGCGGCGCAGTCGAATTTTTTTATGATATGGAAATTGGAATTAATGAAAATTAATTTCCAAGTTCCGCGAATTTCCATTAAATTTCGTTAAAAGAATGATTTTCCTGTCGAAATTTTTCAAATTTAGCGATACGAAACCCCGACGTTTCAACACGGGAATTGTGTCTTTTTCAAGCAGAAGATATTGGAATAGACACAGTGAGTAGCCATTCAACAAAGATAGTTAAAGCGTACAGTCGATCCATAATCAGTAAGGTTCGATGCTTTCGTCGTCTCTGAAATCCTAATGTGCACCATCCTCGAGCAGCGGAAGTCTGACTAGAAAACATGATTGTGACTGAATCTGGTTCTGTATAAGCATATGCGGTATTTCGAAAAATTTCGTTTCCGGTGGTCCGAAACGAAATTCCGCGGAATTTCGCGGAATTTGAGCGTGGCGAAATCTGATTTCTTGATTTCGTTTCGTTTCGTAAAATCACAAAAATTTCGCTAGAAAAAATTAGCTTTTAACGAAACTTAACGGAATTCCGCGGAATTTCGAAACAAATTTAGACTTAGACCATACTGTCTCGTACGGTAGTGTATTATCAAAAATTTTGGCTGCGCCGCTGAATTAAATCATAAAGCTGTTTTCAAAACTTAATGTTATACAAATTTTCATATTAACGGTTACTGCATAATCCCATTTTGAGTCGACAAATACGTATTTAGTTTTTATCTATAAAACGTCTTCAGTGTTTTGTTAGAAACGTCAAACAGAAAACGAAAAATATCTTTAACTATTTTACCTCAATATTCAAGACGTCAGGCTCAGAGTATAAATGTAATCAGATACGAATCTGATCAGTACAACTTTGTCAAAGAGGCAAAGCCATGGCGTGAATTCTTATGGAATTTGTTAATTATTTTTAAAGCGCCTCTTTCTTATTAACGGCCGACTTTTTCACCTCTTATGTCTCAAACCAGCTCTAGGCGGTTCACTAAGCACCACTTAACAGTTAAGTAGGCCCCAATGAAAACATTATTATCAAAGGAAGCATATTGATCAAACGAAGTTAGATTGATTTGAAACACGGTTTTCGTCCTCGAGTTTTCATAATAACTTCGTTTACTATAAATATTTAGTCGCTTACCAAGGCTTCACATGAATTACCTTTTCAACAAATAAAAGATTCCTTTCCCGTGGCGCTCATTGAGATACAAAGCATTCCTCGGTCTCTTATAATTGTCAACGGCTTATACCATTACTCATGAACTTGACAACGATGTTTACATGCCTCATATGCACAAACACATATACAAGGACAAACAGACTATTACTTGGTTCGTCGAGTTGATTGTATATAAGACTCTCTGAGCTTCATATAAAAAGGTTGAATTTAGAAGTAAGTAACAAGTAACAAGTTTGTAACAAGTTTTTGTATGAAAAAGGAAACATTATTTCTTCATACCTGGCAAACTGCTGCCGTAAAAACTTTGCGATTTTGCGGATTTTAGAAAGGTGTAGAGGATTTGGCTAGCGAGCAAATGTATGCTATTAACAATTCCCTATCTACTATCTATCCAAGGATGTTATAGATCATTTAGTAATCTGCCTTCGATCATTTAGTAGTTTGGCAATAACTCATTCCAGAGGCTAAATTTCAAAATGTGTTGTATGGTGGAGTTCTAGTGCAAAGGTTTATCTACAACTCTACCTAACAGTTCGTTGTTTGAATTTCACTAATAAAGGAACTATAGCGCTAGTAGCAGTAACTTAGACTAAATGATTGCATATTTTGTTATTATTTAGTATAAGTTTAGCACCTAGCACCGTAACTCCTTTAGCAGTGGAATTCGAACATCGACCTGTTAAGAAGAGTTGTAGAAAAAGCTTCGCACTAAAAGTCCACCATACAACGCATTTTGAAATTTAGCACATAACATATGTGTATCTCGGGTAGCAAAAGTTGTACCCTTATAACACTTTTTATTTGTTATACGGAACATCGAAACGTCAGAAGATAGTATAACAGTATTTGATCTAACAAGGGGTCACGCGACTTATATTGTATATCTGAATACGATTCGCGTTGGAATTATACAAAATATTTTCCCTAGTGGCGATGGGTGTTTAGGAGCTGAAATTGTTTTTTTTATAATTAATTGGAGGTTGGAGTGAACAATATTAAAGTAGAAAAGAAAGGAGTAACTGATTTAATATTGTATTGATATTGATTCGACAAACTCGAACAAAATCCATTCGTACGTCGCGCACGGACTCCTAACCAGTAAACGATTAATTTGTTTGGTGTTTGGTTGAAATATTATGTTTTTATTCGAAAAGGATAACAAATGCTCATTCATTGCTCTGAGCATATTTATTAACCGCATTTCTCAAACATTTCCCATGTGTGGCGTCTCTCCCAGTGGTGTGGCATCGCACCCGAATTTGACTTTTTTCTAACATGTATGTAACCGACTTTTTGTCTTTCAAAAGTCTTCTACACTATGTTTCCTCAAACTATCAATAAAAACAAGTAGAGTTTAATTTATCGGATTATTTTGAAGAAATATCATTTTTTAAAAAGGTGATACCTCACTTAGATTTACCCCCATGTTCAATGCACAGTTTTGTTGTTTTCTGTTTCCTTTTTATATGTCGTTGAAATTGCTCTACTTTTGGTAAAGAGTATTCGGAATACTATCAACCCAAAAGCAATGTTCTAATAATGAAAAGAGATAACATTAATATCGTACATCGTAATAACCTATTCAGATTACGTACTTCATGGCATGATAAAGATTATCTTGATTTCAATGTTGAATCATCACATTTTCATTTAATATGATATCCAAATTGGAAACACCTCACAGTTGCGATGCTCTCCTTCATTATGATAAGTGAGTTTGCTTTTGTACGATTGATAATTTATAATGTTGCTTCTAATCTATCTATTTTGTGATTGTGGCGCATCGTAGACAAACATCCTTTCGAAAAAACCGAAGACTGCGTATATAAAGATTATTTGCCAATGTAGAACAGTTCTAAGGAATATACTTTCTACACATATACACTAGATTTTTACCATGCTGACTCGAAAGTATTTTACCAATTTTAGAGGAATTTTATTTTCGTATGATAAATAAGTTAAAATGGATAAAAGACGAACATTTCATCAAAAATCGCCTAAAAATAGAAGTTTACCCTACAAATAAATCAAATTAGATTTCATCAAATATAAATTGATTAGTAACAGCGTAGGAGAGACCTTCTTTTGGATGCAATCCGTCATTTCTAAAAAAATGTAAAAAATTGATGATAGAAAAATAAATATCATTATACTCTGGCTACAGCTCTTTGTAGTCTTGGAAAAAAGTGTTATAATTTTCTGATCATATGGTATTTGTTTACACTTGAAAATGACAGAACGATGTTCCCGTTTCCAATTATAACAGTTTTGGCTCATCAAAAGGGGGTCAACTTTTGGATTGGATTTTGTTCGAAGATCCACTTATGTTATGTGAATTTAGCCTCTGGAATGAGTTATTGACAAACTACTAAATGATCGAACGCAGATTACTAAATGATCGATAACATCCTTGTATCTATCATTTTCTGGTTTTGAGTTAGCTCAATGATTGTATGGCATTTGCCACAATGATTTTTACCAGAAACCCATTCCCCAGAATGGACTATATGCCAGAGTTGACCAATTGCCAGAACGTAATTTGCCAGAATGTACAGTTTCCCAGAAATAGTAAAACTCTGAATACCGATTATTGTTGGTAAGAAGGTAATTTTGTAAAACGTGGATTTGGAACTATTTACTAATGAAAGGATTTTCTGTATACAGTATCTCCCCGCTTATCCGGACCTCGCTAATCCGACGACTCGTTAGTTCTGATCTCGCTAATTCGGAATTTTCCGGAATAAAAATAATCAACACCCATTTAAATACATTATACTGTCAGTTTTCTAATTTGTGCTGTGATTTTGTTTTGGTTCATTTATACGGATTTGACAGTCGGATTGACGACAGAAACCACGTTAGTCTGGCCACAGATAACAGATATTTTGGCTAGAGCAAATTTCATTGAAAATCCTGTGTAAACTTTTGAATTGATATACATTGGCCCACTCCTGCCATCTACTCAACTGATTGCGGCAGTACATACAAACGCAGCGGATTAACAACCAGGCTGCGTTTTCAATAACAATGATCCTTGCGCCATCTCCAATCGAGTACTAAACGCGGTCCCCATTTTAAATACAATTGAATTGACGGTTGCGGATGTTTACATACGTATCGGATGCCAGCCTCAATATCTGTTATCTGTGGTCTGGCCATACATTTGTCGGATCAGCGGGGGTATACTGTAATTAATTTTTACAGATAAAAATATTTTGTGATTTTAAATGTATTTTCATGCACATATTTGGAACATACAAATAAACGTAACATTCAATCGATCTCACTATTCTTTTAAATCGAAATAAATTTAAACTGTGCTTGCTTGTAAAATTCAGTCAAATTTAATTGAATATCGAATGTTAATTCGTTTGATGCGGTAAGCTGCAAATTTACACGTCGTGGAAGTTTCAAAATTTCTTGCTGTGTTCATAAAAGGGACTATTTAACATATTAGACAATTTTCAGAAAGATGGATACTATTTATCAAAAAAATTACATTCATATTTGTCTAATACCAAACAAACTGTTTACAAATGGATATCATATTTCTTTGTCCCATTCCAGACGCCGACTTCATTTCAAAAATTGAATCATATCTACAATTGGATAATACCACTTTAAGTGATCCTAGACAGGTTTTTGCTTTCATTGAAGACATTATATCTACAAGTCTAGGCAAAATGTCTACTTCTTAAGAAGGAGTCACATCCTAAATATGATAATCAAATGAAATTAGAAACTGCACTAATGCTGGGGTATTGCCTTTTCGCCAATTGTAAACGGAGAAGTGGCGATTTATCTCAGACTGCTTATTTTGTTACTACAATGACCAGGATAATAAAAAACCCACTTGCAGTTTTTCATACAAAATTTTCAATTTTGGAGATATACATCTCGATTGCGTGTGAACCAATTTTGTAAACTTTAAAATCAATTCAATAAAAATTCCGCGGAAAAAAAATTAAAATTTCGTTTCGTTTCGTAAAATTTCGAATTGAATGGACCTTGATTTCGTATCGTTTCGAAGTTGCGGAAATAATTTATATTTCGTTTCGTTTCGTTTCGAATCAACATACACATTTTAAATTTCGTTTCGTTTCGTTTCGTTAGGAAAAAGTGTTTTATCGCATACCCTTAGTTATGTATGAGTTTATAATGTGAACAGTAAGTAACATATGTGAAACATGTGTGCTGCTAGGGTCCGTACAAAGTCACCCAACTTTTTCCTGCAAGCCTCCAGATTTTTGAAAAAAAAAATGTATTGTAGCTATGATTTCAAATCACTACAGAAAAAACTCTTCTTCCAAAGTTGATGTTGAGTAAAACTAATAATTTGTTATTTTTAAATACGCAAACAATGGATCAATCAAGGTAACTCATTTAGCACTAACCGCATCAAAACAACGGCAGCACTGTATATGCATATTTCTATTCGTGTGCTTTTGACAGAACATGGCTAAGGTGGCGCAATCTGTTCATTTCATAGCGGCGGTTTTTGCTTATAGATTGGTCCATTAAATAATTACCAAAAAAAGTGTTCATGGAAGAAGTGTGCATTCTTTGTAAAGGTTCCACGGCCCACTTGGCATGGTCTCACGGCTTCTTAAGGGATCGCGGATCACATGTGAAGGAAAAATTTGATTTTCTATATATAGTTCATATATAGAACTATAGTTCACCTTCGATTATAATAAATAAAACTCTTCCAGAGGCTGCATGCCTATGTCCTGAAAAATTACATTTTCATCTTTGACTTATTTCTTTAGTCCATTGGTTATCACTATAAAAAAATGTCCATTCAAACCATTTGAAATCGAAACCAAAGTAAATCCGTGTCGTAATATCGTCACTATTGCACAATGTCCTCAAAAGCCATAGTTTGTACTCTTCAAACAAGTGGCTCCAGCACAACTAGTCATTTTTTGACCAATAAACAACGTCCACTACGCCAAATGCGGAGCGTACCTCAGGGTGAGATAATATTCCGATCGAAGCACTTTCATGGAAATGCACAGCCGGTGCCCCCTCGTCCGCTTTGAGCGTAGCTAATTTGAACCGCATCAACGCGGATCTGTCAGTGAATGCTCGTTGGGATTTTTGAAGGCCGCTGGCCAAAACGGAAGCTACGCCTGCCGAGCTGGGTGCGGTAATTGGTATGTCGCGAGGTGCACATTGTCCCCCGTTGGCTACCCGTTGTTGGCAGTTTTCATTATAATTGGTGTCTGTATGGATTACTTTTCAGTGCGATAATGACCGCTTGATTACCGTGGACATGTGTAATTTTTGATTATATCTAGTGGTGGACTGGAATGTTAACATGTGTTTTTTTTTCTCTGCTTTCAGGTGAGATTTTTACTACATTGGACGCCAAGTGTAATCAACGGGTGTAAGTAAAGTAATTAGTTAAAAATATGCACAAGTTCATTATCCATTTGTAGCACAAAGACGACTATTATATCGCTCCCAGCATATCAATAGATACAAATGCGAGAAAAAGATCTCGTCTGTATCGTAGCACATGCTTTTTCGTCTTCAGTGCTTTATACTTAACACTACGAAATCATAAAAGGGATATCATAATAAATAAAAACAAAGACAAGACACTTGTAAAGACTTGGTGAAATTTCCACAAGATTTGTCTTCAATTCGATGAACACTTCAAAATGTTCTCTGGTGACTTTACCGGACAGTTAGGCATGTAATGAAAATGTTTATTTGCTCTTGATAGTCCATATTCAAAAATTCCATAATTTTGGCGAGCTCTGCTTCTTCTTTATAAACTATCGTGTTTCATTTGCCACTTACAGAAATACATACATCAGAAGCAATTGGACTACGACTTCGACAAATAACCTTACTCTACTCCGTCTCGAAAGCATATTGCTCCCATGCCTAGGGTATACCTTTTGAAACATTTACATTTCTCTTGTGAATTGGATGTCTTGCTGCTCCTGCGAGCTGGTCCAGTGACAGATTATATTCTGCTTTCGGGCACGTACTGAACCATGTCGGTTGCCATGAAGCATAACTTTACCCGTAAAATTGCTCTTAGGAAATTACTCGTTTTTGCTCATGGTACGTGTGGATCTATGTGCATTTATGTTAGCCACTATCTGACACCAAAGTGTACCGGACGGTTATTTTATACCTTTCAAAATTAGGTTGAAATTTTGATACGACTAAGCTCAACGAATAGAGGTGATGAGTGTTTCACGTGCGCATGTGTCGTGCATGCATCTCCATCATCGCAAATAGTCTCCATTTTTGCTCTAGAGACCGCCGGTTAATTTAAAAATTACTTTCTAACTCTGCTTAAACCTTCATAACATAACTCTCTTAAAGTGCTAAGACATTTCACTACGCACTCTTGTGTCACAGGGGCCCTCCTTAGCCGTGCGGTAAGACGCGCGGCTACAAAGCAAGACCATGCTGAGGGTGGCTGGGTTCGATTCCCGGTGTCGGTCTAGGCAATTTTCGGATTGGAAATTGTCTCGACTTCCCTGGGCATAAAAGTATCATCGTGTTAGCCTCATGATATACGAATGCAAAAATGGTAACCTGGCTTAGAAACCTCGCAGTTAATAACTGTGGAAGTGCTTAATGAACACTAAGCTGCGAGGCGGCTCTGTCCCAATGTGGGGATGTAATGCCAATAAGAAGAAGAAGAAGACTCTTGTGTCATGTGATTAAATTTATTTTGAATGAGCTATAACGAACTATTTTCCCCTTTGGAACCATGTTTTCGTTGTCATTTAAAAATTTCCATCATTTGGATAACTAACTGAAGTGAAAATGCATAATATATTGCTTCTCAGTATTATGCCATCTCATCTTTCTTGAACAATCATAAAAATCCATAGGATTCCTTCCGCCAGTTTCGCCTTCCGCTCTTCCGCCCATCATCATTATCATCATCATCGTCAACTAATACATAATTGGACCGAAATGGACTAAATTAGTAAGGTCCCATAAATTGTGCATTCAGAGTGGCCAGCTGATACAGAGTTCTCCATTCACTGGGCTTCTCTATAGAGTTTGGCAAGTGCTGGTCAACCACGAACACATTTTTAACCTCCAACAATAAGTTTTCAAAACTATGAATAGCAAATCACTGGTCATTTGATCGGATACATTTGTCGGTGGAATAACTAACGTAATTCCTCTGGGTGTGGTGTATTCGTAATTGCTTCGACTATATGCACATGTTCTTCTGTTCCGGTCAATAGCCATCCATCAGGGCACTCCTTATTATTATTGTTGTTTCTACAGCTTTTGAGGCTCTACGTCTCTACTGCCTTTTGACCACGTTTTCCACCGTTATAAATTAAATTTTTCTATGCCTACCAATTCGAGTATTATGAGTTGGTGTCGAGAATTATTCCCACTCGAAAGTAGCTCCGGTTGTGCGAAGGATCGAATCAATTTGTCATCTCTAGATTGGTAATCCAATGCCTCAATCACGTGGCTGATGATCCTACAACCGTCAGAGCACATTTATTATGAATCACCGACACACCAAAAAAATAAAACAAACATCTGTTTGCAATAATTCCCATGTGGGGAGGTGCATGCTGTGCTCATAGAGAGACAGAGGCTACTTAATATTCATGCGTCTAAAGCACCGAGTGAGGGATAATGGGCTGCACACAATAGACTTGACCATATTTGAATAGAACAACTTTTATGATATTTTTTAAACTAATCAACTTTTGATTTGTACAACATCTGTATGAATGCTTTTGCCAAATTATCCCTCCAACCTAGTTGATTAAAAATAATACATTTGCAAGTTTTTGTATGTCATGGACCAGTCTGCTACGTTTATGAATCTCGGATGTTAGTATAAGCAACACTCAGTGATGCACATGAAATAACCAGCAATTAAGTTAATTTGCCCTAATCGATAGTTCAATACACAATAAAACCGATTTGCTGTGGTATACGGAATGTGATAGAAAAAAAAATCAAAATGCAGCAACGGCATCAACCAGTTGAACGTGTTGTTCCGCTGACAAAGCCATTGGACAGCTGAGCTGGCCGCTATGGAACGTGATGTTTCTTTTTCCACATTTTGCCCGCTTACGTATGACCGTTATTGCGATATCGATCAGATAAACGTCAAAGATTGTTGCTTGATGCGTTTGATTTAATCAGTTTAATGAAACCGGATTAGGAATTTCTCTTCGGCAGTATGAAAATTATGAATGTACAGTAACGACTTGATTGTAGAGAAACATCCTTATTAACACGTACGTCCCCAACCCCCATTTTACGACAAAACTCAAAATTCAAAATCACGCAGCTCAGCCAATTTCTGACGGATTTTCAAGTAATCTTCTGGAATCGACCACAAAATTCCTATAGTTTTAGGAACCGAAGTCAATTTTTGTACAATGGCCATGGTTCCGGATATATTCCGGGGAGTACTGGGGTTACCTCCCTCCCGGAAAAAATGGTCACTGGCAGATCGGCTTCGAAATCCATCGTGCGACATGTCAAACTTCATGATTTTGCAAAACAAGTACACTGGAGTACATTTCGGCGATTTTCGATCGAATTGGCCGCCCTCCGGGTACTTCCAGGGCCTGGTTCCCTTGGGGAAGTGGCCAATTTTCGTTCAATCTTGGAACCCATCTTGCGACATGTCAAACTTCATGATTTTGCAAAACAAGTACACTGGAGTACGTTTCGGCGATTTTCGATCGATTTGACCACCCTCCGGGAAGTACCCGAAGGAAGCAGGGCCTGGTTCCCTTGGGGAAGTGGCCAATTTTCGTTTACTCTTGGAATCCACCTTGCGGCATGTCAAACTTCATAATTTTGCAAAACAAGTACACTGGAGTCCATTTCGGTGATTTTCGATCGAATTGGCCATCCGGGTACTTCCAGGTAGACCTGTGCGCTGATTGAAATTTAACCGGCGGTGGCGTGATAGATCATTTTCAGCCAGCGGCGTCACGCCGTTGGTGATTGGCGGCGGCGTAGATCGGCGTGAACCAGTTTCAAGCGCCAAAATTTATTCAGAAGTTCCTCCAGAAATTCATCCAGAAGTTCCTCCACGAGTTTTTTTTAAAAGATCGTCAAGAAATTCCTTTGGACATTCTTCCAGATATTCCTCTATAAGTGCCTCTGGGAAATTCTTCCAGATACTCCTCCCGGATATCGTCTGGAAGTTCCTTCAGGAAGCTTCTCCAAGAATTACTCCAGGAATTTCTCCGGAAGTTCCTCCAGGAATTCCTCCGGAAGTTCCTCCAGGAATTATTCCGGAAATTCCTGGAATTCCAGGTGGCCAATTCCAGTTTTACGGAGGAATTCCTGGAGGAACTTCCATAGAAATTCCTGGAGGAACTTCCGGAAGAGTTCATGGAGAAACTTCCGGAGGAATTCCTAGAGGAGCTTCCGGAAGAATTCCTGGAGGAACCTCCGGAGGAATTTCTGGAGGAACATCCAGATGAATTCCTGGAGGAATCCCTGAAGGAACTTCCAGGTGATGTCCGGGAGGAGTTTCTGGAGGAACTTCCCAGAGGCACTTACGGAGGAATGTCCAAAGGAATTTCTTGACGATCTTTTAAAAAATCTAGTGGAGGAACTTCTGGAAGAATTCCTTGACGAACTTTTGAAGAAATTTTGGCGCTTGAAACTGGTTCACGCCACCGCTGATCACCAACGGCGTGACGCTGCCGCCGCTGCCTGAAAATGATCTATCACGCCACTGCCGGTAAAATTTCAATCAGCGCACAGGCCTACCTGGAAGTACTCGGAGGGTGGCCAAATCGATCGAAAATCGCCGAAATGTTCTCCAGTGTACTTGTTTCGCAAAATCATGAAGTTTGATATGTCACAAGATGGGTTCCAAGAGCGAATGAAAATTGGCCACTTCCCCAAGGGAATCAGGCCCTGGAAGTACTCGGAGGGTGGCCATTTCTATCGAAAAAGGCCGAAATGTACTCCAGTATACTTGTTTTGCAAAATCATGAAGTTTGATATGTCGCAAGATGGGATCGAAAAGCGAATGAAAATTGGCCACTTCCCCAAGGAAACCAGGCCCTGGAAGTACACGGAGGGCGTCCAATTCGATCGAAAATCGCCGAAATGTCCTCCAGTGTACTTGTTTCGCAAAATCATGAAGTTTGATATGTCGCAAGATGGGTTCCAAGAGCAAATGAGTATTGGCCACTTCCCCAAGGGAACCAGGCCCTGGAAGTATCCGGAGGGTGGTAAATTCGATCGAAAATCGCCGAAATGTACTCCAGTGTACTTGTTTTGCAAAATCATGAAGTTTGATATGTCGCAAGATGGGTTCCAAGAGCGAATGAGTATTGGCCACTTCCTCAAGGGAACCAGGCCCTGGAAGTACCCGGAGGGTGGCCAATTCGATCGAAAATCGCCGAAATGTACTCCACTGTACTTGTTTTGAAAAATCATGAAGTTTGATATGTCGCAAGATGGGTTCCAAGAGCAAATGAGTATTGGCCACTTCCTCAAGGGAACCAGGCCCAGGAAGTACCCGGAGGGTGGCCAATTCGATCGAAAATCGCCGAAATGTACTCCAGTGTACTTAATTTGCAAAATCATGAAGTCTGATATGTCGCAAGATGGGTTCCAAGATTGAACGAAAATTGGCCACTTCCCCAAGGGAACCAGGCCCTGGAAGTACACGGAGGGTGGCCAATTCGATCGAAAATCGCCGAAATGTCCTCCAGTGTACTTGTTTTGCAAAATCATGAAGTTTGATATGTCGCAAGATGGGTTCCAAGAGCGAATGAGTATTGGCCACTTCCCCAAGGGAACCAGGCCCTGGAAGTACCCGGAGGGTGGCCAATTCGATCGAAAATCGCCGAAATGTACTCCAGTGTACTTGTTTTGCAAAATCATGAAGTTTGAAATGTCGCAAGATGGGTTCCAAAAGCGAATGAAAATTGGCCACTTCCCCAAGGGAACCAGGCCCTGGAAGTACCCGGAGGGTGGCCAATTCGATCGAAAATCGCCGAAATGTACTCCAGTGTACTTGTTTTGCAAAATCATGAAGTTTGATATGTCGCAAGATGGGTTCCAAAAGCGAATGAAAATTGGCCACTTCCCCAAGGGAACCAGGCCTTGGAAGTACCCGGAGAGTGGCCAATTCGATCGAAATTCGCCGAAATGTACTCCAGTGTACTTGTTTTGCAAAATCATGAAGTTTGACATGTCGCACGATGGATTTCGAAGCCGATCTGCTAGTGACCATTTTTTTCGGAAGGGAGGTAACCCCACTACTCTCCAGAATATATCCGGAACCATGGCCATTGCACAAAAATTGATCTCGGTTCCTAAAACTATAGGAATTTTGTGATCGATTCCAGAAGATTGCTTGAAAATCCGTTAGAAATTGGCTGAGCTGCATGGTTTTGAATTTTGAGTTTTGTCGTAAAATGGGGGTTGGGGACGTACGTGTTAATACTGGTAATATCTTCTTATAGGCAAGGTCCGTTTGTGTATTATGAGAACTTTCAGACTGAACTAAAATATTAGATGATGATTAGGCATTCAACAGCTAGGAAATGCTATAGAGAAAAGGTTTATTGTTCTAGTGATGAAATTATTTAAAATAAACCAGATCAATTCGTACGGCCGAGTTGCCGAATAATATGCAGTTAATGTTTTTTCAATAATTTTCGAACGCAATGACCGATCGGGCCAATTTTCAATAGGAAACAATTAGACCACAATCCGTGTCGACTGCAACTTGTTGCGAGCAAATCGAATAATGCTAAGTACCAAAAAGTGTGTCTCACATTTTTGTACACACACACACACATACATACACACATACAGACATCACCTCAATTCGTCGAGCTGAGTCGATGGGTCTCCGAGCATTCTATCAAAAGTTCGTTTTTTGAGTGATCCTATAGCCTTTACGTATTCTTTGTATACGAGAAAGGCAAAAAACTAAATTCATAAATAGTTTCATAGATGCAACATTGAAATTGTCTCATCGAATGTAATTCAGAAACTACCTCTCCCCAAAACAATTTTTCATGCTACGCCACTGTCGGGCATTGATATCCTACGTCAGTAAAGCTATCAATACACTGTTTGTTACAAAGAAAAATATTTGCCAAGTCAGCCTGACACCCATGTCGATTTCTAGACAGTCTGATAGATGTCCGGATGATCATGGCAAATATTTGTCATCGTGACAAACAGTGGACTGCGAGCTTAGGGAAGTCCGCCGTGGTGTTGCCAGTTATTCCACAGTACTCCGGTATCCATTCAAACATCGTGTTCAGGTGAATGTATTGTTATATTTATTCCAGTGATCCCGATACCAATTCTACGACCTACCGAATGCTAAAGGGGTGTTTGCTTGGGTAAAAATCTAAACAATTTTAAAATCTGAATATCTAAACATCGAAAGTTCTAAAAACAGCATCAGAATTTAAAACTCATCCTACTTGGTTGGCATTGTGTGAGAAAGTTAGCTCTGAAAATGTATTGCGAGAGTTCGGTTACGTGTCCGGTGCTGGGAATTTGGTTTCATCAGTACCCACTAAGCTGTGGAGGACGACGGAGGTCCTCCGTAGCTTAATAGGGAAATCACCTGTCTAGCGTACTGCTTTCGTGGGATCAAACTTCACCGAAGGGAGCGGTTACTCTCCAATACCATTTCCGAACTAAATCACATGTTGCGCATATGCATAATCGAGTTTCAGTTAATTTCCACTCCGGGTGGCTCAATACCCGGAGTATAGACAATTAACTTTGAATCAGAATCAGATCAGAATAAAAAAAACTGTAGAAAAAAAAAAATATGAAAAATTCAAAATCTAAAAAATATTTAAAAATAAAAGAAATACAGCAGTCCAATATTCAAGAATCTCAAAGCCTGAAAATATGAAATTTCTGGAAATTTAAAAGAAAATATAAAAATTTAAAATTAATCTTAAAATGTAAAAATTTAAAAATTTAAAGATTTGAAAATATAAAAAAAATCAATATTTAAAAAACTGCAAATCAAAGAGTTAAAAATCTTAAAACCTTAAAATCAAAAAATCTGAAAATTGAAATATTTTAAAACTCACAAAAAAATCTGTAAAAATTGAAAACATAAAATACTGAAAATACCAAAATTTAAAAATCCAAAAGAACGAAAATTAAAAAAAAATCAAATTTAAAAATTTAAAAATTCAGTTCAACAAACATTGAAGGCTAATAGAGCGCTTATTCAACCAAAAATAGTCGTCTTCAGCTAAAAAATCCTGATTGATCCACCAAGCGGTGTTTGTGCCTTTCTCGTACATTAGATATACTAAAAAAATGAGGTAGAATTTCTTAACGTGTTTTTTTTTGTATATAAATCGTATTTTGGCCATAGCTTTTGATCCCATAGTCCGATCTGGCCAATTTTTAATTAGAAACAATGAGAATCGTCGCGTTGAATGCGTCGAATGCAATTTATTGCAAACGAATAGGATCAAGATAAGTGCCTAAAAGATGAGTGAGTTTTATTTTGCGCACATACATACACACACGCACACACATACACACAGACAGATATCATCTCAGTTCGTCGAGCTGAGTCGATTGGTATATAACACTTTGGGTCTCCGGAACTTTCTATCACAAAATCGTCTTGGAAGTGAATATATAGCCTTTTCGTTACACCTTGGTGTACGAGAAAGGCAAAAAACTAGCTTATTCAGCTAAAATTGTTCTAGAAAGTTCTTTTTCAGCTAAAAGTTCTGAAAAGACGTTCTTTCTAGAGTTGACATGAATACAATGGGTAAGGGTCGTTTGTCCGAAATCCATTCGGCCGAAAGCAATTTGGCCGAATACCACTAGGCCGAACAAACCATTAGGCCGAAACCCAAAGTCCGGCTGAAAAGGTCTTTCGGCCAAATAGGACATTTGGCTGAAAATTTTGTTTTTCTTAAATTTAAAAAAAATAAAAAACAAAAAAACAATATGACTTTTGGCCTAAATGGCTATTCGGCCAAATGTCCTAATCGGCCAAATGTCCTACTCGGCCAAATGACCTATTCGGTCAAATGACCTATTCTGCCATATGTCCTATTCGGCTATATGATCCTTTTTGCCAAATGACTTTCGGCCTAATGGTATAAACAGCTTTCTCGTATATTCTCCGAATATTTTGCTTTTCATCATTTAATATTATTTGATTATAGAGTAATATTCCGACTTTATCATCCCCTGAAGAATTTTTTATTTTCAAAATTCTATTTTTTTTTCACAAATATGTACCACTTAAGGCATGGGAAAGCCAAAATGCGTGGCAAGAGGCTCGGAAGCCTCCTTTCAAGAGGCTCGGAAGCCTCCTTTCAAGAGGCTCGGAAGCCTCCTTTCAAGAGGCTCGGAAGCCTCCTTTCAAGAGGCTCGGAAGCCTCCTTTCAAGAGGCTCGGAAGCCTCCTTTCAAGAGGCTCGGAAGCCTCCTTTCAAGAGGCTCAGGCCTCCTTTCAAGAGGCTCAGAAGCCTCCTTTCAAGAGGCCCGGAAGCCTCCTTTCAAGAGGCTCAGAAGCCTCCTTCAAGAGGCCTGGAAGCCTCCTTTCAAGAGGCTCAGAGCCTCCTTTCAAGAGGCTCAAGCCTCCTTCAAGAGGCTCGGAAGCCTCCTTTCAAGAGGCCTGGAAGCCTCCTTTCAAGAGGCTCTGGAAGCCTCCTTTCAAGAGGCTCAAGCCTCCTTTCAAGAGGCTCAGAAGCCTCCTTTCAAGAGGCCTGGAAGCCTCCTTCAAGAGGCCTGGAAGCCTCCTTTCAAGAGGCTCAGGAAGCCTCCTTTCAAGAGGCTCAGAGCCTCCTTTCAAGAGGCCTGGAAGCCTCCTTTCAAGAGGCTCAGAAGCCTCCTTTCAAGAGCTCAGGAAGCCTCCTTTCAAGAGGCTCAGGAAGCCTCCTTTCAAGAGGCTCAGAGCCCTCCTTTCAAGAGGCTCAGAAAGCCTCCTTTCAAGAGGCTCAGGCCTCCTTTCAAGAGCTCAGAAGCTCAGCCTCCTTTCAAGAGGCTCAGGAAGCCTCCTTCAAGAGGCCTGGAAGCCTCCTTTCAAGAGGCCTGGAAGCCTCCTTTCAAGAGGCTCAGAAGCCTCCTTTCAAGAGGCTCAAGCCTCCTTTCAAGAGGCCTGGAAGCCTCCTTTCAAGAGGCTCAGAAGCCTCCTTTCAAGAGGCTCGGAAGCCTCCTTTCAAGAGGCTCAGAAGCCTCCTTTCAAGAGGCTCAGAAGCCTCCTTTCAAGAGGCTCAGAAGCCTCCTTCAAGAGGCTCAGAGCCTCCTTTCAAGAGGCTCAGAGCCTCCTTTCAAGAGGCTCAGAAGCCTCCTTTCAAGAGGCTCGGAAGCCTCCTTTCAAGAGGCTCGGAAGCCTCCTTTCAAGAGGCTCAGGAAGCCTCCTTCAAGAGGCTGGAAGCCTCCTTTCAAGAGGCCTGGAAGCCTCCTTTCAAGAGGCCTGGAAGCCTCCTTTCAAGAGGCCTGGAAGCCTCCTTTCAAGAGGCTCGGAAGCCTCCTTTCAAGAGGCTCGGAAGCCTCCTTTCAAGAGGCTCGGAAGCCTCCTTTCAAGAGGCTCGGACGCCTCCTTTCAAGAGGCTCGGATGCCTCCTTTCAAGAGGCTCAGAAGCCTCCTTTCAAGAGGCTCAGAAGCCTCCTTTCAAGAGGCTCAGAAGTTTCCTTTCAAGAGGCTCAGAAGCCTCCTTTCAAGAGGCTCAGAAGCCTCCTTTCAAGAGGCTCAGAAGCCTCATTTCAAGAGGCTCAGAAGCCTCCTTTCAAGAGGCTCGGAAGCTTCCTTTCAAGAGGCTCGGAAGCCTCCTTTCAAGAGGCTCGGAAGCCTCCTTTCAAGAGGCTCGGAAGCCTCCTTTCAAGAGGCTCCGAGTCACCGAGCAGCTCAGAAGGGTCGGAAGCCTCCTTTCAAGAGGATCGGAATGCTACTTTTAAAAGACATGGAAGCCTCCTTTCAAGAGGCTCCGAAGCCTCGTTTCAAGAAGTTTGGAAGCCTCCTTTCAAGAGGCTCGGAAGCCTCAAAAATTCCTCATAGTTTCACAGGAAGCCTGATGTATAAACTTTATTTCAATTTCAAAGTTTCACACTATGCCCAGGGAATCGAGAATGTTTCCCACCCGAAAACATCCTAGGCTACCACCGAACTTGGCATTATCGGACTGGCGATCCTAAGCTTTTGCTCGCAAAGCTAAGTGAAGACCGTAGTAATAAATAGCAAAACAACATTCCCACACTGAAGGTATGACTGTATTTAAAAAATATTGTTTGCCAAATAACTTATTTTGATATTATTGCAATAATTTTACCCTGATCGATCGTAAATAGCAAAATTATATCTGAGCTCTGGTCAAATTTTCAGCAAAATTGGTTCACTAGCAACGCAACCGAGATCTAAATCTCCAAAGTTGTCCATTTCAGATTCATGTTTTGTGAAAATAAACGACAAGTGGGCTTTTTATTATACCGGTCACTGTAATACGTGCAAATAAATTAACTCCATTTTTACGTCATAATGTGTATTTTTTGCATCATGTAGTTTTGACCAGTCGTAAATGCATCGCAAACAAATCGCTCTTTGTATGCGAATTGGAGATTCCTATAGATTTTCAAAGTATTTTAAGAGGCCTCCATCCGTTTACAATGTCCTTGCAACAAGTAAAGTAATTCTTTCTTGGTGTGATTAGCCTCAACGTAGCAGTGGAAATATAAATCAAAATTAATGAGTTACCCACTGGTTGAGCTCAAATAAATTCCAAAAATTGAGGTTGGGGATGTTTATTTGAATTCATCACAATTTAAGAGTTGTAGGGGGATTTGAATAAATATTAAGTTTTTCCCATACAAATTTCCATATAAACATAAATTGTCTTCGCGCCACCCCTAAATGGCCACCGAATTGCCTGAAATTTTGCCAGGACTCCTATATTATCAAAATTATGCTAATAGACATATGGGAGTTGGAATTTTCGAACATTTTTGAAATGTGAACTGCCCTAGTGTACATATGAGTACACGTGTGCTTTCTCCTGTCATCATTTGAATGTTTGGGTATATCTGAATTTCCTAGTTCCTTGGGATTTATTCTCTGGGATCATTGAATCTCGTAATTGGTTGATTCAACGTTGTCTCAAGGCCTCTTATAGATGAGTCGGTTAAACGATGAATCACATTCTCTTTGTACAATAACTCACCAGCCATTTGTCTGCAACAAATGTTACTTCATCACTTATTCGGAATCAGCTAAAGACTCAAAATGAACAAATTTTATCGCCCCTAATGACTGCTTGATTAATGCACGCCGATAATGGAAAAGAAATGTAAAGCATTTGTAATCGAGAAGAAAAATCAATCTAAACAATATCTCAAAAAGAATACATAATTAAAAGGCGCAAACACTTTCACTATCGTTGATGAATGGTATGCGTTTGTGGAAAAAAACACACCCCAAGCACTTGAATGCTGATATCAACCAATGTGAAACTTCTTCTTCTTCTATTTCTACATTCCAACTGGAACATGGTCGGGTTTTCAACTTAGTATTCTGCTAGCATTTCCTCAGTTATTAATTGAAAGCTTTTCTATGCCCGCCATTGCATGAATATGTATCTTGTGGGGCAAGTACAATGGATACATTATGCCCAGAGAATCGAGAATATTTCCCGGACCATTAATTGAACTCGCCATCTTCGGATTGGCAATCCTACGCTTTTGCTCGCAAGACTAAGTGGAAACCCTACCATTGTGAAACCATAAATATCGATTAGGCCAACGCATCGGAAGTCAACTTTTTTCTTGTTCAATCATGAGTACTCGTGCATTGAGCATCACTTATGTCTTGAAGTAAAGTTTGGGGTAGTTATGCACCCATCTACCAGGATGTACCTCGCACTAACTAAAGGTCAAACAGCTCACTTTTGGCCATTACTTATCCAATGTATTGTAGCATACCGCCGCCGTGTTGAATCATGCCAACTTTATATCTCTTAATGATCAGGCTGTGATACGGGTGTAAAAAGCGAAATTTACCAATGCTAATTTTGTTTCAACTAACGAACGCTTAACATGTGTAATGGAACCATCACCGCCGCCGGTATGCCACTGCAGCAGACGTTTTGTACGGCTACCTTGTTGTTGCATTGGAACACTACACGCGCTCCATAGTTCATCTTTTAGCAACATAGTGGTGGCGGCGGCGGCGCCCAAGCAGATGGAGCATCCGTGATGAGTAGATTAGGCATTACCAAAGCATTTTGTACGCCTTGTGAAACTCATCCATCATTAGCAAAACGTAGATTTCTCCCAGGTCTTGTGCATGTGCAGTCGAACTGAAGATGAATTGCTCAGTCGGCGCGTCCGTCGGCACAACTTGCCTTCTGGTGGTGTGGCAGTTAAACTGTGAAAGAGCAATTTACATGGATGCTAACGGCGCTCTTGTTTAGGCACACTTGAGCTTTACACGCATCGGTTGTATTCGACTAAACCGTTTCGGATAATCACCCCAAAACGGGCTAATTGTATCAGAGTCAGCGCAGCGGAGGAGTAAATTTAAGCTCGGTTATAATTAAATGTAGATGTAATCAAATAGTAACATTTGTTTCGCAGCAATTCGTTGAATGATCTCGTGGTTTAAAAAAGGTGCCTTGGAAGGTCAACATTTTGAAGGTATTATTGGTTGATACTTTATAAGAATAAGTTTTAAGTTTGTTAATTATATATTTGTCCAGTACTTCATTTTAGATGAAGTCTAAACGGACTAAGTAACATTATAAAACGATTTCCTCATCTACCTATACCTAATAAGGTTACCGTGCGGATAAACAACGTTTAACAGCTAACTAAATTGTTGAAGCGCAGATTGTTCTATACCAAACCAAGTCAGGAAAAATAGCAAGGATTTCAAGCTCGTCTTCCTCATAAACGGCGTTTGAAAGCTATTTGAAGAAATGTGCAATATACCTAGTATCAATCTAGGAGCTTGAAATTATAGTTCCGGTTAAGCCTAAACCTCTTTTACGTGACTAATGGCACGGTATTTATTAACTTTTTCTATTCTACTTCAGGAGCTGATTTTAGTGCTTCCGTTACTTCAAAAATATCATGAAGAGGGTACTCGTTAAATAACTGATTGATCAGTAAATGATCAGTGAATGATTAACCATTTCGACTGATATTATAAATAAAGTTGGTGGGTAGCAGCGATATTTCTTAAACCGATATTATGCAATCATACATGAGTAATCATGGGTAAGTAATAAAGCACACATTGTGCCCCACCCGAAACCACGTGACATATTTCAAAACCGTGTAGCGCCACAAAACAACATAGTCTAACCTGCTTCGGTCAACATGACGCCGCCAATATAGTATCCAATAAAATGAACGAACGTTCAACCGAACAGATCGACTACTGACTGACCAAACGTTTGCATGCATTGGTTTCCTATTACCCGTATGCACTCGGCGAAACTCTTAATTCAATTAAATTTAAAGGCTATTTCCATTGACTTTACCCATGACGAATACCAACCACACATGAAAAAATGGACAAACAGACTTGGCACTCAAGAAAATTTTATCGTTTACTGATTCATTGGTCGATTTGAATATTTTCTTTAAAAACGCAGATTAATTTATTTAGCAGTGATGATGCCTTTCTCGTGCATTATAACATATATTGAAAAAATCTCATTAGAAAGGTAAAAAATAAACGAAAAACGGTCGCGAAACGGATTTGACCAAGTGTGTCCTTTGCTGTCTTTTGATATTATGATAGGGTAAATGTTCTCATAACGATCAATTTGATCGATAGCTGTTCAGTATCATTAGAATAAGATTTAAAAATTTGGCTTGATGTAACCTTCGCATTCAAAATAATGAATAAGGGGAGAGGCCCCATAACGCCCCCCTTTATAAAATATGAAGTCAAAAAATTAAACGAGGCTTGCCGAGTTGTATATATACTACGAGTGCTAACAACTACTTAATATTGTATAATTCTTCTTCTTCTTCTTCTTATTGGCATTACATCCCCACACTGGGACAGAGCCGCCTCGCAGCTTAGTGTTCATTAGGCACTTCCACAGTTATTAATTGCGAGGTTTCTAAGCCAAGTTACCATTTTTGCATTCGTATATCGTGAGGCTAACACGATTATACTTTTATGCCCAGGGAAGTCGAGACAATTTCCAATCCGAAAATTGTCTAGACCGGCACCGGGAATCGAACCCAGCCACCCTCAGCATGGTCTTGCTTTGTAGCCGCGCGTCTTACCACACGGCTAAGGAGGGCCCACATTGTATAATTATATACCATTATAGTCTCCAAATGAGTGTTATAATAGATTAAAGGCATTTTATTTGGATTGCATAATGGTCAGAACGTTTTATCACTTTTACACAAACTGTAATACTATATATTATGATCCGCAGTTGCAAAAATTAGATTTCTCACTTTCATCTGAATAATTTAAGTTGAATGAAGATTACTAAGACTAACCGCACTAAGACGCACCAAATAAAATAATGTTTTGTTTAACCTCTCTGATTGCCTGTGATGGTACCGTACTTTGTACTGCCAGAGCACACAAAGACTGCTGTGCCAGTGGCTTTTTTTCGTTAAGGTATATCGAATTACCAGACCAGCTATATGGACAATTTGCCCACAAACACCAGCCGCACCCGTTTGACAAGATATGAATAAATTTCCAATCAACCAATTGACGATAGCGGCAAATGGAACGGGTGCGATTGATGTGACCGCTTTTGTTATTGTAGCCCGCGGAAATTATTTTGATTGAAAAACGATATACATCAAAACAACAGTCGGAGAAGTTTCAAGTTTCATTGAATTGCTGAATCGCGGAGTATTATTAGTTCCGTCGGTAACTGTTTAATATTATTCCAATTATTTCATTGCTGTCTTTCAGCAGTACAGTTTTCAAATGCTAAAAGAAAAAAAACAAAGATATGGACAATTTTCAATCAGAGGCGAATATTGATCAAACTAACTTTATTGCAGACATAACTTCACATCAGTGAGCTAAAGAAATAATTTAACAAAATTCATCACAGATTGTGGAGCCTAAATTCTTTCGTATGTTTGGTAAATAATGTCTGTGAAAAAAGAGTGACCCAACTTGATAGCGACATTACAAGGAAACATGATTCTAAGCTATTAAACCACAGACAAAGTAACACAACATGAAGAACATTCATCGATACAAAGAAAAAAATTATAAAATCTAATCAGTGCATAAAAAATAACGACGTGGAAAATGACACTATTCCGAGCGGATATGAAACTTTTCCTTCAATATGAAACTTTTCACTACACTATGAAACTCCTACACTATTACGAATAATCCACTTCGGTTGAGGTCTGACTATAAACTTACGTTTATTCTGAATACTAATTCGATTGTGCCTAGGGAACTCATCTGAATGATGAGCTTTTCAAATACATGCGTATATAAAGGAATCCGCTTCGAAGTCGAATTCATAGATACTATAATTCTTTTCCCTTAAGCAAGCTAATTACTAACTCAATGAGATGTTCAGAGATATTCAGACCTTGATCAAAATTTTAGTTATAAATTCGATGGACTAAATTCAATAACTATAACGAACTAACACTATTTTTTTTTTCTACAATTTTCCAAACGAACTTGAATTCATGAAAAAAACATAACCTGTGTTGATTTTTCGCTTCTTCGCTCTTGATGTTTTTCTGGGCGATTGATGTATAACATCTGAATCAATTGCCTTCGATGGGCTCCACACCAGTACTCCGAATGCCAGTACCCCGAATGCCATTACCCCGAATGCCACTACCCCGAATGGGGTAGTATGTAAGTAATGGCATGGTAACCCCGAAAAACATTACCCCGAAATCCTCGAAAGGCCACCCTAATAAAAAATCCCAAAAGAATTACAATAGAAATTATTGTGACAGTACGCTAAAATTAATAGTAATTACATTAAACTCTATTGTGGCTCACAAAAGAATTACATTGAAGCCTATTATTTTCCACCATAAAGCCTATTGTAAATGGCAGTTCTACTAATTTTTGCCATTACAATTGAATTTATTGTAATTATATTGCCAAAATTTTACTGGCAATAGATTTTATTGTACGTCTATTTGAATAACAATATGGCACTTTAATTGGTATGATATAAAAACAATAGAATTTAATGCTCATCAATAAAATGTAGTGTATTATTATTATATTTTATTGCAACTCTATTGTATTTTTTATCCGGGCAGTACCCCTAAAACATTTTGATTCTGTAACTTTCCAGTATAATTTTTCACACTCACAGATATCGATGAATCCAAAATGACAATCCTTTCAAAGAATAAAAAAGAGTTAGAGTTACTTGGAAAAACGCATTGAAGATTTAACCAACAATGTTGATTTTTCATCTAATTAACTTAAATTGTCATTCCACCCCATTATTACCAAGAAAACTACTATTCTACGAAATATAGTAAGGGGGTGATAATATCTCTTTCAATAAGACGTGTTTGTAGAGGAGATAATGCCTTCTTCAAATTAATGCGTTTGCCCGGTATAAGGCGAACAGAGGAGATGATGCCTTCTTCAGATGAATGCGCTTGCCCGGTATAAGGTGATCAGAGGAGATAATGCCTTCTTTAAATTAATCCTTTTTCCCTGTACAAGGTACACAGAGGAGATAATGACTTTTTAAATGAACACGTTTGCCAGGTACAAGGCACACAGATGAGATAATGTCTTCTTTATGCGTTTGCGTTGTATGAGGCGAACGGAAGAGAGGATGCCTTCTTCAAAAAACAGAGCTCTCTCTCTCTTTCTCTCTCTCTCTCTCTCTCTCTCTCTCTCTCTCTCTCTCTCTCTCTCTCTCTCTCTCTCTCTCTCTCACCTACGCATAACATATTACTCACTTACTACCTCTGAATCCAAAGAGTTGAAAGCGGCACAATAACAAAGCAGATATTGCAAGCTTCTGCACATCAAATCAGTGTCCATGATTCATATACTCTTCCTTTATGTTACCCAGTGGAAAAAATATTGAAATTATTGAGATTCGTTTTAGTAGAACCCTTCTTGCAAGACAAGTGAAAAACGCACTCTTACCCCACCGGTGGGGTAAAAGTGCGCATCGGGTGGGGTAAGAGTACGCATTTATCCAATCATGTGCTTTAAGTAAATATTAACACAAATAAGAGTCAATAACATTTAATTGATGTTTAATGAGCATATATATTAGGGAATGTTTAAAGATTACGTAACTCTTGAAGGGGGCGGGGGTTCTAAAAATGTGCACTTTCATATGAAAAACCGTTGCATTTTATAAATATAAAAAACTACAAAGGTAAAAATATATATCAGGTTTCGCGTGGCGTATACAAAGGCATTTTCCTTAAAGAAAGTCCACCAATTACGTAACGTAAAATTTGGCTATTTCATCACCCCTCCCCCCTATCCGACACTATTTTTATGAATCCTCTAAAAATTATACGGATCGTCACACATCTCACAACCCCTCTCAGTTTAACATTGCGTAATTTATGAATGTTTCTTTTGATTAAATGAAATTATCATTTAGATGAAATTGTGTTTTCGTACTATGTTTAGGTGTACAACAAGTCCTAATACAATTTCATTATTTCGCTTCAGTGCTATGTTCGCTAAGTCCTTTCTAACACCGAATTACTTCAACTTATCCTTAAAACTTGTAATAATTTCAAATTCTATCCCTTTTTTCTTAGTTGTGGATCTTTACGCTTTGGAAAAAGTCTAATTTCGGCCGGAGATACGGGTTTGACATCATAACTTGAATATTCATATGCGTACTATTGCCCCACCGGTTACTGCGTACTTTTACCCCACAGTCCCAAAAATCATTCAAGTAATGGTTTTGACTTCTTGGAAAACCAACCAGATTGGTGTTCTGTACCATAAAGTACTTTATACAATAGGTTATCGAAATGGTATAATGTTCACCTGATTGAACGTATATATGGTAATGAAATACTAGTTGCGGAAATCCAATTATTTTCAGCAAAATGACCAAAAAGTTATCTAACTTCATATCTCCCTTGTTGTTTATTCAAATCGTTTACAATTACACATGATAATAGTTGGCCCGAATACCTGTCAAACTGATGCAGTGCTGCTAGTTTATCTTTTTTTATTACTTAAAAAAATCGAAAACGTACTCTTACCCCACGCGCACTCTTGCCCCACTCTACTCTAAACACCGCGTGACATCTCTCATTGAAATTGACAAATTGCAGTAGTGCTCTTAATCACTCACTCACTCTTACTCACTCGCTCATTCTTACCACTTACTTACTCTTACTCGCTCACCACTCACTTTTACCACTCACTCACTCACTTCATGCACTCATTCATACTCACTTACTCACTCACTTCCACTTATTCACTCTTGCTCACTCACTCACTTTTGCTCACAAGATCATTCTCACTTACTCACTCACTCGCTCTTACTCATTCATTCACTCTGTTACTCACTCTGTGTAAACCCGTGAAATCCGTGGAGTCGAGGTCTACCCAGACTGAGGCCCAAGGATTCGCGGACTCGGGCAAGGTCGAATCGACCGAGGGCGTGCCAGCGAAGAGGGTGGTGCCAAAGTCTACCCAGACTGAGGCTCAAGTATTCGTGGGCACGTCGGGGGTGACTGCTCCAACGGAGCAGGCACAAAAACGGAGGAGACAGTCTCCAGGGGATGGGCTCCCTGGGGGCCGCTCCAAAACGCGGAGGGTTACTACCCCGAATAAGGATAGTGGAGCTGGGAAGCTGAACCCCGGCCAGGTACCTCCAAAACCGGAGGAGGTAGGACCTGGAAAGGTCCGTCCACCCAGGAAAGACGGTGGTAAGGGGTTACGGCAGGCTGAGAACTCTCAGCCACCCCAGACCAGGGAAATAGAGGGGGATGATGCCTCCTGGACTCTGGTCAAGAACAAGAGGAAACCGAAGACGTCAAGGGCCGAAAGAAGCCCAGGCGAACGAGGGAAGCAAGAAGTCTAGGGTAGGCGCCAATCGCTCCAGGGGCGTTGCCCTAGTCATCAAGACGGACGAGGCTAAATGCTCGGACGTCTTGAAGGCGATGAGGAGTGACGTCAAGCTCGGTAAACTCGGTGCCGACGTACGTCGAATAAGACGTACCCGGATGGGCGAGATGATCCTCGGGCTGAAGCGGGGCGTCTCGCAAAAGGGCGCCGCCTTCAAGAAGTTGGTGGAGGAAGTCCTAGGCGAGACGGTCAAGGTGAGAGCACTGACGACGGAGGTGAATCTAAGGATTAAAGACATGGACGAGATCACCGAAGTCGAAGAGCTCGTCACGGCACTGCGGCGACACTGTAAAGTGGAGACGCCCACCGCAGTCGTTCGGCTACGGAAAGGTCCGACAGGGACACAGGTAGCATTGGTTCGGCTATCTACAGCGGATGCCTCCAAGGTAGTCAAGTTAGGGAGCGTCAAGGTGGGATGGTTGGTGTGTCCTGTGGGCATATATCAGCAACCCGAAGTGCCTGGCAACCCGAAGTGCCGAAGCTTCAAGTGCCTGGAACCGGGGCACAAGCAATGGGACTGCAAAGGCCCTGACAGGAGCAAGCTCTGTCTACGCTGCGGATTGGAGGGACATAAGGCACAATGCTGCACGAACCCTCCCAATTATTTGATTTGTTCCAGCAAAGCTGTGAACAGCAAGAACCCCATGGGGGGTTCGAAGTGCCCGGCGTTTAAGCGTGCTGCAAATTCACAGTGCAGGTAACGCAGCTGGCTTGCTCGGCCTCACCCGAGTGTTTGGTGTGCGCAGGTTTAGAGGAAACGGCGGAACACGTGTTGTTCGTGTGCTCACGTTTTCGCGCAATGCGTGACCACATGCTTGCCACATGTGGTCTGGACACTACCCCGTACAACCTTCTCCGGAGGATGTGTAAAGATGAAGTTGGCTGGAACGCCGTTTCATCGGCTATCGTCCAAATCGTCTCGGAACTACACAGAAGGTGGCGCGTGGACTAAAGGATGGCTAGTTCAGGAGCAAACAAGATGTAGTCCAAAGGTTCGGAGTCGGATTCATGGGTCATACCGGTGGTCATGCCATGTGGTCGAACTCGATCCTTTTATCGAACAAGTGGCCGCGCGAAGAACAACATGGTATCGTCGCTTTCGCGGCGTCGGTCAACCGGGCGGGTTCCGAGCCCGAGGACGGAAAAGGGTCCTCGTCAAGGCTGGGGCAGGCGTAGGCACCGCGTCGGCAAGACACGCAGCTAACCTCGAGGGTGCGTTATGCCCCAGTCAACACAAGATCGTAAATGATGTCATATAAGATGTTAAAGTGGAGGCGATACACATACCTCCCCATACAACTTGTACGTATATCACCTCCACTTTAGCATCTTATGTTGTTTTATATACGAGTTTGTGTTGACTGGGGCACTTGCCCCCCTTTGAAGCATTACTTTCTGGTTGTACCGAAGGGACGATGGGCTTGGCGGCAATGGAAACAGTTTAGCGGGTCGGGGATGTAGTCCTGCCTCCATCGTTGGAGGTGGCCCCTAACCCCGCACTTCCTGAACAACCCAGGATGTCTGTTGAGCAGATTCCCCCTCCTTTGCTTAGGAAGAAAAAAAACTCAGATACTTACTTACTCTCTGTTACTCACTCTCCCAACTCACTCACTCACTCTTACTCATTCGCTCACTCAATCAGTCTAACTCACTCACTCATTCAATCGTAGATTCTAATAATTGGATCACGCTTTATCTGGAAAAATACAGAGGTGAACCAGCCAAGAGCTGAAAGCCTCTTTAATAAAAAAAGACAAAAAAAATATCCGGAAACCTACTATTAGCGACCAAGGAGCAAGCTGACGTGGACCGCAGTTAACCACATTGGGTGCAGTTTACCTCAGTCGTCAAATCTGAAACACGTGCAAGTTGGCGACCATTACCGCTCGCGGAAAATTGGATGCTTAGTTCTATACTGCGTTGAAACAGTTCCAGGTCAAGGGCCAACTATTGATGACTCTGATATGAATTCTGAATAAACTTTTATTGGGTAACATTTTTTTCACCGAAATGAAGTATAAACTTGAAATAAGGACCTATTCGGGGTACTGGCTCATTCGGGGTGGTGTCCCATTCGGAGAAGTGACTCATTCGGGGAAGTGACTCATTCGGGGTAATGGCATTCGGGGTGGAATTATGGGTAGTGTCATAGAGTCCCTTCAATGTCGTCTTTTCAATTTGAGTCGACGCTGGTGTTGCGATATCGCCCTCCGTCATCGTTACCTCCCGATTTCTGTTGCTTGACATTACTGGGATCATTACGGTCATGGTGGGTGGATTAGTCTTCGTTATCTTCAGCTGGTTTCGATGCGCGCTTGAAATTATAGAAACACTGCCACCTGATTCATCACCAGAATCGTCACTCATTTGCATCCTCAATCGATCCATCGCCTGTTTTAAATTGTGTAGTACATTTTCAAACGGAACCACAACGCACAGTTGCTTAAATCGTGTTTTAGCGCGTTTAATTAATAATACCTTTATTATGTGATTTAACGTAATGGCGTCTTCGAGACATTTTATCAGTAAGTCGACGTGCTTCTTTGGGGGTATTCAGCCTTATGATCAATCAAAATGAGATGAAAATTTAATTTTTGCCACTTTACAACATGGAAGGTATATGCCTCCGCGAGAGTTGTAGCACAAATTTTCTTGAAAAACTTAATCGAAGACACCAAGTTCGTAGTTTCATTACTTTTGGAGATTTATTGCATTTTATGCCAACAATTGTTCAAAGGAACAAATGAAAATGTTCGATGAATAAGCATACACTTATATGGAGACACATGGTGAATTGGTTCATCAACTCCTTGTGGTGGGTGATTGATTTCTACCTTATCTCTGCAGTTCAGGTATTAATTAAAAGTTCATTACTTGTACTTTGTTATGCGTATGAGATTGTCTGCCAAAATTTGCCCGGTGTCAAGTAGCAGTTAAATCAAATATGACTTAAAAATCCAATAAAACTGTTATAACTTTTTTATTTTTCAAGTTTTTAAGTCACAATAGCCAACAGCGTATTTTAATATTATCTAAAACTTTCTAGAACATGCAAAAAATGTAGAAATGAAAATGAAAAAGATATGATGAAAAACCCATTTTTAAGGGGTTGTCAGCATAAAACGTAAAAAATCTCCAAAAGTAACGGAATTACGAACTTGGTGTCTTCGACAAAGTTTTTTAGGAGAACTTTTGCTACAACTTTAATGAAGAATCAAACCTTATAGAAAGAGATCGCAGCAAGCAGCGGTGGAGTTTGGATCACTTTTTTCTACGCGTGACGTTTTCTTTAAACTATATTTTTTTCAATGCGTGTCTAAACTTGATAACCTGAATTTGACCGGAATATATAGTGACTTTACATTAAGTGCCGATTCTTAAAAGTGGCGGTGAAAAGATCGATAGTGCCAAATAGTGTGGATGATTTCGATCCTTAAAATTCTTACTATTTGACTGCATGGATATTGCTGAAGAAATCTAACAGACTGAAAGTGGAATCTATCAGACTAGAAGGAACGGTGCATCAACACGGGAATTCAAGCTAAGTAGCTAGTAGTCATCGTAAATAATTTACAGATTTGCAAAATAATCTTTTCAAGCGTGATTAAATACGTAGAACAAAATACCTGTTTCGGGAGCCTTTTTCGAAACCAGTTTATTTTGAATGTGAACATTCATATGCATAATTATACACACATTGTACCATATAAAAGATTTACCTAAGAAATTCACATATTTTATGTGTTATCCAAACAGTATTTTTTCTTGTTTTCCAACAGAAGATGTTTCTTGTTTCTTGTAATCCAACAGAAGATGTCGACTAAATGAAATATATTGGTATTCCAGAGAAATGGAATTGAAAAAATGTAGTGCCAAAAAAAATCAGTTTGAATCGGTTTAATATCAGATTAACCCCTAGTACAAGAGCCAATTTCTCAATAAATATTTGAATATTAATTAAATCCACTGTAGGGAGGCTCAATTACGTAAAATAGTAATACGAGTAAATATTCAGTTATGTTGGCATATTCGTTTTGAGTAAGCAGATAGTTCGCGCGGGCCGATTTTGTTGCTTTATGCGGTCGAAATGAAAACCAATCAGTGCCTGTTTAGTCGTGTTTCTGCTCAGTAAGCAGATAGTTCGTACGCATCATATCAGGGGGGAAGGGGAATTTAATTTAATTCCTTTTTGCTCTTTTTTCGTTTCAGAGAGCGAGCAAAGGCGCTTAAACCTAGGCTATTAGCCAGGGCAAGGCTAATACCTTCGCCCCATCCGAGGAAAATCATCGGCAAGGATAATGGAGTGACATAAATTTCTTAGCAAAGTCACTCCCAACGTATTTCCACAAATTTTCTATCATTTGCTTATAATGATACTCCTAAACCACATACCCTACCCACCATCCAATTCCTTGACATCTATGAGGGCGTCGGTGAGTCGCTGGCCTCTCGTTAAGTAGATGTCATATCATCATTTCCTTCCCTTTCCTAGTAACGGAGAAGATGGGCGTGGCCGGCAATGATAGCTTTCATGTTTTATCATTTTGGACCCCCAATTGGATTTCCATTGAATCCCAAATGAAAATCCATAAGCAATTGGGGTAAGAAAGGTAAAGAATATACATGACAATTATCAGTATGCAATCTACGAAATACTCCGTTACAACGCAACGCAACGCAACGCAACGCAACTTTAATGAAGAATCAAACCTTATATGTTGTGAAGTGGAAACAAATAAATATGTCATCTCACTTTTAGGGGGATTGATCCGTAAGCTGAATACCTCCAAAAAAGTGCATTAACTTACTGATTAAATGTCTCGAAGACACCATTACGCTAATTTGCATAATAAAGGTACTATTAATTAAACGCGCTCAAAACACGATTTTAGCTACTGTGCAACGCTTTGAATCTTGCTTGTATTGTTAAATCTTGAGTTCGACCCTGCTTTATTGCGGTATTGTTTTTTGACATGTCCCTTCATACCACAGTTGTTGCAATAATAATGAATCGACTGCTTTGAGCGTGCTTACAGCGGCACACTAGGAGTTAACTTTCTGAAATCAGTATGGCGAAAGGCATCTAAGGTTCGATTTCTCAAAATTAAGCACCTTAATCGGAAAAATATTTGGTAGGCGTAGTAGCGGACACCATCCCTCATAATCGGTACCAAATAGTTTTTCATGAAAAGTTCCTAATTTTGAGAAAACCAGCGTTAGATGTCTTTTGCCATACAAATTTCTGGCGGTTAACTCTTGCTGGCTATTTTGTGCATATACTATAGCGCCTGGATGTGACTGCGGCGGATAGAAAATCAGCCACTGCCAATAATTCATTGGCATAATTGTTCTGATGCTCCTTCCTTCGTCCATCATCACTAAAAGTAACTTTTCTCTGGTAGCTAGCGCTCCTACTACGACTGCGATCTCTCCTGTTGTGATAGTTAGGGGAGAACAGTGCATAATGCAGCCCGGGGCAAAATGGCCTCACTCATAAAATCACTCCTATACTCTGTTGTAAAACATTTATGAACGAATATCACCATTACAATTCATAATTAGTTATATATTATTGAGCTCCATTGGAAAAAATGAGCAAAATTCCTTCATAATCACTTAAATTCAACGATTTGCGATTTTTCCACCTCACCCGTAAGATTGTACGTTGAGGAAAAATAAACAACCATGCGTTCACCATTATTTTACATGTAATTGGGTCATTTTACATTATCATTCGGGCGTTTTGACCCAGGCCTATTTTTAAAACATTTTTTAAGTGCGTTAGAAAGTCATAAAAACCTTATTGTTTTCGATGAGAGATCATTGTGCAATGTTGCTGGTTTTGTAAGTTAATATTGCATCTACACATTGAAATGGTTTGGTGTTCTTGTTCGTATTGGTGAAAACATCGAAAGAACTTTAGGAATGCGTTTTGGACCGTTCTCCCCTATTGTTTCTGTTCAGGACGTAGGCTGCCCTCCGTCCTAGGCGTTGCCTCACAAAAGCTACCTGCTGAATGTCAGTGTTAATTGAATTTCTCCCCGTGTATTAGCAAGCTTATAATTCGTTATGATCCTTTCTGCAGCACCAAGTGCCAGTTTCTATTATTTTAGAAGCTGTTTTTGCAAATTCATATCGTAAAATCCTGCGATCTCTTATGGCCTTATCTTTGAAAGTTCCAAAATCACAAAAAAGATGCTTGTAATTTTTAGTCAAGTATGAATCTTTCTATAGTGTATTAAAGTTGAAACATTGAATCACGTCAGAGTCAATTTCATCATAACGTGATTTCAATTTTTGAATAATTTCGGTATAAGATAAATCTTTAAACCCTTTCCTTGGAACAAAAGTTTTATTTCAGAGTAAATTACCGGTCCACTGAGAGTACAGAAGGTCATCAATTTGGTTAAGTTCAAATAATTCTTCAAATCTTTCGGCATAATCTGTGAATGAATTTCCAATAACACACGGTTCACTAACACCAACTAAATTTGTGGTAGACATTTCCAGTTGTTCTGCTGTTTACCTCTCATACTGGTGGTCAGTTAGCTCTCACATACAAGCGCTGCAGGATATCTGCTGGACAGGACAGAAAGTGTGGAAAAGCGGGCATCGAGCGGCTACCTTCTACCAAAGCTGTGGCACCACCAACAAGCTGGGAACCGGCTTCATAGTGCTGGGAAATGTTGATTGGGTGGCAGCCAATCAACGCAAGGATGTGCAAGCTGAGGATAAAAGGCCGTTTCTTTAACTATAGCATCATCAACGTGCACTGCCCACATGAAGGGAGATCCGACGACGAGAAAGAAGCGTTCTATGCGCAGCTGGAGTAGACATACGATGGATGCCCACTGCGGGACGTCAAAATCATCATCGGTGACATGAAGGCTCAGGTAGGAAGGGAGGAAATGAACGATCATCGGACCGGATAGACTGCATACCGTATCGAACGACAACGGCCAACGATGCATAAACTTTGCAGCCTCCCGCGGAATAGTAGACCGAAGCACTTTCTTCCCCCGCAAGAATATCCACAAGGCCACATGGAAATCACCTAATCAAGTAACGGAGAACCAAATCGACCACGTATTTACCGCGAGACCGTGAAGAGACGGAACAACTGTACCGCGCTAATAAAGCACGAAAGTTCTATGAGAAGTTAAATCGTTCACGTAGAGGCCACGTGACACGGCCCGATATGTGTAAGGACATAAACGAGAACCTTCTTACAAACGAGCGTGAGATGATTCAAAGGTGTCGGCAGCACTACGTAGAGCACCTGAATGGCGTTGTTGCAGACAACAGTGGCGGTATGGAAATGGACCTAGGAGCACGCGCGCAGAACATGCGACTTCCGGCTCCGGAAATCCAGAAAATTCAGGAGGAGATCGGCTGGCTGAAAAACAACAAAGCCGCTGGAGTTGACCAACTACCGGGAGAGCCGTTTGAACATGGTGGTGAGGCACTGGCTAGGGCGCTGAACTGGGTAATTACCAAGGCTTGGTAGGATGAGGTTCTGTCGCAGGAGTGGATGGAAGTTGTCGTGTGTCCCATCTACAAAAAGGGCGATTAGCTGGATTGTAGCAACTACCGCGCAATCACATTGCTGAACACTGCCTATAAGGTACTCTCATAAATTGTATGCCGCCGACTAACACCAATTGCAAGAGAGTTCGTCGGGCAGTACGAGGCAGGATTTATGGGTGAACGCTTTACAGCAGACCAGGTGTTCGCCGTACGTCAAGTATTGCAGAAATGCCGCGAATACAACGTGCTCACACATCATCTATTTATCGACTTCAAAGCCGCATATGATACAATCGATCGGGACCAACTATGGCAACTAATGCACGAAAACGGATTTCCGGATAAACTGATACGGTTGATCAAGGCGACGATGGATCGGGTGATGTGCGTAGTTCGAGTTTCAGAGGCATTCTCGAGTCCCTACGAAACGCGCAAAGGGTTACGGCAAGATGATGGTCTTTCGTGTCTGCTATTCAACATCGCTTCGGAGGGAGTAATACGAAGGGTAGGGATTGACACGAGTGGTACGATTTTCACGAAGTCCGTCCAGTTATTTGGTTTCGCCGACGACATAGATATCATGGCACGTTACTTTGAGAGGATGGAGGAAGCCTACATCAGACTGAAAAGCGAAGCTAAACGGATTGGACTAGTCATCAACACATCGAAGACGAAGTACATGATAGGAAGATGCTCAAGGGAGGTCAATGTAAGCCACCCACCACGAATTTCTATCGGCGGTGACGATATCGAGGTGGCTGAAGAATTCGTGTACTTGGGCTCACTGGTGACCGTCGATAACGATACCAGCAGAGAAATTCGGAGACGCATCATGGCTGGAAATCGTACTTCGCAAAACGCTTCGATCAAATAGAGTTCGCCGCCGTACCAAACTGACTATCTACAAAACGCTCATAAGACCGGTAGTTCTCTACGAACACGAGACTTGGACTATCCTCGTGGAGGACCATCGCGCACAGGGAGTTTTCGAAAGGAAAGTGCTGCGTACCATCTATGGTGGGGTGCAGATGGCTGACGATACGTGGAAAAGACGAATGAATCACGAGTTGCATCAGCTATTGGGAGAACCCTCCATCGTTCACATCGTGAAAATCGGAAGACTGCGGTGGGCCGGGAACGTATCCAGAATTTCGGACAGTAATCCGGTGAAAATGGTTCTCGACAACGGTCCGACGGGAACAAGAAAGTGAGGTGAACACCATTTTCACCGGATTACAAGCACAAACTCGGATTTTTCAAATGTTCGACGAATTGAGGTGATGTATGTGTGTGTATGTCTGTGAGCAAAAAACTCACCCATTTTCCGGGCACTTGACCTTAAACGATTTGCTCGCCACAAATTTCTCGAACACTAAATATACCGAAAGGCTATAATTCAGTGAGCTCCTTCCAATTTCTTTCATTTCTCTTGATTTTTCCAATAGTTATTATTCGTAGCTCTTGTTGTATTTTTATTCTGTGGACATGCTTGAAACGTTGACCATTTCTATATACTTTGGTAATAGCGTTTGGTCTTACCCATTATAATCAGCCACTGCACAAAGTTCATATTCGGTAGTTAGAATGACGGAACCATGTGTAGATTTAATTAGACGTAAATCGGTGTAAGCGATTCTTATTTGGCTTTCTAGAATCAAATTTTGGTGAGAAGTTCAGATTGGCGAGTTCTGCTTTAACCAGGATAATTATAAGTATTCAGTCGCGCAATTAGGTTCCGGTTTAAGGTGAAGGTGGGTTGAGTACCAAAACAAATATACTGTAGTAGTATTGGTTTCGTATTTATAAAAAAAACAAAGAATATTAATAGGGTGGTTCAAAAAACGACCCAGCTCCAAAACGCTCAATCGATTCCGTCCCATGCTCCGAGTGTCCTCCAAAAGCCGATTTGAACAAAAACTAATTGAGCACAAGCCGGTTAAAGTTTGTATGAAAGCTAGTATGGGAAACTAAACCTTTCATTACACTGGCTACAGTTCCTCTCCTCCAAACGCTGGCAGAAAGAGAACCCACATAGCTGAATGAAAATCGCACCTTGGGAAAGATCCATTGATTACATAACGCGAAAATAGCATTTTATACCCCGCATGTCATGTCACACTTTCTGTATGTAGTATCTGCTCTTGGTGCGATAGATATCACAGACAAATTCTGGATATTTTGTTGAATTACATCTGAGAAGCCCAATTATCATGCTAAGGATTCGCAACCTCGATCAGAATCGACTCCCAATTATCGGAACGACAATTCAATATGCATTGTCTATATGGAATTAAAGCTCTTGAATATTTCATCCAGTCATATGTTCTCCCCCCTCGCCAGGGCCCAATGACGAAGCGCCACAATCAGAATAATGTAAAATTCAACCTCGCCATATCAACTCTCATACAAACCTGAAACGACCTGTGCACGGTAAGCTCCTATTCAAACCAGCCCAAAACATCGGAACCCAGAATATGAAACATATTCGACGGAGCAAAATATTTCTTGAGCCACCCTACATATTAGTTTGCTGCTGCCGGTCCCGGTGTTTACATTCGCTCCGCGATCCATTTTTAGTGTTTTTTTTTCGGTCAAAAATAGCAGTTTTTATTATGTTTTCGCTTCAAACAAGTGAGTGATTTCAAAAAGTGATGTTTAATTGGCATTCCATCAACATTTCGGGCTGCTCATGTGCGGAGAAGTGAGTAAAAAATTGATTTTTTCAATGCCCTTTGAGAAGAAGTGAAGTGCAGTGATAAGCCCACCAAATCGCAAACGGCTATTAAATTGGCACGAAACAGCTGATTTATGCTAAAATTCATGCCGAATTACATTGGACTCTTTGAAGAAACATGTTCATTATCACGGGAAGTGAATAAATATGCTGTGAACAGGTTAGTAATTTGAATATCAAACTTTTGTTCGGTGCTGTTCGATGCATTCGAATGTTGGTGGGAGAGGAGTGCGGGAGGTGTGGGGTTGACCCGTGGAAGGTCCGGTGCCATATTGACTGCCATCATGGTACTCTTCCAACTATGTCCTTAATCCACTTCTACCTACCACTAGCTCCTAATGCGCAACCTTGCAAAGGGTTTTAAGCCAATATGGTGTAACACCATATTGGTTTTAAGCTAGTTTGCCCGTAACTCGAATTATCGTCAAATGGATTAACTCAATTATGCTATTAGTCTAATCAGATTACGAGTTTCAAAACTAGCTGTGGGCTTCGTGGCCGTGCGGTTAGCAACGTCAATCGTCTAGACGCATGTGCTATGGAGTGTGGGTTCGATTCCCGCCCCGGTAAGGAAGAATTATTTCGTGATCGTGAAAAATTAAGTGTTCAGTCTGTACGACCTCTGGTCGAAGACAGTGTTCCTGTCTTTTATACTATAATATGTGAACCTTGACATCAAAATACTGCTTATCAAATTATAAACCACTATTTCTGGCTTCTAACAAAACTGAGCGCATTTGGACTTCTGATTGATTATTTGTTTAAATAAAATTGCATAAAATCAGATTATTTTTAATATTTTGCATGGCATTATTTCAAAAATTAATATGTACAAGTTACAGTGATGACTCGATTTTTATCACTCCCCAATTTCATCTGCCTCTGATTTACTCTACCAACAATTTGATGACAGTTACCCTTATATTATAAATTCGTCCAAGAAGTCTGTCAAATCGTAGTGTTGAACTTAATTTTAAAATTAAAAAAACACTTTAATAAAGAATTAAAAAAAAAAAAAAAAAAATCTGTCAAATCTTTTGGAAGTTTATATAATATGTAACCAAAAAAAATTTCAGCGCCGAGCCATAAAATGATTAATATTGGAGAAATAAATGCATGTAAACAATATGATAGTAATACAGTCCCTTCCCGATTTTGGCAACACGACCGGATTTCAATGTTGCCAAAATGGGGATGTTGCCAAAAACGGGAAAAAAATTTCATACAAAATTTCAATTTTTTTTTGTTTGCATGATTGAAGCTAAATACTTAGAATATGTACTACAAAGTATGTGAAGTGTGTTTAAGTAATGCACGTCATCATAATTGACATTTTTGCGATATTATTCATAACTCGGAGATTGTAGTTTACACAAAATTGAAACAATCTCCAATTCGAATTTCATATTTCGTCAATTTCATAATACAAACTGAATAATAAATATTATTTGAAATAAACAATAGCGTCGGCCACGTCCTTACAAAAATTTGAAGTGATAAAAAAACCTTTCAATTGTAGTCAAACTTTTGTGGTCGGTGTGATTAAGAGTAAAGTTCTGTGCACAATTTTAGCTGACATTATGGAAAAAATTAACGCAAGGCATAACACATTCCATTGGTTGAGAAAATGGTAACAGAAATCTGCATTCTGCACATTGGTCATGCGCATCCAATGTAGTTGGAAGAATCGTACATCAGACTGAAGGGGGAAGCAAAGCAGATCGGACTAACATTAACACGTTGAAGACGAAGTAGACTTAAGAGAAGACAACAGCCATTCACCACAAGCTTGTATCAATAGCGACAAAATCAAGGTTGTTGAAGAATTCGTGTACTTGGGCTCACTTGACCTCCGATAACGATACCAGCAGATAAATTCGAAGACGCAACGTGGCAGGAAAGCGTACTTTGGACTCCAAAAAACACTCCGATCGAATAGAGTTCGCCGCCGTACCAAACAGACTCCCTCATTAAATCGGTGGCGGTAGTCCTCCTTGGACACGAGATCTAGACAATGCTTGTGGAGGACCAACGCGCACTTGGAGTAAAAATGGTTCTCTACAACGATCCGACAGGCACAAGAAGGCGAAGTGTGCAGCGATCAAGGTGGATCGATCAGATTGAAGACGATTTACGGACCCTCCGCGGACTGCGTAACTGAGGCCACTCCGGCCGTAGGCTGAATAAATAATAATAAAACCACATCTGACGCATCACTCGCCTATCGAAGCAGCTAGAATTACACCAGCGATCTCATGGGAACTTCACAGGAGGTACTCCACTTTTGATACTTCGCCATCACAAACAGAACACTCGAGAGCAGGCATTGGAAGTGTGAGTGAGCATTGATCTATAGCAATCGTAGCATCCATAGCCAGCCAATGAGTGAACTGCCTCGCTCAGATGGATGCCAAACAACGAGTAGGAGCGATCGTTGTTGTGATAAACAATGAGCAACACCGTCTAACAAGCCAAGCCATGTAACCATGTAAGCTACGATTTTTACATGCGTACCCCCCTTGCTCTAGTACAATGAAGCCAAGCAATTAAACCACATCATGCGTTCTGCTTTATTCACTCTTCTTTCAAGGTGATAACGATAAGATAGTCCAGAGAAAGCACCAACGCCTCCCATTCAGTGTGCTAGAGTTTTAGACTCTTAGAGGTCTTCATTTTTAGAATGCTTGAATGTCTTCTTGTAATATCGCACCATATCAACGCTCATTGTTGTGCACGCAAGTGATTCGCTTCACTCAATAGGCTCCCATTGGTGAGCGTTGAAGATCATTAAGGACAAGCACCATAGAATCCAAACTTAAAACTACTCGCGTTTTTAAGGGCACACCACTTAATACGGAAGCAACGCACAACTGTCATTTTCATTATTTCAGCTTCGCTGCGACTTTTGTGCGTTGCTCCCATATTGAGTGGTGTGCCTTTAAAAACGCGAGTACTTTTAAATTTGGATTCTACGATGATTGTCCTTAAACGGTGAATCATCGAACGTCCAATTTCAAAGATCTTAGGAAGCTCATAACTTGCCCCGAGGCAGAGCATCAAGTTGGCTTAGATTAACCAGACTTTTTCTCATGATCTGTTTTTTTGCAATGCTTGCTTGAGAACCTTACGGTTACATGTTACCAAACTCTTACCATTACTGTTGAGCTGTTGTAAACATGCTGGAATCAAAAGGCTCGTTATGCAATTGACACATCAGGAAATTGGAAAAGCCAACAGTGTTCTGATATTAATCACTAGACAAATTTGCGTCAATTTTAAACAATAAGACTCTTTGAAATATCATTGTTGCTTATTATCTATACGGGAATGCAGCAGAAATACGGATAAAATGATAAAATGACAATTTCTTGGCTGATATCGGAAAAGAGGCGCATAATGAGAAAAACGACTTGTTGGCCATATAGCGTATTTAGAAAATCGAATGTGCTAATAACTAGCAATTAAACCTACTGGGCATGATCACTCATGAAGTATCGGTTGCATTGTGATGTAAGGCTTCGCTTAATAGGTGTTGTACTATGTACAACGGTGTGAGTCAGCTTGTCGACGACAAAATCAGTAAGAATGCCAAAAAACACATATACAAATACATTCTACGGTGGGCTGGTTATATTAGGGTAGTGTGAATAGGTACGTGGAAAACGTGAATAAAAGAGCAGAAAAGTTTCAATAGAAATTGTTTGCAATGAGCGGTGATACGAATGGTGATTCATTATTTCAGTGAAATTGCCCACTATTCGTACAGAGCCCATAATACGCATATAAATGATGATATTCACTTTTGGTTTTGTTTATCCTAATACATATTAATAAAAAGGTTTTAGCTCTAAAAAGTAATAAAAAAATATTTTCGAGATTGTTGCCAAAATCGGGAAGAAAATGTTGCCAAAAACGGGTGTTGCCAAAATCGGGGGTAGACAAAAACGGGTGTTGCCAAAATCGGGATGGGACTGTAATGGGATCTATCCCCATTAGTTAATTGACCTCTCTAACTTTTCGCGATACATTTTATGATGAGCGAAAAAGGCATCATGAATCATGAATTTCACGGGAACATCTCTCTTTCAGTAGAAAAGACAAAAATGTGACAAATTTATTCAATACATTTTTGCAGCCTCATTTATATCACTTGCTCATATTTATTACCGCCTGTTTCCCAATTTTAATTAAACGTATTTTTCTCTCTTTACAGGTAATCCCAATTCCCAATGACTGACATGAGTAAAAATTCGACAATTACTTCCTTGAAGTACGAAAAACGCAACACTTATTCCAAACCCTCTTTACTTTTCATGCCATTTCCGCGTAAATGTGAGTATCCAAAATAATCACCAAAGTTTCCTAAGCAATATGTTTTTATTTGATCGTTTAGATTTCCTAACATTATTTATTTCGTTCAATAGCATTGAGGCACATTTCATGACGCTGCCGATGATTAAATTTGTTTCACTACGTAACAAAGCGTTTCTCATATTGCTAGATTATCGTTCGTAGTCGTAGTTATGGATGAGTTGCAGCGTGACAATACATTTCTTTGTTCAAATCATGGTTACATTCAATTTCCTACTTTCGCTAATTTCTCATAATGGCAATGTTTACAATTTTGAATTCTCATTTTGACATCGAAAACTACTAATCTTCAGTTTATGACACTATAAATTTTATCATAAATATTAATATCTAATGATTGCTATTTTTATTGTTTTTATGTTCTATGGAAAACTAATTTGGCCGTCCTGTTGATACGCAATATTCAGTATTATTAAGTCTCTGAATATCATTTCCACTCGCATTTCCTTGTTCTTAAGTTATCATACCTCTTTCCTATTGTAGAACAATACCAGTTTTGTCATCATCCTCCTCTGCCCTACATTTATCTACCAGATCAGCTGCCTTTTCTTTGTACACCAGAATCGACAAATGATCCATAAACTTTTTTCGATAGTCAGCCCGATGATCATTACATCATGAGTGAAACCGCCTCAAAAGATGAATATGATCCATGGAAAAAGGCTTATAAAATCATACAATTGAAAAATCTATGGGCATAAAAACGTTTTGCCCACTAGATCGCTGCTATCACATTCAACAGTATGAAATTATTGCTTCGCAAAGACTGTAGCTTGGCTTGGGGTTACTATCGAAGGTTATTCAATACCTCATCATCACCTGCTCTCCATTCTCATACTTTTACCAGCTGCGTTGAATGCTGCAAAACGTCCTTGACCTGATAACCATAACCGTGAGCAGTCGATCCGTATTCAAAACAAAAAGCATGAAAAGAAATAATGAAAGCGAAATTTCGGACTGGGAAAATTACCACCTTCACTGCACATAATAAGCCGCCACTGTACACATTGGCTTTGTTGCCAGCAGAGTGCAAATAAACTGAAAACGGTCTGTAATTTTCTATGAATAATGGATAATAGATTCCGTTATCATTTTTTATCAGCAATGAGAGAAGATCTAATCAATGTGTAGTACAATTCATGATGATAAAGACAAACATTATTTTTCATCGCAGAAACATAAACTCATTTAATTTTACTAATGTTGTTGACTCATTGAATACGATTATGAGGTACATAAGTCTATCAATATTTTTAAATAACGTCAACAAATTTTCTTCTAGATCACTGACTTGCTTTTTCATTTTCGGTTGTTCAAATTTGCCTTTGATGGTTGATTGACCACAATCAATCGATGGCGGCGGAGAAATTCTTTTCGGAAGTTGTGTTGCTTCGCTTTGATTTCTCGTGGGATTGTTGCGGCATCATCATGTACTGATAGGTACCCCCGTTTGCTATTACTTTCCAGACGTAAGACACCTGCTACGTAAATTGACTTTCGCGGTGCCGCCTCTCACGATAGTGCGCCTCGGATCGATGATGGTCAATTTTGGGCTTTCACTTTTCACTCAGATAAGTTCGGCGGGCGCATGGATGAGAGTGCAATGTGCTCCTGAAATGTACGCAATACTGATCAGCAGCAGCACCTTTTTCGCTTTCATTAGCGGTTAAGTGCATGGTTGTTGTGGCATTCAAATCGATTTTTATTGAGTAATTTAAGGGTGATGTGAGAAAATTATGCTGTTGTCTCAATTACAGTATTCTGTTAAATTGGGCTGTGTTGTAATGCGAACTGCTTTGAGGAAGTCAAGTATCACAGTAGTTGCCCTCGACATAGTGTTTATGATAAGTTTGTCCGACAAACAACTCTGATCGATCTTAATCTGGTTTTGCTATCTTTGATAGAGTAGAATATTTTCAGCCTAGCCAATTCAAATAATCAGTAAAAGCTGAATCCTAAAAACATTTGGTATCCTCTTTCAAAAAATACACAGAGGAAAGGATTAACTCAAAATCTGGCTTGAAGTAGAAGGTAAAATATAAAACTGGTATTTTTTTAAACCTAATACACCGATCGAGAATAATCTACACATTAAGAACCGACTCTTGGATTCCTAAGAAATAGTAAATTTTAATATGTTACCCTTTTGCTTGTCATTAAGTATTGGTTTTTGTAACACACGAAAAATATTAAACATTTCCAATTTTTGTTTCCGAGTGTGGTTAATATGAATACATGAACCTCGTCAATGTAGTTTAAGGTGAAACTGAATAATTTGAATAATTTGTTTGAGAATCTGCATATATTTATTTTGCATAATTCCGAGAAAACAACAAAAACAATTTTTTGAGTAAATTAGCGCCAAATCTTTCGATTTCTTCGATACAGATCACTAGTGTTTGGAAAAACTTAACACCCTGTGACACTTGTAGTTCGAAAACTGCAAGCAGTATTTCATAGTCATTGTGCAATTCAACATCGCACATACGAATCACCCATCATGTTTACATTGCTTGCACTCGCGACTGACCTCGTGATGAAGGAAGAATTGACTGACCGCGAATGTGTCTCTTGCATGCGATGGCTGCTACGATCTGTCATGTGACTGAAGAACAGTATATTAGACTTGTTCATGTTTATAGGCCTGTCCAACGCCACACATCTCCCCTCTTCTCTAAAAAAATAACGACTGGCATCTATGTTTAAAGCCACACAGTCATAGTAAATGTTTTTCGTTTGTACAGTGTACACACACACTTTAAAGAGCAACTATGAAGTACTGCTTGCAGTTTTCGAACTACAAGTGTCACAAGGTGTTAAGTTTTTCCAAACACTAGTGATCTGTATCGAAGAAATCGAAAGATTTGGCGCTAATTTTCATACATTTCCGAACAACTTTTTGTTTCATATTTTTGGACGAAGATTCAGAATATATAAAAATATAATTTTGGCAAAAAATGTCACATATGTTGTTTCTCAAACAAACGGTTCATTTGTCTGCTTTATGCAAATAGTCGTGTTTGTCGGTACCCGTAATTCATCAAAAGGTAAATTTAACTTCACGAATTATTACTTCTTGTTTGACAAAGTCAAACTACCGAACACGAAACTCATATTGACTGTGCAAATATAGGCGCCTTGCTTAAAATTCAATTTACAAGTAAACAAATTAGAGGTACTCGTCAAATTAGTGGCACAGTTATGAGGCACGCATCTAAAAAAGTGTCAACTTACTATCCACGGAACCGCCCAACGGATCATTATTCATACTCAGCGCTCATTCAACATCGCCAAATAGACGACGACGGTCGCATATGAAATTAGGTTTGACCCACTGATCGTCAATTCGTCGTAGCAAAACCTTCTTTCCTCAAACTTTTGTGATGCCCATGGAACTTGATTTAATGTCTGCTGACAAACCAATTCACCATCGTTGGTCGTGCGGTTGTTAATTCCATTGCGCCCAGACTTCGACGAAAGGAACGACGACGCATCACAGACAAAGTGCAGGCCGGATCGAGCCGCCCTCTCAGGACGATGTGCCATCACGATGCCCTGCCTGTCCAACCACACGCCATCATAATGAATGTCTCCACAAACTTCAATAACGGTTGTTTTGGCGTGAATGTGTCTCCCATATATTCTCTTTCCCGGTACTGGCTGGCGACTTCGAACGAGATTGTATAGCTACAAGAAGAGATTTATTAGTCTTCCGCGTCGAAGTGCGATGCGTCTTGCCTTGAATTTTTATTGCATTTGGGACAGGCAGACGCACGGTAACTGCCGAACAATGCACAGTGACAGCCCTACAAAGAGGGGATGGTTTGAATCATCAAAAACCCTAGATTTCCACACTTTGCGGGTGATACCGTCTTGGTCCAAATAGAACTATTTTATTGAAAGTTGGACAGGATAAGTTTCCTTGCAAAACATATCGAAAATTAACAACAAAACTTTATCAACTTTTCCATCCACTATGACATGTGGGACTGAATTCCCCATCTAGAATATTTTAATAAAATATGCATGATTATGCGTTTGATTACTTTTTATGGTTGACCCACTTACAGCAATGAGATTCTGACACAGTTCAAAGCGCGTTGAACCGAGTATTTGAGACACATCCCATTCGAAGAATCTCTACGGATTACCAGTGTATCACCCACTCAAACATCATCACCGTCTCCAACGATGACTAACACGCGCTCCACCGTAGAAAAGGTAAACCACGTTTGCTTATTCACAAAGCATTCAACCAGAAGTGCAACTCCAACGCAATAATGAGAAGACTTGATTACGACGGCTTGGTAAATTTTCCAAAAAAATAATTAGGGTGAAATACCCAATAGTGGACCCCCTAGTAGCGGAATTTTGTTCTTCCTGTCATAAGGAGTAGAAATTTTTAACATAATAATTCTGCTTGATATCTAATAACAAGTTCTGCATCTCCTCTTCACGATACATACATAAAACACTCAAATACACGACGTTATTCGTTGAAATTAACATTTTAAAGTCTGAACTGAATTCGCCCTATAGTTGTAACGAATTTTTCCTACCCTGCAAATTTCCCAAATTTACCATTCATAAAGATACAACCTAAGCTTTCAGTAAGTTTGTGCTGCCACCTTTCCTAAGCTAGGGAAACTCTGATAGCTCATAATTCGCGTAGTTGTGTTGAGTTCCACTCGTGTCGGTTCATCTATCTGATCTCGATCACCTATTTCGTCGCAGTTCGATTGTACTCGAGCACCTCGGAGTGTATGATGCATCGAATGCCTTATTTAAATAAAAAAAAAACGAAACTTTTTGTTCTAGGAAAACCGAGTAATTTTCCATTGCGGCTATTGAAAATCGCTATACTGCAGATATTGTTCGTTAGAAAAATTATCCTGTTGGTCGGATTAGTTCGCCATTTGAGTGGAAATAACTTTCTGAAGTGGACGTGTTACGCAAACTTTAAAAAACCCAAGCGACGCCAAGTCAATTCTATTGTATTCCAAAAGCAGTTTGTAAAAACAGGCTAAGACCTAAATTATTAGTAAGTTTTTGATTCGTTTGACCATAAACCGAAACTAATTAAGCTTTTGAATACATTTAGCCGGATTTGATAAAAATTGCACAGCTCAACAAGATTTTGTCCCTAACACCAAATAATGTGTCCCTAGTAGATTTTTGCTCGCTGAATCCGAATCTGACTTCAGATTTGCTCTAACACGTCGAGATTTTGAGATATACCTCAATAAATGTCGTAAAATCTATGATCCATCGTTAACCCTATAAAAAGAATTACTAGTCAATTAAGGTCCAAAACGGATCACAAACATCTAATCTTTCGAAATGTGGTACATTTTGAAGAAGTTGAACATAATAAGTGTGATTTATCTACAATTTTAGTAAGTGAAAGTTATTTAAAAATATGTTTTATGCAAGCCACCTTCGAAGACTTGTATACAAGCCTGGTTATTTTCTGTGAACGGGTTTGAGAGGAAAGTAACAAGAATTCAATATAATAGTTTGTCCAAGCAAAAAAATAATATGTTTTCATTGAAGTAAGTTCTATTGAATGTAAATATGATATTGTATTTCCCCTGGCGCGATAAATTTTCAATAATTGCTCAAGGTGTATTTACTGTTAATTGAAGTTCCTTTATTATGTTCATTCGAATAAAGCAAGTACGAGAACTGTACGCAGTTCTATATATTTTGATTATTCCTGCTATTTATGATCATTCCAATATACCTATGATAGAAATTTGGGCGGAAAATTATCAATTAGCAAAATCAATCAACGAATTGATAAATTGCATTCGATCGTTCTTGTGTATGATTGCATACAAGCTGAAGCGACGATGACGGCTACGCAACAGAAACCGGAAAACGTCAACAACCTACTCGTGCGTGGGGGACTTTTTATTTGATTTGCGTTGAGAATGCTGCATGGATGTTGCAATAATCCGAATACAATTTCTTTTATCTATGATCAGTTTATAACAGTGAAACGGGAAAAAGTTCACTAGTTTTATCAAGCTTTGTTATGTGCTAAGACGCAAAGTTATGCGCCAGAAAAAAAAAACTTGGGCTCCGCTCCACTTGTGTGCTGTTCAACATGTTACAGTTACTCGAGCATATCGTTGGAAGATCCGCCAATTCTGCACTCTGATATTTCTCTAATTTAACAAAACAACGGCATGAATGAGAAAATTTACGACGAAGTTACAAAATGTTTAAGTTTCAACTTATTTTCCGTGGGCTGGAATGTATTTTATTAGTCAATGTGGCTTGAATGCTCTGGTAAGAGATCTAGTAGAAGATTTGATTTTTTTCAAATTTCAATCCGATCTGTTTCCTTGTTGATTAAAAGAAAGGAACCTTCTGGATCATCATGTTCGCACTGTATTCTAGCACAACACAATTGCAACATGATAACAGATTTACGTTGGTTGATAACAGATTTACGTGAAAGTTGATCGATCGAAAAAAACAACCAAAAATCGAGCAGAACAACATTTTAGGAGGAGGAGACATGTAGAACATACAATGAAAAATAATGGATATTTTATTGAAAGTCGAATGAAACATATATTTACAAACTGACTAGTATCTCTATACTTCATTCAACATGTTCATACCCAGTTCCTCTGGCCGCATGTTGTTGAATTTTTGGTGGCTTCGAACTGGTGGTGATGGCGTTTGCATGCAAGTTTTTGAAATGGACTTGCACGGAATATTTTTAAATTAAATTCACTGAACTTAAATTCAAGGAAAACCGAATAGAAAACAATTGTAACGTGCAAATCTGATGGAAATTCATTAGATCAGATGTGCTTATACCGTTTCGGGTATTGATTGACCTAAAATTATGTTTATATACTTCATGAAAGTCTTTCGAAAAAGGCCAATTTCTTCAAATTGGCGGTATTAATCTAGCTATATCTCAAAATCTGGACGTGTTAGAGCATATCTGAGGACAGATTCGGATTCAGCGAGCCAAAATCTACTGAAGACACATTAATTGATTCTGAGGACCAGCGAAATGTTAAATTTTGTTCCCCTGTGTTGTCATTCCATTAAAGTGCACCTACCATTGTAGAAATAAGTACAAGTTAGGACCAGGTAAGCAACATTACCACATGTAGTGATCAGTATCACCTAAATGTAATTCACGTTGATTAGGATCCCTACTCAACGTGGGGTGTTTGGTCGGGCCGGACCGTCAGTCGGCCATCGTACGGATTGGTGCTCATCTCGTTTAGTTCTCTCGGATCGGTAGCTGTAAAGTGCATCTTGCGCCGTTTTGACAAGCTCAAGCTGCCTTTTTGTATTATCGACAATCTTGCTACGCTGCTCATATCAGATGCCACGTGATCGACGGCCACATACCGAGGCCCGGCAAGCTTAACGTTCGCGCGTAACTGCTCGATTGTGCCGCCGACGTTTCGACGACCGAGTTCACTCGCTGCATAACCCAGTATATGGGTAAAAGTCCACTCACCGGAAAATTCCACCCATTACGCCCAACGAATCGTGCGATGAACTCGAATTTGAAAGGCCACTAGACAAATTCAAATCTAAACGGGCGATTGTCGATATTATTGAGCTGAGCGTAGGTCCTTGCAGCTAGAGAGAGAGACATCAAGTCGCCGCAGCACGAATGCATGCGATCGCCAACGAGTCAACCCAACAGCACACGACGCGTCGAGACGCCGCACACGGATAAGCGGGTTTGGGGAAGAAGGTCTGGAAGGCTAGAGTTAAGTAGGGACGCCCTTAACTGCCAATAAATGTAAACGGCAAGAGAAATTCCAATTAGAAAAATTTGCTAATTAATATAGTTCAGTTCCGTTGTTTTTGCCTTTCTCGTATACTAAGTATACGTAAAGGCTATAGGATCGCTCCAAAACCGAACTTTTGATAGAAGGTTCGGACACCCATAGTGTTATATACCAATCGACTCAGCTCGACGAATTGAGATGATGTCTGTATGTGTGTGTGTGTGTGTGTACAAAAATGTGAGACACACTTTTTGGTACTTAACATTATTCGATTTACTCGCAACAAATTGCAGTCGACGCAGATTGTGGTCTAGTTGTTTCCTATTGAAAATTGGCCCGATCGGTCATTGCGTTCCAAAGTTATGGAAAAAACATTGTTTTTCTGCCAAGGAAAAAAAGAGAAAAAAATTTCAAAAACGAAAAATTCAAAGGTTGCAGCAATGCATTCAAATGACCGCAAATGCATATGAATTGATGGAAAAAGTAAAATCTATCCCCCTAAAGTGCTATTTCGACCTCTCTTATGTGTTTTTCTTATTTTTTTTATTGCGCGAGAAAGGCACCACCAACGCTAGGTGGATTGATCTGGGTTTTTTTTATTCAAATGGCTTAACTTTTAGTTTAATTTTCTACCGGGTAGTTTTGCATATATTTAATTTTTAGTTCAAGAGGTTTCGTTCGCTTCTTGATTGGGTCGTTTGATGAGCAAGAGTGTTTGAACCACTATTAGCCCGCCTTGATAAGAGTCTTAGCCGGATTCGAAAGCACGTCAGTAGTCCCCCTAATCAGGGGGTGGCGCATAAGCTACTGTACGGTTGTGTGAACATTCCTCTTCGTTTCATAGTAGACCCCCTGGGGGTCCATAATAGGAAATTGCTTCCCTATAGTCGACACTTCATTTGATTTTCATGTTTCGTTTCGGGATGTTCTTCTTCCCTATTGTGGACCCCCCAAAATATTCCTATAATGGACACTCTTGTGTTTATTTTTTATTGAATTGTAAAAAATCATCTAATTTTACTTTCCATAGCATTTCCAACACATGTAATCAAATCATAGGACTGTAAAGTGTAAGATAGGTTCTTCCGATGGAATTTCATAGCAAAATATTTACATTGTGCTGTAATAATGTAAAAACGGCTGGAGGGTCCACTATTGGTTGGGGGTCCACTATTGGGCACTTTACCCTATTTTTGGTTTGTTCTCTTCTAGAAAGTATTGCAAGTAGAATTGCAAGAAAATAAAGAAACTGTTTCCATTTTTATCTCACTGAACATATAATTATCATCGCGAAAGTCTAGACCGCATTATGCTTTCGTGCTGTGCGGTTCTATTTTCTCTTTGCTGAAGGAAGTTTTTAATAATACCCAAAGCTATTTTAATTTCAACAATGCTTCTCAGCGCTACTTGTACCTACTGATCCCGATACGATCTTTGCTTCCGACTTCCGGCTAGACTTCCGAGACCTTTGAAAGGAGGCTTCCGAGCCTCTTGAAAGGAGGCTTCCGAGCCTCTTGAAAGGAGGCTTCCGAGCCTTTTAAAAGGAGGCTTCCGAGCCTCTTGAAAGGAGGCTTCCGAGCCTCTTGAAAGGAGGCTTCCGAGCCTCTTGAAAGGAGGCTTCCGAGCCTCTTGAAAGGAGGCTTCCGAGCCTCTTGAAAGGAGGCTGCCGAGCCTCTTGAAAGGAGGCTTCCAAGCCTCTTGAAAGGAGGCTTGAGGCCTCTTGAAAGGAGGCTTCTGAGCCTCTTGAAAGGAGGCTTCTGAGGCCTCTTGAAAGGAGGCTTCCGAGGCCTCTTGAAAGGAGGCTTCTGAGCCTCTTGAAAGGAGGCTTCTGAGCCTCTTGAAAGGAGGCTTGAGCCTCTTGAACGGAGGCTTCTGAGCCTCTTGAAAGGAGGCTTCCAGGCCTCTTGAAAGGAGGCTCTGAGCCTCTTGAAAGAAGGCATCTGAGCCTCTTGAAAGGAGGCATCTGAGCCTCTTGAAAGGAGGCATCTGAGGCCTCTTGAAAGGAGGCATCCAGGCCTCTTGAAGGAGGCTTCTGAGCCTCTTGAAAGGAGGCTTCCAGGCCTCTTGAAAGGAGGCTTCTGAGCCTCTTGAAAGGAGGCTTCCAGGCCTCTTGAAAGGAGGCTTCCAGGCCTCTTGAAAGGAGGCTTCTGAGCCTCTTGAAAGGAGGCTTCCAGGCCTCTTGAAAGGAGGCTCTGAGGCCTCATGAAAGGAGGCTTCGAGGCCTCTTGAAAGGAGGCTTCTAAGCCTCTTGAAAGGAGGCTTGGGCCTCTTGAAAGGAGGCTTCCGGGCCTCTTGAAAGGAGGCTTCCAGCCTCTTGAAAGGAGGCTTCTGAGCCTCTTGAAGGAGGCTTCCGGGCCTCTTGAAAGGAGGCCTGAGCCTCTTGAAAGGAGGCTTCTGAGCCTCTTGAAAGGAGGCTTGAGGCCTCTTGAAGGAGGCTGAGCCTCTTGAAAGGAGGCTTCTGAGCCTCTTGAAAGGAGGCTTGAGAGCCTCTTGAAAGGAGGCTTCTGAGGCCTCTTGAAAGGAGGCCTGAGCCTCTTGAAAGGAGGCTTCAGGCCTCTTGAAGGAGGCTTCCTGAGCCTCTTGAAAGGAGGCCTGAGCCTCTTGAAAGGAGGCTGAGCCTCTTGAAAGGAGGCTTGAGGCCTCTTGAAAGGAGGCCTGAGCCTCTTGAAGGAGGCTTCCGAGCCTCTTGAAAGGAGGCTCGAGACTCTTGAAGGAGGCTTCCAGGCCTCTTGAAAGGAGGCTGAGCCTCTTGAAAGGAGGCCTGAGCCTCTTGAAAGGAGGCTTCTGAGCCTCTTGAAAGGAGGCTTCTGAGCCTCTTGAAGGAGGCTGAGCCTCTTGAAAGGAGGCTTCTGAGCCTCTTGAAAGGGAGGCCTGAGCCTCTTGAAAGGAGGCTTCCAGGCCTCTTGAAAGGAGGCTTCCGAGCCTCTTGAAAGGAGGCTTCCGAGCCTCTTGAAAGGAGGCTTCCGAGCCTCTTGAAAGGAGGCTTCCGAGCCTCTTGAAAGGAGGCTTCCGAGCCTCTTGAAAGGAGGCTTCCGAGCCTCTTGAAAGGAGGCTTTGAAGTCTCTTTAAATATGGCTTAAATTAGCCTTAAAATAGTCTCTTGAAAGGAGGCTTAGGAGCTTCTTGAAAGGTGGAGGCTTTGGAGTCTTTTGAACGAAGACTTTGGAGCCTCTTAGAACATTCAAGCTGCATTGGTGTAGGCTTCCGAGTTACTTAGAAGGAGGCTTTCAAGCCTCTTGCAATGAAGCTACTACGCTTTTTGGAAAAGGGACTTCGTGTCTTTCAAATGAATGCTTCCGAAATTTAAAATTCTAGATTTTTCATCTGAATTGTATTCTTACTATCTTATTCAACATTTTGACTCGATCAGGTAGATACATTGAGGATTTTTAATATTTGTTAATTCGACGTTTTTTTTCCTTTTGATCTTCATACACTGTGCTGGTTAGGATGGGCAAGATTCAGAAGTATCAGATTCGTTGATCGTCATGCAAAACATGTACTAACATTTTGAAATATGTAAAGCTGTATCAATAGGTTTACATTCCGTGCCGATAGTTCGAACGAGCCAGACGTGTGTGCTGTGTCTCATCGCGGGTGTTGTTCGGTAGTGCGAGTCTATTGTGTGGTGCCTACCTACGGATCCAAGGCGATCACTGTCGGCGAGCGAAGTAGCTGCTTCTGGCGACGCCAGTGAAGCAGGCTATTGTTTCTGCTGCTACCTACAGCAGCAGCGCAGATAAGTGGCAGATTTTGTTTTATTGGTCTCCCTTTTGAAGCGGGACTGATTTAAATCAACTGAATTAGTTTTTTTTTCATTTTTTTTCTGATTTGGTATTAGTTTGAAGTTAGTATAAGCCAGAATTGTCCTTCCACCTTTCGGGGTGAGAATGGAAGCAGAGACTGTGGGAGGTGATGTGCCACCAAAAGAGGTTCGCACACGATTTTACAAGGCATCTTCGCCTGGCCCTTGGGTTGTTTACTTTCGGCAGAAAGCGAAAAGCCTAGATTTTCTCGGCATCAAACGAGACTTGACGCGTCGTTTTACGAAGCTTGATTTCAATCACATCAACAGAAACAAACTACGCATCACCGCACCTACATACCAGGTGGCGAATGAAATTGCTGGCGACAGGGCGTACAATATTGAATATTTAGTTTATGTCCCCTCGCGGGAGGTCGAAATAGAAGGTGTGATCAACGCAGCGAGCCTGACTTGCAAGGATGTACTTGCGGGAAAAGGCCGCTTGAAGAACGCAATGGAGTCTACCGTGGATATTTTGGATTGCAAGGAATTGCATTCAGCAGCCATGGTAGACGGCAAAAAGGTATATTCTAAGTCAGGCTCGCTTCGGGTGACGTTCGCCGGTTCGATGCTCCCAAAATATGTAGATATCGAGAATATGTTGTTTCCGGTGCGTTTGTTTGTACCAAGGGTATTTAATTGTACCAACTGCAAACAATTAGGTCACACTGCCGAGTTTTGTGACAACAAACCACTTTGTGGTAAATGTTTCCAAAGACATCGGGAGGATACCTGTCAGCAACAAGCCACAAAATGTGCTTATTGTGGTTTGGATCCTGCCCATGGTTTGCAAGATTGCCCGGTGTACAGAAAACGCACCCAAAAAGTGAAGCGCTCGTTAGTACAGCGCTCCAAGCAGTCTTATGCGGAAATGGTTAAAGCGCAAGACACATCCGCCACTGCCACCGCAAAGACTGCTTCTTCAGCTGCCGTTCAAGTAAGTGACTATTATGATTCCATCTCCATTGATGAATCGGACTCTGACGCAGCCGATATGGATGATTCTTCGGAGGTACACGCGCCCGAAAAGAGGAAGCAACCGTCTTCCCCGGGATTGCGCCGTAAGAAAACAAAAGTCATCCATAAATGCTTGGCAAAATCTGAAGGTAATGGGGGATTATTTAAAATCCCGAAGCAACCAGTCTTCACTGCAGATCCCTGCTGCTCTAAGACATTCCCGCCATTGCCTAAAACCGATGTTCCTAAGAAACATCCGGCTAGGATTATCAATGAAAAGGAAAATGCTACTCGCACTTCCGAAAAGAGAATCTCGTCCAAGCGAGGATTTATATCCTTTAAGGACCTCGTGGACCGCTTTTTGAATCTTTTCAATATTCCGGATTCATTGAGGCCAATCATTGACCTCTTTATTCCAACAGTGGAAAGTTATCTGAAGCAGTTGACTGTTTCATGGCCCCTTCTTGCAGAAATTGTATCTTTCGATGGATAATACGGCCATACAAGATACAATCACTGTGCTGCAGTGGAACTGTCATAGTCTAAAAAATAAATTGGACGTGTTCAAGTTTTTGATTCGCAATTCTGATTGTGATGTATTTGCTCTTTGTGAAACATGGCTTTCTTCTGAAGATGAAATCAACTTCCACGATTTTAACATTATTCGCCAAGATCGGGATGACCACTATGGTGGCGTTCTTTTGGGGATCAAAAAATGCTACTCCTTCTACAGAATTCCCATTCCGGTTGTTAATGGCTTAGAAATCGTCGCTTGCCAAGTAAATGTAAAGAATAAAGACCTTTGCATAGCTTCAGTTTATATTCCACCAAACGCATCTCTTAATCGTCGACAGCTTTGGAGCGCAGTCTCCCTTCTATCATCTCCAGTATTGATATTGGGTGATATGAACGCACATGGTATTGGATGGGGTGAAACGTATGACGATTATAGAGCGCCTATTTTCTATGATTTGTGTGACGATTTCAATTTGAATATTTTGAACACAGGTGAAGTAACTCGAATAGGACCAAATGGTCAACAAAGCCGTATTGATCTGTCTTTATGTTCAAATTCACTATCATTAGATTGCACGTGGAAGGTAATTCAAGATCCCCATGGTAGTGACCATATGCCGATAGTCACCACAATTAAGAGTGGCTATCAACAATCTGAGCCAGTTAATGTTCCTTTCGATCTCACGAAGAACATTGACTGGCAAAAATTTGCATCGGCGGTTAAAATTGGTATTGAATCAACTGATACTCTTCCACCACTGGATGAATATCGATTCCTTATTGAGTTGATTCAAAAAAGCGCACTAGAAGCTCAGAAACGACCCGTTCCAAGTGCATCTGTCATCAGAAGACCAGCCACTCCTGGATGGGATGATGAATGTACTAAGTTGTATTCTGAGAAATCTGATGCCTTCAAAGCCTTCCGTAAACACGGAAGATCCGAGCTTTTTGAAGAGTATTTGAGGCTTGAAAGAAAGCTCAAAAATCTTCTCAAGGCAAAAAAACGTAGCTGCTGGCGACGTTTTGTCGAGGGACTATCACGAGAAACCTCAATGACAACACTTTGGAAAACGGCCCGCAACATGCGGAACCGCATTTCCACCAACGAGAGTGAAGAATACTCCAATCGATGGATATTCAACTTCGCAAAAAAGGTCTGTCCAGATTCCGTACCAGCAGAACCGCTATTTCGAGAATCAGTCACTGATCCCGGTTCTTTGGGTGGACCATTCTCAATGCTGGAACTTTCTATGTCTCTTCATTCATCGAATAACTCTGCTCCGGGATGCGATAACATCAAATTCAATCTTCTTAGAAACCTCCCAGATATCGCAAAAAGACGATTACTTGACCTGTACAACTGTTTCATGGAGTACAACATTGTGCCACCTGAATGGCGACAGGTGAAAGTAATAGCTATTCAAAAGCCTGGGAAACCAGCGTCTAATTACAATTCCTACCGACCGATTGCCATGCTTTCATGCATGAGAAAATTATTGGAAAAAATGATCCTTTCAAGAATCGACCATTGGGTTGAACATAATGCATTACTCTCAAATACTCAGTTTGGATTTCGTAAGGGTAAAGGAACAAACGATTGTCTGGCGTTGCTCTCTTCAGATATACAGCTGGCCTTTGCGCACAAGGAGCAATTGGCTTCAGTATTCTTGGATATTAAGGGCGCTTTCGATTCAGTTTCCATAGAAGTACTGTCAGACAATCTGCACAGTAGTGGATTACCCGTTATTTTGAACAATTTCTTGTACAATTTGTTGTCAGAAAAACAAATGAACTTCACACTCGGCACTCTGACAACTTCCAGAACTAGCTACATGGGCCTTCCCCAAGGATCATGTTTAAGTCCCTTGCTTTATAATTTCTATGTTAAAGATATTGACAATTGTTTGGAAGGACAATGCACGCTCAGACAACTTGCAGATGATGCCGTGGTCTCTCTAAGAGGTCCAAGTGCAGCTGTCTTGCAAGGACCATTGCAAAGTACCCTGGATAATCTGACTGTTTGGGCCAGACATTTGGGGATCGAGTTTTCACCGCAAAAAACTCAGTTGGTTGTGTTTACTAAGAAGCGGTACCCTGCTCAACTGAAACTAAAGCTGTTGAATGATGACATCAACCAATCTTTATCTTCTAAATACCTTGGGGTCGTGTTTGATTCTAAATGCACCTGGAGACTTCATATTGAGTATTTGATAGAGAAATGCCGGAAAAGGATCCATTTCCTACGTTTTATCTCCGGAACATGGTGGGGTGCTCACCCGGAAGACCTCATCAAACTATATAGAACGACTATTCTCTCTGTTTTAGAGTACGGCTCTTTCTGCTTCCTTTCAGCAGCTGATTGCCACCTAATTAAATTGGAACGAATTCAATATCGTTGTTTGCGTATTGCCCTTGGCTGTATGCATTCAACGCATAACATGAGCCTGGAGGTGCTTGCTGGAGTCACTCCTTTAAAGCACCGTTACTGGGAGCTCTCATTAAGAATATTAATCAAATGTGGAACAAGTAACAAACTTGTCTTACATAACTTCGATAATATGCTTGAACTGATTCATCGGTCAAGATTCCTAAGAGTTTATCTCAACTACATATCGTCAGATCTTTGTCTTCCATGTTATACTCCCCCTCGAGTTGACTTCACCAATGACAGTTTCTCAATTGAATACGATCTGTCCATGAAACATGCTATTCAAGGAATACCAGATCATCTTCGAAATCTTTCAATTCCCTCCATTTTTTCTGAAAAATATGAACATGTCAATTGCAACAACAGATATTTCACTGATGGTTCTCGCATTAACGGATCCACTGGCTTCGGTGTTTTCAATGTCACTTCAACCACCTTCCGAAAACTTCAGGAACCGTGTTCGGTTTATGTTGCTGAGCTGGCAGCAATTAACTTCGCTTTAGGGATAATTTCCAATCAGCCCGTAGACCATTATTTCATCTTCTCGGATAGTCTTAGTTCTATCGAGGCACTCCGGTCGATGAAACCTGTTAAGCACGCATCTTACTTTCTTACAAACATAAGAGAGCAGATGCGTGTTTTGGTCGAAAGATCATTCAAGATTACCTTTGTTTGGGTCCCTTCTCACTGCTCAATCCACGGCAATGAGAAGGCAGACTCGCTGGCAAAGGTGGGCGCACAGGAAGGTGAGGTTTATGATAGACAATTCTCGAGCAACGAGTTTTTACCATTAGTCCGTCAGAGTACTCTTCAAAGTTGGCAAAGAAATAGGACACACAACGAACTTGGACGGTGGCTATTCTCTATAATTCCTCAAGTTTCTGGGCGAGCGTGGTTCAGAGGTGAGGACTTAAGTCGAGGCTTCATTCGCGTGATGTCGAGACTTATGTCCAATCACTATTCACTAAACGCACATCTGTACAGAATAAACCTTGTCGATAGCAACTTATGTAGGTGCGGAGCCGGTTATGATGACATCGATCACGTAGTTTGGTTCTGCTCGGAAAACGACGTCTCCAGAGAGCAATTATTGGATACCCTAGTGGCCCGAGGTAAACAACCCTTCCAGGAGATAAGAGGTGTTTTGGGGGATCGTGATGTGGTCTATATGCAAGCCATTTATAGTTTTCTTTGTTCCTCTGACATAAAAGTCTAATACTTTTGTTTTTTTTCTTTTCTTCGAAGTTTTTTTTTTGTTTTGTCTCTGTCTTTCTGTCCCGTAGAGCGCCGTAGCTCTGGCCGTCCGGAAGATGCTCCCATGCGAACCATTTTTCGAGCACGACGACACACCACATCGTCCCCGATGCCAAATGACCGGATGAGCTGCTGAAATTCCTTGATTATGATGATTCCCTGATTCCCGAATCCTAATCCCCATCCATCCTTAAACATTGTAAACCTAACCTCGAGTCACCACGAGTACGTTGGCTTATTTCCCTCTCTTACTAATTTAATAATAAGGTTATGTCGATTGTACATATCACAAAGAAACGTGGCTCCGTAAAGTGTTATACACGCCTGAGCCTACCAAATAAACGAACTTGGAAAAAAAAATCAATAGGTTTCTATTGAAATTGTAATACATCCGCCAATACCCATTCTTGTCCGAGGTACCCCTATTTATTTATTACCAGACTAAGGCCGGAGTGACCTGTGCAGTACATAAAAGTCTTCTCCGTTCAGCTTCTTCGCACTTTGTGCACTTCGCCTTCTTGTTCCCGTCGGATCGTTATCGAGAACCATTTTTACCGGAGAACTGTCCGACTTTCTGAATATGTGTGAACGATGGATGGCTCTCCCAACAGCTGATGTAACTCGCGGTTTATTCGCCTCCTCCACGAACCGTTGCTGCAATACCAGAAAGAAGGCACTTCAGAGGATACAAAATTCAAATTTTGAAAATTATTCTGAAGTTGCCTTCGTGGTATAGTACCAATGAACTTCATAGAATTTCTATTATTGAGACATTGCAACAATGTCCAATAAAATAATTTCCAATTTTAGTCAAAAATCATTGAAATCTTCTATTGCAAAGATTAGCTCCTTGTATCCTTAGTATAAATTAGGTTATGTTTAGTTTAAGTTGAAAACATTGTAATTCCTACATGGTTCAATTCAACCAATCCTAACTACCAGAGGCAATTGAAATGTATTAATAATAATTGAAAATGAGTCATAGCAAATAAGGATGATGGTGTTAAGAAAACACGAAATACCTAGTCTAAGCAATGAATAGATGTATTAGATAATTAGCAAATAAAATTTAAAAAAATTATCGCTATTTTTTTGCATTTTTCAGTGACAATTGCATTCTTTGATTACCGGGAAGAAATTTACCGATAGGATGGATACATAGAACTTCATAAAAATCTAAACCGCGATCATAAGATATTATATTTTGCTTTTTGCTTCTATCACGACGTAACCGATAGCGTGAGTCATAATCATTGTTTATCAAATGACCCATAAACGAACGTTCTTCACCGCGAGCCAGAGAACGACTAGTTTCAAATCACAGCCATGAAGCAACCGTCCAAACACTCGTTCTTCCAACTTCCTCAAACGATATGCAGAACACAGTCAATCCCAGTGCAGGAACGTAGACGTCATATATTCAATGAAGATTGATTCCATATGCTGTTGGTCAACGCTATGAACCCTCTACGAGACCTATCATTTGCCTTCAACATATATATTTTAAAAGCATAGCATGGCTTCCCTGTTGCACCCACAGTCGACAAGTTTATTGTCCATATCTTATTTGGTGCCTCGTTAAGTTACTGTTCTTCCGTCAATTTCTGTTACTGTGCATGTGTTAAATTTAGTCGTACTTATGCTCCCAATTTATGATTTATTTCATCTGCGTTTCTAAATAGCCACACACCTCACCACTTTGTTCGTTCTTGTTTTGGATCGTGTATCTTACAGATGTCAGCCGGATTGATGTCGTGTGTTCGGGAGAACTCGCCTCCCCTGGAAAGTCCCCCTACCACACCCGGAACCGGAGCCAACAGTAGCAGCAGCACCAACCACAACAGCAGTGGGCATGTCACAGGCAGTCACATCGGCACATCGAGCGGCGGTGCGTTGGATCCCAACGATATCCCGATCACAATTACCACTCCCGAGCATCACCACCAAGGTAGGGCTTATTTTGTTTTCTTTGGCTTAGTGGTGTTTTCGAATCCGTGTCATAACAAAATAAGATCGGGGATTGTTTCATGCGGTGGAAACCAAAACGGAGAGCACGAAATGCTTGATTCGTCCGTCGCCCACACAATGTTGTGACGGGTAAATCCGACGATTGGCTTTTTAAATGGCTGTCAACAACATAAGAGCGGTTAGTACTTGCTCGAAACGTGATGATATAAATGGTAAGAAGATGCTGATGCTTGATAGCCTTTCAACGATGATGTCGTTGCAACACTAACCATGCAGTATATGCGTCGTTACGAGGACTTGGGTCCCTTTAGCCACAAAACGACTTTGTATGTCCCTGGAGCGCATGATGAATGATGATTAAGTTTTAATATTTCATAATGCCTTAATTGGTGTAAAAGACCACCACCCACCCTATAACGTTAATAACAAACAAAAATATATAATTGAGTCAAGTACGAGACACTTTAGACGGCCACTGTCAACTCAGATGGTGATTGAATTAAAGGAACCAATAAGAACAATTCATACTACCTTGAATAAAAAAGCAGGTTTAGGTTCATAATCAGTTGTTTAACGGCTTTTAATAAAAAGAAAAGATTACACTCGATAATTAAAACTGTTGCGTTGCTCGTGTGCCGAAATTATATATTTCTTGATATGGAAATGCTAATATCATCTTCCAAACTTGGACGTACATGTTCATGATAGAATTAGAGGCGAAAGTATAGAATTGATAGTTCCGTTAGGATACGGCAGGCATGAAGAATGTTTTTATAGAAGTCGATTTGAAAGCGAGCGGAGGGCAATATTTGTGATGGCACATATCACACGACCTTCCTTCTGCCAAGCTCCCGTATGAAGGGGGAGGGAAGAATATCCATTACACCATTACAGACAAACTACAGAATTCGTTCAATATCTACAACACTCCAAACTATCCTTGAATACAGATCTTAATATTCAAATCGATCAACATGAAGATCTCCGGTGTCTCAACTATTTTTATGAGTTATACAGTCCTGTGGAGTTATACAGGACTTCATTACACCATTACAGACAAACTACATAACTCGTTCGACATCTACGACACTCCAAACTATCCTTGAGTACAAATCTTAATACTCAAATCGATTAACATGAAGATCCTCGATGTCCTTACTAGTTTTATAGGTTGGAATAGCTCCAAGGTATCTCGTAGCATCGCTACAGACACACAACAGAATTCTATTCACATCTACGACACTCCAAACTGTCCTTGAGTACAGATCTTAACATTCAAAACGATCAACATGAAAATCCTCGATGACTCAACTATTTTTATGAGTTGGAATAGCTCATAGCATCATGGTATCGTAAATATTATTTGTATATGCTGGTGTAATGATGTCCCATAGGGCTTCTAAAATTAACATACAAGCTCGAGAACCTATGGATTACTCTGTTGAACTTGTAAACCTCCAATATATGAACTCAAGAATGCTCTGGAGTACCGAAGATATTCTGGGAATGTTATAATTTCCATATACTGGTGTAATGATGTTTCATGAGGTTTTTGCAACCATTGAATCAATTTGTTGGTCTTTTAGACCCCCTACATCTGAATTCAAGAATGGTTTGAAGTGTCGTCAATTTTTTGGGAAAATTGTATACAAAATACTGGTGTAATGATGTCCCATGGGGCTTCACCAACTAAGACACAAGCTCGGAAACCTATTAATCACTCCTTTGGTCTTGTAGACCTCCAATATCTGAACTCAAGAATGCTTTGGAGTACCGTAGCTATTCTGGGAATGTTAAATTTCTTATATACTGATGTAATGATTGTATTACGTTTAAACTGGTGTAATGTTGATAAATAGTACTTCACCAACTAACACACAAGCTCGGAAACCTAGGAATCACTCTGTTGGTCTTGTAGACCTCCAATATCTGAACTCAAGAATGATTTGGAGTACCACAGGAACTCTGAAAATGTTGTGATTTGTGTATATCGGTGTAATGATGTCCCATGGGATTGATCCAACTATCACACAATCTCAGAACCCTATGAATCACTCTGTTGGTGTTGTAGACCTCCAATATCTGAACTCAAGAATGGTTTGGAGTACCGTAGCTGTTCTGAGAATGTTGAATTTCTTATATACTGTAATGTAATGATGTGCCATGGGGCTTCTGCAACTAATACACAAGCTCGGGAACCTTTTGAATTACTCTGTTGATCTTATACACCTCCAAGATTTAAACTCAAGAATGCTTTGGAGTATCTTCGATATTCTGAGAATGTAATTTTTTTACATACTGACGTAATAATGTCCCATGGGGCTTCACCAACTAACACACAAGCTCGGAAACCTATGAATCACTCTGTTGGTCTTGAAGACCTCCAATATTTGAACTCAAGAATGATTTGGAGTACCGCAGGAACTCTTGGAATGTTGTGATTTGTATATACTGGTGTAATGATGTCCCATGCGGTTGCTTCAACTAACACACAAACTCAGGACCGTATGAATCACTCTATTGGTGTGGTAGACCTTCAATATCTGATCTCAAGAATGGTTTGGAGTACCATAGCTATTCTGGGAATGTTGAATTTTTTAAATACTGATGTAATGATGTCTAATGAGGTTTCTACAACTAACACACAAGGAACCTATGAATTACTCTGTTGATCTTGTAGACCTCCAAGATCTGAACTCAAGAATAGTTTGGAGTACCGTTGATGTTCTGGTAACACTGCGATTTACTAAAAATAGTTAATGATTTGTTTATCGGTCATTTCTACTCAAAGTATGAGGGAGTAGATAATCGAAAGATAATTGAAAATCATCAGATTGAAAGCCGTTCGCTAGGGCGCGAACAAGTATGAAGCGATAGAGGTTGAAAGGGAGAAAGGAAGACCATCTATTGAACAGCACACAATCGAAGCGTGAATCTTCTTGCCTAACGCCCTGGTTGTGGACGGCTTGGTTAGTGGTATGGAAACCACCAACTAGTTTAATTATGTCTCAAGTACCATTGCCAACTTCATATTAGAATTGAGGCCCGTTGTACGGGTTATTCTTCAGTTTTCTGGGAATAAAAACGGACTGTATATTAAAAAAGGTTCGAAACGTGTTTTATTCTTCGCGTCGGTCCAAAAACTCATTCAGTACAACGTCAAAAAAATAATAATTAAAAAACAATAAAGTATAGGGTTACCAATTTAAGGATATACATTCCAAATGACCGTTTACACCTGAACATTCTCCCTCGCCTTGCAGTTTCCGTAGAAACTCAATCCTTGATTGGAAGCAACTAGAAACTCAATCCTCGATTCGCCAACTAGTCGTCTGATGTGGTGTTTCGCAGATTTTACTCCTGCTTCCCATACGCCGCCGAATTCAGGGGAACGAGCAGGAATGAATTTCCAATTAATTTCCAGCGGCAGGCAATAGTTTCTGACCGCCTCGATTGTAGCTTCACTCCGGAACAACTGATACAGTTTGTGAAGCTCAGAATTGGCACCTATAAAGTTAGTACCATTGCCTGACAGAATTGTGGTGGGTACTCCTCTTCTTGAAACGAAACGCTTCAGGACGTTGATGAATGCTTGACTGGAGAGATCAACCGCCAACTCCATATGAATAGCCTTAGATGATAAACACACAAACAGTGCTATGTATCCCTTCATGATGGTCGGTTTACGTGGATTGCCAGTCTTGATACAGAATGGTCCTGCATAGTCAACTCCGACTCGTGAAAAAACATCAGCTCGAGTAACGCGATAAGAAGCTAGATCGCCCATGAATCGTGAAAGCTTGGAAGGATTAGCCCTGAAGCAACGTACGCATTTCCTCAAATGTTGTTGTACTCGGTTCCGACCATCAAGCATCCAAAATCTTTGGCGAAGAAGAGATAACAACCCATTTGCACCAATGTGTAGATACCTATGATGTAGGTCGTCAATGATCATTCTCGTCACGTGGACGTGGTGATTCGAAGGTAGAATAGCAGGATGGCGTTGTTCAAATGTAAGATTAGCGTGTTTGATCCGCCCTCCAACTCTCAGGATACCGGATTCCAATGTAGGGTTGAGATTCCGCAGCTTACCGACGTATTTATGTTTAGGTTCGCCGGTTAGATGAAATTTCTCGATTTGGTTTATTTCTTCTGGAAAGCATGATGCCTGAACCGCCTTCACTATCAAATCCAAACTCACCTGATATTCTTCAACAGTAGGGAACGTTTGATGATCGTTGGCAATGCGAATTTTCCTTGTCTTTCTGATGAATCGAGCCACAAATGCCATGACTCGTCGCAAACGATTGAATGATCTAAACCTTGTAAGAACATGTAGCTCCTGAGGCCTTTCGTATGCGACACAAACAAGCTTCTTTATATCTGGAATTTCAATCACTTCTGTCGTTTCAAATTCGATATATGGTGAATTTCTTAGAAAAGTAGGCCCATGCCACCAAACGTCACTATTCTTCAACTCTTCAGGGTAAACACCGCGCGACAGCATATCAGCCGGATTCGATTTTGATTCGACGTACTTGCGTTCAAATTCCGTAGTTGACCGGTTGATTTCCGCAACACGATTAGACACAAAAGTGTTAAGGTCGTGGGGGGATTTGTGTAGCCAGCATAATACGATGGTGGAATCCGTCCATAAAACCACCTTGTCGAAGTTCAGCTTCAGTGCCGAAATAACAACAGTAATCAATCGAGTCATCAACAAAAATCCGCATAACTCGAGACGTGGGATCGTTTGCTTCGGAGCAACTCTTGATTTGCTTGTCAGCAGATGAAGTTCGGCGTTACCATCAGGGAGAATTGACATTATATATACACACGCCCCGTATGCAGAGAAAGATGCATCCGAAAAGGCATGCAGCTCGATACTAACACGGTTTGCTGAGAGAACGCATCGGCTAATTTTCAGTCCCTCTGATCTTTTCAAACTGGCCAAATACTTCATCCAGGAATTGATTTGGTCGGGAGGCACTTCTTCGTCCCAAGCAACTCCCAACCTCCACAAATCACGAATTAACAGTTTGCAAAGTACGATAGATGGTGCCAACAGACCCAGTGGATCAAAAGTTTTCGAAACTTCGGAAAGAATATGGCGTTTTGTAATTACAGCCTGCCCCACAACAGGGTTAATCCGGAAATAGAATTCATCTGTTTAAGGATTCCATAATAATCCCAATGTCTTGATTACATCGTTTGCTCCACAGATTTCTAATGACGTTCGTTTTTCTTGTAGTTCATCCGGAATCGCTTGCAAAAACTCCTCAGAGTTGGAACACCATTTATGTAGATGGAATCCCCCACGCTTCAGTAGATGCACTAGCTGATCCGCTGCCGTTTTGATAAAGTCTATCGTGTCACCACCGGTCAATGTATCGTCAATGTAGAAATCATGCAGAATAATTTCGGCGGCTATGGGAAACTGATTGCCTTCATCCTGTACGAGTTGCTTCAGCGTTCGAGTTGCTGCAAAAGGGGCAGATGCCGTTCCGTATGTTACTGTGGTCAATTCAAATGTGCGAACCGGCTCTGTTGATTGCTGACGATAAAAAACCCGCAAAAATTTAGTATCATCTGCTGACATTGTAATTTGCCTGTACATCTTAGGTATATCAAAAATAAACACGTACTGGTGAATCCGGAATCGCATCGTGATGTCTAATAGCGAATCCTGAACGATCGGACCTGTCATCAACACGTCGTTCAGTGAGAGTCCCGAAGAAGATTTCGCTGACGCATCAAACACTGTGCGTAACTTCGTTGATGATGACGTCGGCTTGAAAACCGCATGGTGCGGCAAGAAGCAGTTTGGTTTACTGCTTGCCTCTGGTTCAAATATCTCTCGGCAATGATTGAGTCCAATGTACTCGTCGATGAAACAATCGTATTCGCCTTTCAATCTTTCGTTACTGTTCAACCGCTTTTCTAACTGCTGAAATCGATGTAGCGCATGTTGTCTCGTTTCACCAAGCTTGCTTACGTTTTCACGAAACGGGAGTCTGACCACATACCTTCCAGATGAATCTCTTGTTGTAGTCTGAGCATAATGCTGCTCACACAATTCCTCCTCAGGTGACAACTTAGCAGCCATTGGTACTTCCTCAAGAGACCAAAACCGTTGAACCAGCTCGTCCAGTCGACTTTCCGTTGCAATTGAAACCGTGTTGCAATGTTGTGGTTGTATACATGACGAGCGACCATTGATTGGCCCAGCAACAACCCATCAAAAAAATGTTTCCTTGAAGATTGGACGCCCGAGCCCCAGTTCGACACGGTTTGTCATTAGGATACTGTAGAAAAGCTCGGAACCGTTCAAAATATCGATTCGTTGAGGCTTATAGAACTCTGGATCTCCAGACGAATGTGTTCGGGAAGCGCTATTTCCGAAGTGTTGAGTTTCTGAGCCGAAAGTATGCCTGTGATCCTCGGCACAACTAAGCATTCGATGGTGGTACGGTAACTTGTAGATCTAGATTGAAGCACCACCGTCACTTGGTGCTTGATTTGGGTCTCCTTGCCGTTGACTCCGACTAAGCTGGTTGCACACTTCTCGCGTTGAATCTCAAGGAGTGCTGCCATTGCTTCTGTAATAAGATGGAGTTGTGAACCGGAGTCAAGTAGAATACGACACAGCTTTGCGTTGCCATGTTCGTCAAGAATATTCACAACCGCAGTAGACAACAGCACCTCCTTGTATCCTTTCGTAGCAGTTTCGCAATTAAGGGTTACCACGTTGCTCATTGTTGGCACAACATTATCGTTTTCGACAGGTTTCACTGTATCTGTACCAGTGTTATCATTCGGTTTTGTCGAATCGATATGGAGAACTGTATGATGCCGCTTGTTACACTCACGGCAAGAATGCTTAGACGAACATTTTACCGTGAGGTGCCCTTTTCTCAGACAGTTATAACAAACACCAGCTTTCTTGGCTCTGGCGTTTCTTTCACTGGGTGAAAGCTTCAGGAATTCGTCGCATTGGTGATTGGGATGTTCTTTCCCACAAAACACGCACTTGGTTTCGGAGATCGTTAAAGCGCATTGAAAAGATTTCGAAAATGGCGTCTTGGATGATAGAGTAGGTATGGTCTTCTGCTTTGCCTTGTATTGGCCAGAAGCCTCCACTCGTTCTAGAACTGTTGCGTGCTTCTCCAGGAACTCAATTGTCTTCTTGTATATCGGAATGACACCGTGTCTATTGCTAGCTTCCCACAGTTTCTTCGTCTCGTAGTCTAGCTTAGATGCAAGAACATTCACCAATACGACGTCTGAGAGGCCTAGTACATCGTACCCGTGGTATCTGAGCGATTCAACGTGTCTTTTACACTCCTCGATCAACTCCCTTAGTTGTCTTCCGCTCTCCTGTGTCATAGGTTTCAGCTGCAACAACTTACTGGCATGAATATCCACCACCTTTCGCTTGTCTTCATATCGCTGCACTAAAAAGTCCCAAGCTGCATCGTAGTTGTTATCGTTGATGAATTGTTGATTGATGGCACCAGCTGCTTCTCCAACGAGACACTTATCCAGATGATATAATTTCGTAGCATCGTCTTCCGTGGCACATTCATTCATGATGTCCGTGAACATGGACTTAAACCAGTGTTCAGGCTTTCCGTCAAACGTTGGAAGAGGGTATGAGGCAGAATCGATTGCTGTACTCGGATCGGCTGAGGAACACCGGATATAGTTTGTAAGACAGTAGTATGTTGTACATTTTTCTGCTCCTTCAGGCGCACACCACAGCCCTTACCTCGGTGAAAAGGTTCTCGAATTCGACGTAATCTTGTTCCTCCTCCTCCTGCTTTGTAGGATTAGCCGCGCACAGCTTGGTTTGACAATCATTCATTTCGTGATATGCCGCATCAATCGTCCTTATGTATGTTTCCAGCACAAACTCGTCCACCGGAACCTGTTCGTCATCCGCGTTTTGAAGACTCGATTTGATGCGAGCAACTTTTGAGGTTATGAAAGTTCGTTGTCGCTGTAAAGCTGCTGATGTTTCCGCCATCTTCTTTTTGTGTTCACGTTCTGCTTTGGCTGCCTTCTGCTGCGCAACCGGCACTAGAGCAGGAATTTTCGATGCTCTCCTAGTTGAAATTGGCATTTAACCGCGCGCGAGAACCAGTACGACACATCCGTGATCGAATGGACCAAAATGTACGGGTTATTCTTCAGTTTTCTGTGAATAAAAACGGACTGTATTTTGAAAAAGATTCGAAACGTGTTTTATTCTTCGCGTCGGTCCAAAAACTCATTCAGTACACCGTCAAAAAAATAATAATTAAAAAACAATAAAGTATAGGGTTACCAATTTAAGGATATACATTCCAAATGACCGTTTACACCTGAACACCCGTAAAACGCTTTGTTATTTATGTAGACCATCAAGATCTGAACTCAAGGAAGGTTTGGAAGCCCTAAAAGATCTCAAAAAAATTATTTTCCCCCATATTTCTACTTTTTTATGGTTTGTATCCGTTTTTGAAGCAGTATGTCCAAAATTTATGTTGAATTACGGCGAAAAAAAAATCCGTATTGAATCGGTGCGTCGCAGCATGCGTGAAAAAATAAAAATGATAGTTGTGCGTTGCTTCCGTATCGAATGGTGTGACCTTGAAAACTCGAGTACTTTGAAAATTGGATTCCGTCAGGAGTGACCTTAATAGATTCACACATCAGTGTGTCAATCGGCGAGCAGCAAGCCATGACTTTTCCTCTTCTAGTCAGACCTCCGCGGCGTGCACACGCATCCCCGGAGAATCGCTGTCATAACTTTGTTCCGGTATTTTTCTTATTGTCGCTAATCGAAATTGTCCGGTAATACCGGTATTACCGATTTCAGTATTACTGGTTAGACCACCCCAACCGTTACGCACCACGCAAGGGTGTCTATCCAGCGTTACGGGGAAGATTTTTTGAAAACCTTCTGTAGCAAATGATCATAAAAACAAGGCTTTATTTATTTTCGAAAAATAACAATTCTATATAATATTGCGAGAAGCCCAGGGAAGATGTATGTGTTTCACATGGATTTGCAGATTTTTCATACAAAAATTAAAACAATTTTCAAGCTAAGATGGACAAAGGTGGTCAAATGAGATATCACCAAGTTTAGATTACTACCCACGGGACGACGACGAATCGGTCCAAGCGACATGCCCTAATTTTTATCTGCAGTTCTACCTACACACCATATTTAAAGTTAATGAGCAATGTTTTTCTTCAGTCGATAACAAACACTGAAGAAGTTTCCAAGTAGGAAACGAAATACGTATCTGCTTGTTGATACATAAAAAAGTTAATAGTGGAAGTAAATGGAAGAATAATAGTCTTTTAACCTTATCACCAATTCGCCTAATCGTACTTTGGGTTTGAAAGTTGTGAACAAAATGCATTGTTTGCCTTTCTCGTACACTAAGTACGAGTAAAGGCTATATATTCGCCAAAACCAAACTTTGTATAGAAGGCCCTGAGACCCATGTATGTATGTTATGGCCAAAATACAATCTTTTTGAACCAAAAACCACGTAAAAAAGTTTAGCTCACTTTTTAGGACTTCTTAACCGATTTGCTCACAACAAGTTGCATTCGGCTAAAAATCCTGTTCCGTTGTTTTCTATTGAAAATTGGATAGATCGGACTATGGGTTTGGAAGCTATGGCCAAAATAACTCTTTTCAAACCGAAAATGCGTAAAAAAGTTCATTTGGGTACTTATCCTCAACCGATTTGCTTACAACAAGTTGTATTCGCCTGCTAATCCTGTCCTGTCCTGTTGAAAATTGGCCTGATCGCACTATGGGCTTGGAAGTTATGACCAAAATACATTTGTTTCATACAAAAAAAGTCGTAAAAAATTATATACGTCTCTAAAGTACTTTTCTCGATACATTTTATAATGAGCGAGAAAGGCATCATCACCGCTAGGTGGATTAATCTGTTTTTTTTTATTAAGATGTTTTCCCGGTCAAAATCCTCTGCTGAAGTCGAGTCAAGTACGAGACACTGAAGACGGCCTCACTGTTGAGGTCGAAATATGTATCTGTCAAGGTACAATCAAGTTGTTGAAATAAATTGGATAGTACGAACTCGTCTTATGACAAGTGAAAAATTTACCCATTTTGGGAGAATAAGTGGATCTACTAATTTCAATGAGTAAATTCACTTATTCTTCCAAAGTGGGTAAATTTTTCGACAGCTAGAAAGATATACCAGAGAAAAAACACCTATTAATGAGTAAATGATACATATAAATGTTCGATAAATCCAAATAAATCAATGTGTGTCTCCATGCGGAGGCAAAGCATAGATTTGCTCTATAACATTTTGGCTTTTCGCTGGTTTTATAACACTCTTGTAGAGTAAATAATGGTCTTTAAGAGCGTTATAAAATTATAAATATTACTTGGAAATCAATGCAGATTCCATTTTGTTACATGCAGTTAATTATAAAGCTATTTAAACAATCTTGCCTCACAACTCAATTGTATACAAAACCGCATCTTGTCAGTGCGTTTTCTTTACTATATGAAAAATATTAGAGAATTTCAAATCAGATAGTATTATTATTAGTAACAGTAATAGCCTATTCAGATTGGGCTATTTATGACTTTGTTAAGTGAGAGGGTATCCAATTATTACGAAGTGTTCAGACTGCAGCAAGATAATATATTTTGACGTTTCCATGTTTGCTCATTTGCACGCTAATCCAGGGTTGAATTCAAGGAGAGTTTTAAAATTTAATTTGCGAAATCAAGCATTTGTGTGGCGACAATCGAACATTTTTTTCTGAACAAAGTTTCTACGAAAAAAAAATATAAAAAAAAATATGAAAAGGGATTTTCGAAGAATATTTGAAGCTCTCATTAAGGATAATGAGCGAAGCTACATTCATTAGTTGGGTGCGCCGTTCTTCGGGGAATCAGATTATTCCTCAATTTATTTTTAAGTTTAAAAAGTATTTTGATTCTGTACTATGATCGAACGGAGATTTGATAGAAAAATTTAGATACTTTTGGGAATTCTTACAAATAAATAAAAAAAGGACGATTGGACCAATTTTCAAGAAATATTATCGAACTAAAATGTATTTCCACCAGTATCTCCATGTATGAAGGGCAACTCAGCAATTTAATTTTTTTTCAAAAATGGAAACTGAACCATTGCGTTCTACTCGACAATCAATGATACAGTTTCTAACAAAATCGAATCGTGTGAATGTGATATAATTTAAACTGGATTTTGGATGAATTAATGCATTACCAATCCATGTTTTATTTAAGGTTATTCTACTTCATATATACATCCCATTCAAATCGTACAGTTGTCCCACGTGTAAAATATTGAAATCCAAAGTATATTAAGCCATTCAAGGAGCAGAATTGATACAATTTATGAAATCATGTTTATTCATCAAATATATTCGTTTTACAACCATTCCTACGTTTTAAATTGTCTTCCGCATTAGCCCTTGAAAATTTATTCGATTTGTTCTATTAAATCAAGGTTTAAGTTAAATACTTCATGTTAATTCTAGAGAGCATCTGTTTTTTAAACAATTCATGTTGAATAAGTGGAGAATAAATAATTATCATCATTATTTTTCATCATATAAAATGCTTTCCTCAAAACCATCACAATCCGAGTTATTCTTCAGCGCTCAGAAGATTTCCATCTAACATGCATTCGACCCTGCTGCGACAGAAAGAGCATGACTGTCAACTACGAAACGAAATGAAACTTACTTACTTACTTATGGATCCTGTACACCTCCGGTGGTGCAAAGGGCCGACTTGAAAGATCTCCATCCTGAGCGATGCCCGGCTATCGCTTTAACCTGTTGCCAGGTTAGATTTCGGTCGACTTCTTTTATTTCTTTATTGAGGCTTCTCCGCCATGAGCCTCTGGGTCTGCCTCTGCTGCGATGTCCCGCTGGGTTCCAGTCTAATGCTTGCTTACAGATTTCGTTTCCGCCCCTACGTAGAGTGTGGCCGACCCAGCCCCACTTCCGATCCCGAATTTCTGTTTTTTTTTTTTTTTTTTTTTTAACTAATTTTATTTGCTAATTATCTAATTCATGCATTCATCTCTTAGACTAGGTGTTCCGTGTTTTCTTAACACTATCATCCTTATTTGCTATGTTACGCTTTTAGTTATTATTAATACATTTCAATTGCCTCTGGCAGTTAGAATTTTTCCTCTGGTTGAATTGAACCATGTAGGAATTACAATGTTTTCAACTTAAACTAAACTTAACCTATTTTATACTAAGGGTACAAGAGTTAATCGTTGCAATAGAAGATTGCAACGATTTTTATCTAAAATTGAAATTATTTTGTTGGACATTTGTTGCAATGTCTCAATATTAGAAATTCTATGCAGTTCATTGGTACTATACCACGGAGGCAACTTCAGAATCATTTTCAAAATTTTATTTTGAATCCTCTGGAGTGCCTTCTTTCTGGTATTGCAGCAACTAGCCCATATTGGCACAGCATACAACATGGCAGGTCTAAAAATTTGTTTGTAAATCAAAAGTTTGTTCTTAAGACAAAGTTTTGATTTTCTGTTTATAAGTGGATATAGGCACTTAATATATTTGTTACATTTGGCTTGAAGGCCTTCAATGTGATTTTTAAAAGTTAATTTTTGATCTAGCAGAAGTCCTAAATATTTAGCTTCGCTAGACCAATTAATTGGAACCCCATTCATAGTGACAATATGTCTGCTAGAAGGTTTCAAATAAGACGCTCTCGGCTTATGTGGGAAAATTATAAGCTGAGTTTTGGAAGCATTCGGGGAAATTTTCCATTTTTGCAAGTAAGTGGAGAAAATATCCAAACTTTTTTGCAATCTACTACAAATGACACGAAGGCTTCGCCCTTTGGCTGAGAGGCCCGTGTCATCTGCAAACAAAGATTTTTGACACCCTGGTGGTAAATCAGGTAAGTCAGAAGTAAAAATGTTATACAATATGGGCCCCAGTATGCTGCCTTACAGGAAATCTATCAGATTTGGAATTCTGATAGTTTATCTGCAGCGAGCGATCTGATAAATAATTTTGGATCAGTTTAATGATGTACAGAGGAAAATTAAAATTCATCAATTTTACAATCAAACCTTCATGCCAAACACTGTCAAATGCTTTCTCTATATCAAGAAGAGCAACTCCAGTCGAATATCCTTCAGATTTGTTGAGCCGAATTAAGTTCGTAACTCTTAATAACTGATGAGTGGTTGAATGCCCATGGCGAAAACCAAATTGCTCATCAGCAAAAATAGAATTGTCATTAATATGAACCATCATTCTATTTAAAATAATCTTTTCAAACAGTTTGCTCATTGAAGAAAGCAAACTGATTGGGCGATAACTAGAAGCCTCAGCTGGATTTTTGTCCGGCTTCAAAATTGGAACAACTTTGGCGTTTTTCCATTTATCTGGAAAGTATGCCAATTGAAAACATTTGTTAAATAAATTAACCAAAAAGGATAAAGAGCTCTCAGGAAGTTTTTGATAAGTATGTAGAAAATACCATCATCACCCAGGGCTTTCATATTTTAAATTTTCCAGTAATAGATATCACTTCATACAAATTAGTTCCCAACGAAGGATCAAAACATTATCTTGATTGAGAATGTCTTCGAAGCTCCGTGTAACCTGATCCTCAATTGGACTAGTGAGACCTAGACTAAAATTATGGGCACTCTCGAACTGCTGAGCAAGTTTTTGAGCCTTTTCGCCATTTGTTAATAAAATTTTATTTCCCTCTTTAAGCGCTGGAATTGGCTTTTGAGGTTTTTAAGAATTTTGTTAATTTCCAAAGGTTTTCGAACTGGGATCCAACTTCGAGACATTATTCTCAAAGTTGGTATTTCTCAGAATAGCGAAACGTTTTTTAATTTCATTTTGCAAATCTCGCCAAATAACTTTCAACGCGGGATCGCGAGTTCTTTGGTATTGCCTTCTTCTCACATTTTTAAGACGGATCAGTAGCTGAAGATCGTCGTCAATAATAATGGAGTTGAATTTAACTTCACATTTCGGAATTGCAATGGCTCTGGCTTCGACAATTAAATTTGTCAAAGATACGAGCGCATTGTCAATATCACTTTTGGTATCGAGAGGAATATCAACATCAAAATTCCTATCGATATATGTTTTATATAAATCCCAATCAGCTCTATGATAATTAAAAGTAGAGCTGATTGGATTATAAATGGCTTCTTGTGAGATTTCAAACGTCACAGGAAGGTGATCAGAGTCAAAGTCAGCATGAGTTACCAATTGGCCACACAGCTGACTTGAATCCGTTAAAACTAAATCAATTGTAGAAGGATTTCGACTGGAAGAAAAACAAGTAGGGCCATTGGGATATTGAATAGTATAATATCCCGCAGAACAATCTTCAAATAAAATTTTACCATTGGAATTGCTTTGAGCATTATTCCATGAACGGTGTTTGGCATTGAAGTCACCAATTACGAAGAATTTTGATTTGTTGCGAGTCAGAATTTGAAGATCAGCTTTCAACAAATTCTTTTGCTGCCCATTGCATTGAAAAGGCAAGTAGGCTGCAATGAAGGAAAATTGTCCAAAATTTGTTTCAACAGAAACTCCCAAGGTTTCAAAACTTTGGTTTCAAACGAAGAAAATAATTTATGTTTGATACGTCTATTAATGACAATGGCGACCCCACCACAGGCGCTGTCAAGACGATCATTTCTGTAGATAAGATAGTTTGGATCTCTTTTAATGGAGAGTCCTGGTTTTAAATACGTTTCAGTTATAATGGCAATATGCACATTATGAACTGAAAGGAAGTTGAATAATTCATCTTCCTTACCCTTTAGAGAGCGGGCATTCCAATTTAGAACTTTCACACAATTATTTGGATCCATTGAAACGGAGTCCGATAACAATTTTTGTGTGTACATTATACCAACCTGAACAGCTTCAGGAATGGTATTTGCTTTGAACATTGCATCAATCATGTGATGCTACCTGAATCGGCAACATGACCGTTATTTTCCATTGGGACATGGGTATAAACCTCATTTTGAGAAGAGAAATTTTGTCTACCAGCAGCGATGTTTGCATACGTAGGTACATTCGAAAAATTGGAATTTACTGAAGTGCTTGCTACCCGTTGACGAGCGGCAAAATTTGTTTGTGAATTGTGGTGGGTATGTATTGCTCGACCGGTAACCGGTTTCGAAATTTGAGCGTTTGAAAAATTTCTACCCGTCGAATCTGGGATCCGATTGGAATTTCCCGTCATCAATTTTGCACGGGAATTCAAATTCATTTTGCGTGAAGGGCATTCCCAGAAATTGGATTTGTGATTGCCCCACAGTTTGCGCACTTAAATTTATTGGAATCTTCTCTCACAGGACATGCGTCCTTGGCGTGAGAGGTTCCACCACAAATCATGCATTTAGCATCCATGTGACAATGTTTGGTTCCATGACCCCACTTTTGGCACTTACGGCACTGGGTAGGGTTTTGGAAATTTCCCCCAGGCCTGCGGAAATGTTCCCATGTAACACGGACATGAGACATAATACAGGCCTTTTCCAAACTTTTCATATTATTTAGTTCACTTTTGATAAAGTGAACTAAATAAAATTCTTGAGAAATACCCTCTGGGAAGTACCAGAGTGGGATTTCTTTTTCATCTTAATTACTTGGACTGGTGAAAATCCAAGTAATTCAGAAATTTCAATTTTAATCTCATCCAGTGATTTGTCATCACTGGGGAGACCTTTCAAGACGACTTTGAACAATCGCTCAGTTTTGTCGTCGTATGTGAAGAATTTATGGCGCTTCTCAGTTAAATACTGAAGAAGACGTTTGCGATCGTCAAAGGATCCCGGCAAAACGCGGCAGTCACCCTTCCTAGCAATCTGAAATGAAACCTTGATCCCCTGAAGGTTACTCAAAATCTCATTCCGGAAGCCAGAAAACTCGGCAACAGATACCACAATTGGCGGAATCCTTTGCTTTTTCACATGAATCGAATCACCTGGGCTAGAGGTAGATTCGATTTGCTCAATATCATCATTAATCAAATCGAACTGATTGCTCAGTTCGATTGGAGAAGAATTATTTCCGATATTAGAGTTAGAAGGAATATCTGAATTCTCCAGCTTCCTTCTATTTTTACCGCGCTTGGGCAGGACGGTCTTGAAACCTTGTTTCTTTGAAGGAAGTGGAGAATTCAGAGACTCCCCCTTCCTCTTGTTTTTGTTAATACTCATTGCTGAGCGTGGAGACGTGACCTTCTAAGAGGTTTTTTCCCAGAACGGTGTCCCTGCAGGATTACCACCGCTTGTCGGAATTTTACTTCCGCAAACGGGTCCAACGTAAAACGAAGGCACGGGTCCTTGCAAAGATCGTAACGGGATCAGTGGGTACAAATAGCGCTAAGAAGCACCGTTGAAATTAAAATAGCTTCGGGTAGTATTAAAAACTTCCTTCCGCAAAGAGAGAAAGAACCGCACAGCACGAAAGCACGATGCGGTCTGAGACCGAATTTCTGTTGTTATCGGCCTCGAAATGAAAACAGAGAGAATTTTCTCTCTGGCAAAGAGAGCGTGACGCTTGTCAGTTTTGTTTTGTTGAATTTCTCCCTGCATCCCAGTTAGAACGAAAGCTCTCTCGTAATAATTGTTCGTAATAAATTCTTCATGACTCTTTTTAGCGGGTATCTTTTGACAGCGCAAAATGTATGGAATATTACGTAAATAATGACATCATAAAGCGTATTTACCCTGAAACGCCAATTATTATGTCATTAATGGCGTAATCTGAACAGGCTATAAAGCGAAACAAGGAAGCTGATATATGTATGCTTGTTTTGCCAGTTCAAGCTCTTTCTTTGCCAACGTCACTAATAATATTGTGTGTGTGACTCATGATAGTGGGAGTACTGTACAAGCCGGCTCTGTATCTTCATTTAGTTCGTTTCTCAATTTGAGCTGCATGAAGCAGTTCGCGTAAACCTAAGGTTGCCTGCATGTAGGCCCAGCTTAACACAAAAATATAAATAAATTTAATCTCACCACACCCAACTCACGGCTCTGTGCACAATTTCACCTTCTCGTTGATATACATTTTGAAATCGTTCCGTTTCTCTGTGCATGCTTCTCCAATCTAGCTGCGCACAAACGGTTGGAGCCATAACGATACTTTACACAGCATGGGTTGTGCCGTTGAGCTTTTGCTGCCAGTGCCACTCACAATGTATACGTAGGAGAAAATGGCTCTATTTTGTAAAGCTTAATCGCAGCTTCACTAAGTGGAAGCGCTGCAGTGGAACTTCTAAAATATTTCGTTTGAAAACGACTTATCTGGATTATGGAAGTTTTATTCCAAGAAACCTTCATTTTTCACCAAAAGTATTTTTTTTCTTCAACTTACGGATTCTACATTTTATAGAGCTTTAAAATGAAATTGTCAATATTCCAACGCTCAATAATTGTATATACAATATAAATAACTTAATACACTGACAAACTGTAGGAGCGATTCAGACCATCGTCCTCTAAAATTGTGTTGCTCACAATACGCCAACCAACTCATAGTGTACCACCCAGATTGAATTTCAACATCCGGCTCGACCGTTCAACTCCTAAAGATAGACAACAAACATTGAAAGCTAAGTCTTCTGCTCCAACGTATCGGATGACAGCACTGTGTTGAGTTATGAACACAAGGAGGCTATCAGGCAGTCGTGGCTTGAATGGGGCTTTACCGCCCAACCGAAAGCTTACAATTTGCTGCGAGCTGTGAGATCCGAGCGCTTAGCATACATACGACCTTTCCCCATGCGGTACTATTTATGTAGGTACACAAAGCCGCATATTGGCCGGTCCGAAATGAATGTGTTGCGTTTCAAACGATTGCTTGATGATATAAGATTTCGTTTCGCAATAAAGGTACTTCTAGTGACGATGTCCAATGTCATATACCGAAAGACAAGCTTAGGCGGGAAGTACAAGTCATAACCAACAGAAGGTGCCGTGTTCTAGGTGGATGCTATGTTAGCTAACAACGATTCCTGATGCAAGGTTATGAGTATGGAAATGTGTTGCGTGGGGCTGGGAGTGGAAGGCAATATGCCTCGTTAGATTTTAAATGTTGTTATAAGACATACATTAGAAAAAAAATAACTGTATTTTCACTTCATCTAACCACGAAAATAATTTGTTGATATTATTTTTAAAAAAATCATTACTTTTCACCACATTCTCCATCAAGATATCAGTCAGATGAATAATGAGAAATATTTAATAAAAAAAATAAAACACTACTTAAAACGTGATGATTTTCGGGTGACTAAAAAGTGGAATTTTTCTGTAGACAGTATACTAATAAAGCAATGCTGACTATTGGTTGTACTTTCTCAGAGAGAAACACACCATGCTTCCCCTTTTTCTCCCATGTTGAAAGAGTCCGAGTTTTCGTTGTCTTCATTCGCATGCTCATATTGCCATCGAAGAAACTTGATGAATAACAATGACCCACGTGATTCTTTATGTAAAATTTTAATTATTTATTATTATTCAATAGGTAAATTCAATTTTACATAAATAACACTTCAACACATGTGTTTTATATAAGTTGTACGTTTTCTGATATTGAAAAAAAGTACAATACAGAATTTCTAGTGAATCAGCGTCATGAATTTGATTATTATTAAGTCTTTGATTAGGTCTAAAGTGCCAATAAATAATAGCAAAATTTTCTACAAAGTACATATATTATCTCCATGAAAAAAATCTTTATAAAATATAAAATAAACAGTACAAAAGCTTCGAAAATTTCTATGGAAAATTAGAAAATAAAAATAATAATCGAGTAATTCTTCCAACTGATACTATCACTATTTTGAATTTATGTGGTCAAAATGAAGGATCTAGCACTTAAATTGTGTTATCACCTCTTTTGGTTTTTTTAATGCATAACCAGGCCCCATATAAAACTTATAGTGAAGGGAAAAGTGGTCGAAAATTATCAACTTTTACGTTACGTACAGCATCACACATATCTCAAAAATGATTGATTGTAAATTGCGGACCAATGCCGTATTTTTTGTTGTTTAAACCTTTAGGATGGTTTCAACAAAAAACCGAAGGTGTGGTACATCGATTTGATGCTGTATCAAAACGTATTCGATGAAAAATGTAATTATCTGCAATCTGCTTAAATGCGAATCATTTTCATGCTACTGACAACACATCCTCCAAATTTGGCATTTCCACAGAAAAAGCTTAGCTTCTTCCAAACGCGTCTACAACAATCAACTAGGTATGATGTGTGAAGGCCATTTTTTCCGAATTTTGCATTCATATAACATGCCCAATTAGGTCGAAAAGCTTTTCATCGGAACGAGGGTCGACCCCAGTCATGACCATAAGCGTGATTTTGCTAAACGGCCGTACGGATGGAAAAGAAAATTAGCAATTGGTAAAATGAATCATTCATCATCTTGAAGAAAATGCTAAGCTGCTCGTCAGTTTGCGAAACGAAGCTTTGCAGCAATTTGTTATCACCTTATACAAGGCCGTGTCATAACCATAGTCGGTATGGTGCCAATTTTCAACAAAAAAAATCCATGCCCCAAAACAGACAAAATCTGTTTGAAAATGGCGAGACAAAAGTTAATAGATAAGACACATGTGAAGGCTGTTCCATAATTGTGTTTGGCCTCCGATAAGGTACACCGGGGCAAGTTGAAATGCGGGGTAAGTTGAAACAGAAGCTGTAATTTAGACCAGCAATGACCAAATGCCCTGATTATTTTTTTTAACCAATTACTCCCCTAAACGCACCTTCTGATTGCCATTTCTGGAGGATTGCAACTACTAAAAGCAATCCCTGTCATTGTTTATTTTTCGCCTTTTGCAAAATCCAAACCAACTTTTTGACGTGCCAATGAAACAGGTCTCAAAATGATGTTTGGAAGAGTTTTTTCATCAAATTTTCACGGTAGGTAATCATTCAACGTCGAATAAGCATAATGATTATGAAAAATTGATGAAAGATACGTTTTAATTTTTGTATTTTGCTCGTTTCATAATTCTCCGCATTTTCAACCCATCGGGGCAAATAGAAATGCGTGGTGCGGGGCAAGTTGAAACAACGATTCAATACGTCACTCTCGCAATTTATATTTCCAGAATTCAACATAATCCGTAAATACATTCGAAAAACAAACATTTATAGAAAGGTCCAAAATTCTGAAAATTAAATGAATGAATGCAACTCTCCTACAATCTTCACTAAAAAAATGAAAAGGGGCCATGTTTAGGCTGCACGGTATACTTTTGAGATTCTTAATCTACTTTGCCTCGCTGTGAGCACTGGCTCTTATAAAATAAAACTTAGAACATGTAAACATTTCGTTAACTCCACCTTTCACTTCCGCAGCCCCCCTTTCTCCAATCGAGAGTCTATGAGAGATACGCTGGTTAATTAATGTGGATTTATGAAGAGGCCACAGCCGAATTAATCAAGCGTACAATTCAAAGAAAGAGTATAGAATATAAAAATCTGGAATGTGACTTTTATGCGAATAAATGTCAAGATGAGACAACACAAGTGGGATTTGATTTCAAATTTCTAGAACAAAGCCTACTTTTTTATCAGGGTTTTAGGAGACGATTTTAAGCTTATTTCTGAAAGATAATCAAAATCGTCAAAAATTTACATGGGACTCTTATGCGAATCTTGGCAGTATAGTCACCTTTACAACCTCGTGCATCTTGAGTCACACTGAGTACATATATTTTGTATGCCTTTACGGTATAGTAAGCTTATGTATGTATACAGCGCAGTGTTTCAACTTACCCCGATATGCGGGGCAAGTTGAAACGATGCATATAAAAAAATAATTTTAGTATACAAAATTTTTATAAAAAAGTTTAGTAAGGTTGCTCATTTTTTATGTATAATCTTTGGCCCGAACTAGCAAACACCGCAAACGGATTCAAAATTCATCAAAGGGTGATTCTTTTACAGCACTTCAAATTTCAACTTTGAAAAAACCGTTTCAACTTGCCCCGGTGTACCTTACTAATGATCATCGTCAATTAGAGGAGTACTTAGGAACAATTATAAAGTATAATACGCACTTCTCAAAATATGCAAACTATGTCAGTTATTTATTTTCAAATTTTAATATATGAAGATTGAGATGACCGTAGTATAAATGAGTTGAGCAACGTAACTAAGCAAAAAGAGTTTCTAAGCAAATAATACGATTTGTAATTCATATTTGGGGGTCGATTGTTTCCCGCTAACACTGTTGAAAGCAATTTTCGGGGCAATTTTCCACTAAGCATTTCCTACGATTTCCTCTTCTGCTGCTTCTGCGCTGCCTTCATAGCATTTACCACTTTTCAAATAATATCTAATGCAGACTATACGCTGGAGGATCGCCGGAAGGTTTCTTTGGATTTAGCAAAACCATCTGATTTTAAAGTGGGATTTCGTCTTTTGGAAAGATTGGAGAGTCACTCTGTAGATTCAAATTTAATACTGTCACGAAAAGTGGTCAGGAAGAATGAGCTAATAACTCAGCCGTCTTGCAAAAGATTTAGTAGATTTTGGTATCAAAACTATCGGAAACAATGGCTTGAAGGCGCTAAGCTATTAAAAAGTTGCATTTCGCCAATCACTGATAAAACCGGTAAACCAATCAATCCGGTACGTGCATCGCAAGCACAGACATCAAAATCGTGCAACTGACGGGCTGAATTCTAATCCTCAACCATAATATCAAGGAAAGCGGACACGGGGGCCCCACAGCAGTCCCAATGGAGAGAGCAATTCATTTATTTATGGACCGTCGCCAAAAGCAACAGCACTCAAGAAAAATGTCAACGCTATGTTCGGACCTTCGTCTGGTTGCTGTTAGTGGGCGCATTGTGAAAAGAAAATCGATTCTTTTCAGGACAAAATAGCGTTGGTTGCGGTTCCGGGGCATCTGAGGAGGTTCTGAAAATGTATTCTAAATGGTGGCGTCTTAGCGGAAAAACATCGAGTGACAACAGTCAGACAACAGCAGCAGTCAAGTGAAATTTTTACGCAGGGTTCCGGACTAATGTTTGGTTGCATGAATTATTAGAAAAGCGCATTACATTGTGGGTTGAAAATCGGTTATTTTCAGAATCTCCGTTCTACACAAGGAAAGGTAGAACCGAGACAAATTTTCTTCAAAGTGTAAATCATAATCACTTGACGACGGTAGAAATTCTTCATAAACACTCGTCGGGGGTTCTTTCCAAAATTACGTAACGCTGAATTTGGTGATTTTGGACCCCCACTCTCCCTCTCGTAACACGTTTTGTAAGGAAGGTTTAATTTTTTGTATGAATCGTCACACTCGGCTTGATCCCCTCCCTCCCCCTTCAGCGTTACGTAATTTGTGAAAGGCCCCAAAGAAACGTTCCAATAATTGTTTTTCAAAGTGCCGCTTGGCGATGGCAGACATTTTCCGCCGGTAATAGTGCAAGCGGAGTGCGACGCTACTAAAAAAAATTTCGCATGTATAGCGTCTATCGTGTTTCAGCGGTAACTCTTCGAGTGGCTGTCGTTGGCGTAAGTAGCAGTGAAGTGAAATTTTCTTTCAAAATTCTGATTTTCTACGTGCGCGGTACGGAAAACCTTTTCTACTGTGAGTGCGACAGTGTCCCTGGAAAGGACCATTTTAGGTGGATCTACGTCCTTGTTTTTGTTCACTTGGAGCTGGTGTAATTGGTGACGGGTTTGGTTCCCTCCGAGACAGTGGCGTGCTAGACCAGGTTGGGCGGCAACAGGCGGTGATCGTTCGAAATAACCGTACCTCAGCTTGCCAGTATCCGATGTCGATTGAGACCGAGGCCTCACCCCTTCGGTGGCTGTTACTGTTGGTGCAGGCTCGTTGACTCCGGCTTGTTTGGCGTCGGTAACAGTGCAAGACCTGTTGAAGGGAGCGCTGCGATTTTTTTTCGGATGAATGAAGTTTATCGCGTTTCTGCGGAAAATCATTGAGTGTTTTCTTTTGTCTTTATAAGAAGCCCTGAGCTGGCTCATCTCAGATTGAGTGGTTGACGTTGGCGTCAGTAGCAGTGAAGTGAACTTTTCTCTAGATTCTGATTTCTGTTTTGTTGCTGCTTGTGATTGGAAAGGCGCATTATCGAAAATAAGTCGGTTCTTTTCAGAACTATCATTTTGCAAGGCAAGGATGTGACAAGACAAATATTCTTCAAAGTGCACATCAAATCGCTTGACGATAGCAGAAATTTTCCGTCGGTAGCAACGCAAGCACTCGTCGTTGGGAGGCGATGCAAAATGGCGTCCATCGCGTTTCAGCGACAAATCGTCGAAGAGCTGATGGTAAGCGACACTCAGGTAACATTTTCTGTCAATATTCAGATTTTGGTTTTGTTTCTGTTAGTGATAGTTAACACATTATTGAAAATAAATCGGTTCTTTTCGAACCCAATTAATAACTGTGTTAACTGTGTAAGGTTTGCTTAGCCAGATTGCTAGATTCTATGCTCAGGGAAGTCGAGAAAATTTCCAATCCGAAAATTTCCTTGATCGGGAACAAACCCAGCCTCCTTCAGTATGTTCTTGGCCCCGAACTGATAATTTAGTCGAAAAAGTCGATTTGGGCGAAATGGTCGTTGACAGAAAGGTACGGCTAAAAAATGTCGTAATACGGTCGATCAGGTAATATGGCCTAATCTGTCTTTTGGAGCGGATAAGAAGGGAGAAATGAGAAATCTAATATTAGAAAGAGAAGAGTGAAGTTAGACGACTCACTTCTCACTTCTCAATTATTATTTTTCGCAGTGAGAATTGAGAAATGAAGAGTGGGAAGAGAGACATCTCATTTCTCATTTGTAACTATAGACAGTGAGATAATAATCCATCATTTATCATTTCTCATTTCATACTTCTTATTTCTCAATTATCATTAATTACTTCACACTTTTTGCATTTACTTTTGTTCGGAGGAACAACTTTTTATAAAAAGAAAAGATTGCCAGAAACAGAAATTCTATTTCTGATACCACAGTGCACAAGTTAAATAAAGGTGCCTACTGCCCAAACAGGATCTGAATCTTAAATCAAATCCATTTGTGAATACAACACACTGATAGCTGTAAATAAAAAGTAATACGGAATAAAAATATATTGGCGAAATTGACTTGATTGAATTGACCAAAATCTAAAACGAAACCTCGTCAAATCCTATAATGGACATATCTATCCTCGACGTTTTCCTCGGGGCACAAACAGTGGGAACTTCTGTTATTTTATGTTGTAGATGTGTAATGTAAAGTAGACGTGTGACCGTAAAGATATTTTAACAATTTTCAGCTAAGTGGCCCTTTCGACAAACGACCATTCTTGCCAAACAGCATTCTTGACCATTAGGCCAAACTTTTTTTTTAATCTACCTTGGGTGCCGCCGATGGTGATGAAGCAGAGCTACATTAAGGAGAGGGGCGGCTGAAGGGGCCCCCCTTGCGTGCCAACAAAGGGCATCGCCAGTTGGCGTTATAAACTAATTAATCCTAAAATCCTAATCCTAAATGCGCTGTTCTTCGGTGGTGCCTATTAGGCTGAAGGATGGGGGTCTAGATTGGGCTGCCATATATGTTCATATTCATCAGCCATTTCCTGCCTTATTCGATCTTTTATTGAATTCACCTTTTTCGTTGAAAAGGTTCGAATGCCATTTAAAGATTTGGTAAATTTCAGAATCCTAATTTTTCGGAGGGGATATTTAGAAAAACCTTGGTTAAAAGGTATAAAAAAAATAGTTCGAAGACATGGCAGATGTCGTTTTATAAAATGGCTGGGAACAAAAGGAGGCAGATGCCCCTTCAGCTAAAGGGGGTTCACTGAGGAGGTGGGACTTATATCCGAAGAAGACCCGTTCGCCTTAGGCAGAGGTCCTGATCTAGATCGCGTAGTACAGTCCTGCATTCTTCAAAAAAGTGCAGCCGCATTAGTCTCATCGTCAGCTAGCGCATCCCGGATGCTAGCTGGAATACCATACTGATTCCTTGGGTGGTCGAATTTTGGGCACCTACATACAAAATGTTCAACGCTGTTCCTAACCTCGCAAAAGTCACATTCCGATCGGAAAGAGCCCCCACCGAAGTTGTGGGAGGCCCTAGTATGACCGGTCCGGAGTCGTGTCAGGGGCCGGTGGTGCCTTTCATCTACATTAGGGGTAGGACGTTGTTGCTGTTCCAAGGCCGGGTCCAGTCCTGGCCGACGACACATTTTGTCCATTTTTTAAAGTCGGCCAGCGGGACGGAACGGGTATAGGGCGAGCCATGATGCCCCACGCAGGCGAGGGCTTCAGCTTCCACATTTCCCCTACTGCAGCAATGGCCGGGAATCCAGGCAAAACAGGTGTCTGGTGCCATATCTGCAAGGATTCCTTGGATCTACGGGTGCTTTGGTGTGAGGCTCTGGAGGACAGCCACCACACTGGCAGAGTCCGGAAGAGTGGCAGCGACAAAGATGGCTGCAGCTTCGGCAGAAAAAACGCTGCACTGAGGCGGTAGGCTCTCGGACCTGGCTAGGTTGGTACCGGAAACACCGAAACCTACCCCTCTGCTAGAGACGGAACCATCGGTGTACCGTATGGTATGGTTCCGGGTGGCCACGAGCTTGATGGCTGATTCTTAGATCCTCGGAGTTTTCGCCTCTCCGGAAGCGTGCGGCGATGGAAGATGGTTACTGCTTCTGCCTCATACGCAGGAGGTCGTGGGTTCAATCCCAGGTCCGTTCCATTCTCCTACTTTGTATCTTTCTCTATATTTCTCATGTTCTAGCAATCGCTAGAACTGGAAATGGACTTCCATACCGTTTCCATCTCAATTCCTATACCTTCAACTTGAATATTCTAACAGTAATCTGCTAGAATTGGAAATGGTCTATAAAGCGCGTTCCCAAACATCCAATTAGAAATTCCATCAGTTGCTTTCTCCTATCTATCACATTGGCAGCTCCTTAACCAAGACGGACCTCTGCCTCTCGAACCTAACCCAAAAATTCCAACAAATTCCGCATGAACTCGTGGCAAGTGCAGAGGTATATTCGGCTTGCAGTGGGCGAGTGATTGCATCATCATTTCCTCCCCCTCCCTACGTTGACTTGCATTCTGACGTGGCAGGCGCCAGTATGACCTAACAAATGAGATCACCAGTACTTGTACATTGAAGATGTGAGCTAGTCCCAAGCAAACATCTGTTGGTTCCCTATGCAAGAACAACTGATCTGGTCATAATGGAGTAGCAACTACGAGCAGTCAATCAAGCTCAAGCTCAAGCTCTCCGGAAGCGTGCGGCGATGGAGTTTCCGACTTTGACGGGAGGCATCGACCAGCTTCTTGCTTCTTGCCAGTAGACCCGCGCCACTGGGGGGAGGAGAGGGATTCCGTACTCTCCTAATGTCACAGTGGCAAAGGAAGCTGCCATGCAGCAAATGGCCGTGAGGACCCTTTTTTTTCCTGTTCGGGTGTGCCACTGCGACCAATTATTAGATCTATTGTAGCGTTACCCGTATCCTTAGTGTTTAAGTGCATGTCGAATTACTCCAGTGCTATTGAGAAGCAGTATCGGTTTCAATACAGTTGTTGTTTTGTTTTCTCAAGACCACCATGACAAGGTCCCGCTATTTAGATCCTTCATAGAGAGCAATCCCATTGAAGGCGCGCCCCTTATCAATAGGAAATCGATCCTTTCTTGAGAAAACAGAACAGTAATACTGTTTTTGACCATGCATCGGAGCCCTAGCCACATCCTTGTCTTACTTCTAGAATATCACCAGTGAAACTCTTAAAACCCGGGATTTAGCTTTGTCTACAAGACCATTTCAAGCAAGAGAATTTGTTCAGTAATAAGAACTTCCGTGTGTTCCTCTCACTACCATTGTTCACCAGTTCAAGAAGAGTTAGTACGTATTTAAATCCCCAACTCGATTTTTCCAGCAGTCAGTTCAGCCTAGGACCGGGTACCGAGGTTATTTAACTAATTGCTTGAAAAGTTGTTTCCGCTGCATACAGTTTAGCTTCAAACAAGAGGAATTCGAGTCTTTCAACTGTCTGCAAGGTAACATTAATTATGTTTTATTTCTGAGACTGCTGTTGGTAGCGAGGACTAGATACGATGAATCCGTAATTACCACAACTTATTGCCCTAGCTAGAAAAATGGATTAGGCTAGGGCTCTGTTTGGTAGATCTTACACCGCAACACACTACGTCAAAGTGATCTACCGTGTTACGGGAAGAGAACGACCCTATGTCGGAAAGGGAAGATTCCGGCTTCGATGCAAGCTGCTTCTACTGGTGTTGAAGGAAAGAGACCGGAAGCCAGTCGGACGTAGCTGTTAAAAACTGGGGAAAGCACGCTGATGAGGTCCCTTCGTGCAGAACAGGTCAGCTCTAATCCATATAGCAGGCGACTATCAATTATTGCTTGGCCTATACTTAGCCTGGTGTGCCGGTTGTTAGTACGGTGTTTTGCGGCCAGGGTTTTCATCAGGCTGATTCGGAGCTTGCAAGCAACCTTCAGGTTGGCAAAGTATGTGATGGTGCCATACCCTGGGCGAAAGGCGTGCTGTTGGAAGCCGAAAAAGAAACGTTTTTCGGCCATATGACCTGTTGTGCCAAACGACTTTTTCAGCCAAATTGATCTTCTGAGATTCATTTGTGTCAATATTTCAAACGAATTCAAGATACTATATCGAGTGTTCGGAACATATGTCATGTTCGGAATATGATTATAAACGGTACTATGCTGACTGTTAAATATTCCAAAAGTATGTGTAGACAATATAATTATGCCCAAAGTACCGTTTTGACGTAGATTTACCTGAAATATTCCACTATCATTGCATATATTACCGAATATTCTTGGCAGGCAGTTCAAGGGCAATTATAATTGTCTACCAATGAGATAACGTTGAATTTTTGGATTTTAGTGCATTTAAGGTGGTGTTCGGAATTTGAATCAAAGTGTTCGGAATTTGAGACTATTTTCACTATGCGTGTCCGGCATTTAAGATAACGTTTGGCAGAGTAAAATCATTCAGTATTGATAGTTTCAATCAATAAAATATTGATAGTCATATAGCGCATATATGCAAGTTCTATTCTGCGCTATGGAAACAATTGATCCATTAAAACATTTTATTTCATGTGCCATAAAGACCTCCGAGGTGAAAAATGTGTTTAAGTGCTCGTAATATAAATCAGAAGGTACAATTATTTTCATTTATTTTCAAATTTAATTTTTTTCTTCTGATTTTTCTTACAAGAAATAGAAGTCGCCTTTCGTTTATCAGTTTGTCAGTTTTTATTATTCAAAAGTCACTTCTCCTCCTCCCTTCTGGATGGCTCCAGTCTAAAAGAAAACTTAATTGTTGTAGAAACTCATATGTAAATATGTACGTTATGTGGAAGATATTGATTTGAAAAATGTATTGGAGGTAACCACATTCCCTTCGATGGGACTCGAACCCATGCCCCTACAGTACGCTAGACTGGTGCTTTAACCAACTAAGCTACGAAGGACCTCCGTTGGTCTTCGCAACCTAGCGGCTACTGAACGAGCTCGAGATTCCCAAATTGGACGCATAGTCGAATCACTCGCAATCCATTTCTCAAGCCAACACTACCACATGTGTATAGTACACGTTCACATTAGAGGAGCGTGAGTATTTAGAATGTCTGGCGGCTGTACACATTCTTCATCCCAATTCGCCCATGCTTTGTGCATTTGAAAAGGTTTGTTGGAAGATTACATTCTTCTTCTTCAAAGATTATTAAAAAACCACACATTTTTATTGGCAACGATCTATTAATTTAACTAGTAATGTTAATAGGCGCTCACAGGCATAAATATAGAATTTATGTATACTTTGCGTGGAGAATGGTTATGTGAGCGCCTATTAACATTACTAATTAAATCAATAGATCGTTGCCAATAAAAATGTGTGTTTTTTTAATAACGTAATTAATCTTTGAAGAAGAAGAATGTAATCTTCCAACAAACCTTTTCAAATGCACAAAAAGCATGGGCGGATTGGGATATTTCTTAAAGATTTGTTACGATTGTATTACAAATCCTACATCTTGAGCAAATAATCATTTTTGCCTCAGTTATCATCTCGATGCTGCAAAAATATTCTCGACGGTATATCTCTGGTTGGGAATCGCTGGTACACCGCATAAAACTATGAAGTTGATGTTATTGTAAATATAACTTGATTTGTTCAAAAACATCTACACGTTAATATCCGATGTGGCGTCTTACAAAATCGTATAATGACCAAATATATTGTCAAGAACGTTTTGGTCAATACATTTATTTCAATTTCATTCTTTCTACAAGAAAAATTAATGGGTGGCGCTCAAAAAGCACCAATGTAAGCGTTATATAATTTGCGAATAAACCTTAACAATTGGCGTCTTCCAAAAACCGCAAATGATACAATTTGTCTTGCTTTTTCATTCGATTCGATTGTAAATTGAACAATGAAAGTAGGATACCTTTCTGAATTGCAACCGTTGTTGCTCGGCTGCAAAAAGTGATAATAATTGTCCAAACGGCGGACGGCTCCGGCCAAATGTAAGAGGGCAAATTTTCGGCAAATACCTCCTAGCGATGATGCATGCGTAGTACAGCGTGCCCGTGAGTAGATACCCATTCCATTGCGAAACAGCAAATTGCTCCAACACAGACTGCATGGCATCTGACGCGAGAAAACCGCATTCAAAATGGTAAACAATTATTGTTATACGGAAGCCACGCTCGCTCGTTCGGTGAAGTGCTGCGCTGAATTTTGAGATGATTTGAAGAAGTAATGACAAAAACTCGTCAGACTGGTATTTTATCCCACAGCGTGAATAATAATGATTTTTGGTTTACCATCTTTTGCTGAAGGGTGGTTTAATTTCTGATTTATACATTATTTCTAATTTTATCTTATATGTAACAATGTTGCAATAGTAGCTTTTCATGCTTATGGGTTGAACCACTAAGCTTGAAAGCGGCAATGTTTCAGATTAGAGATGCACTGCCAGGTACACGTTAGTGTACGAGTCGGTCTTCCACCGACTGTTTTATACCCATCATGCACCAAACCGACATTATCGATTGACGTGAATTGGACACAAATTTGCGCACATCTCGGTCACACCTGCGGAGATAACAGAGCCATAGACAACACGATGATATATAGCCACGCAGATGTGATAAGCAGGGAAGTGTGTTAATTGAATTGTGCAATAGAGATAATTTCTAGGTGAAGTATTGAGTTGTTGAAATTCTACCGCACTCAGATAAAAGATATCAAATTGATCAGCTTGTTGTATTTCGTAGAAATGAGGTGATTATATTTTTATTGTATTGTATGGAAGCGTAAGAAAATTATTCTGGGCTTTTCATCAAAATGCAAAATATGAGCTCTAGCGTGCGAGTGTAAATTATATGTAGTGCGATAAAAATGCGTAGTCTTATCCGCACTGACATTCAGTTGGCCGTCTTGAGCAGCAGCGTACGATTTTGTTGAGCATTGTGCGGAAGGTCTCCAGGTCAATACCCAACTCATTGTTTTCTATCCTTATATCAGTTATACTACGGAATGTCTTATCAATTTAGTATCAACGTTTGATGGAAGGTTCATGGACAGCTGCAACTTTCTACATGTTGTCACAATGGATATGATTCGTAAATTGGTATAGGCTGCAACTCATACTTTATGAGTCACATTCAATATGATTTAGCATGTGAAAACATTTGAAATGTCATTTAATAGGCTGTCCAAAAAATAACACATCTTCGAAAAGTTTTGACGATCAACTCCTAAGGACAAACCTTTCAAAGGTTAATAACGGGTGGCCACTAAATAGCGGGAATGAAAAGAATGGCTCAGGAAGAAAACTACAAAGAAGTACAGTTCAATCTGATTTACGTTATATAAAGAGTTGGCCTTAGTCTTTAAACTTAGATTAATAAATAATAGCATATGGTCTATGATCCGCCGTGCGGCGTAGTTTAATCTTGCAGGTATTACATGACCTTTGGACGGCGGTCATTTCGGGGTGATGCTCCTGATCCTATTGATGAGTTGCTTCGTGTCTTTGGCCTTCCAATCACCTTTGAATACAATGGAGCTTGGTCTACTTAAAGTCCTTTAACAGTTTTCGAAACATTTTCACGTTCAAAATTGTCCACTGTATACTTTTCCCACAATCTTTGTTCGCTTGAAAAAAAACTTCTAACTTCTTCTTCGTTGGCATTACATCCCCACTGGGACATTGCCGCCTTGCAGCTTAGTGTTCATTAAGCACTTCCACAGTTATTAACCGCGAGGTTTCTAAGCCAAGTTACCATTTCTGCATTCGTATATCATGAGGCTAGCACGATGATACTTTTATGTCCAGGGAAGTCGAGACAATTTCCAAGCCGAAAATTGCCTAGACCGGCACCGGGAATCAAACCCGGCCACCCTCAGCATGGTCTTGCTTTGTAGCCGCGCATCTTACCGCACGGCCAAGGAGGGCCCCAACGACTAACATTGTTATCAAATAACAAATAAATTGACTGGATGTGTTGAAAATCGTACCCCGGCTGTTACACCCGGCTCTCCGCATGACACCTTCGAGCGCAATATTGAACAACAGGAATGAAAGTCCATCACCTTGTCTTAGTCCCTGTCGCGATTCGAACGAATTGGAGTGTTCGCCCAAAAGCTTCACAAAGTTTTGCACACCATCCACCGTTGCTTTGATCAGTCTAGTAAGCTTCCCAGAGAAGCTGTTCTCGTCCATAATTTTCCATAGCTCTACGCGGTCTATACTGTCGTATGTCGCCATGAAATTAATGCACAGATGGTGCGTTGGGACCTGGTATTCACGACCTGATTCACTTTACTAACTTTCAAAAGGAGCGTATTTTTCCTTTACCCACGGCTCTACTAAAAACTCCTCTAGCTGAATTCGGTTTGTTTTTTTTTTCAACAAAAACCCACTACGTTGAGCTATTTCTAATTCCTTCTCTCATGAGTCATGAGATACAATTCAGATATTTTTATTTTTCCTCACAAGTTGACAGTTTATTTTATTCAATTTATTTTATAATTATGTTTGAGACAAAAACACCTAAGCTACTTCAAACTCATCGATCTTGATCAAATTTCAAGTCAGGTGTAGGGGAACGTGGGGCAAGATCGCCATATGGGGCAAGACGTTCAACGTTGATTATGACTTAAGTGAGCATTATATTCACATTATTATTATTACGAGGGATGGTTAACAATAACGTAAGATGGCTATAGGGGCCCTCCTTAGCCGTGCGGTAACACGCGCTGCTACAAAGCAAGACCATGCTGAGGGTGGCTGGGTTCGATTCCCGGTGCCGGTATAGGCAATTTTCGGATTGGAAATTATCTCGACTTCCCTGGGCATGGAAGTATCATCGTGTTAGCCTAATGATATACGAATGCAAAAATGGTAACTTGGCTTAGAAACCTCGCAGTTAATAATAACTGTTGAAGTGCTTAATTAACACTATGCTGCAAGGCAGCAATGTCCTTGTGTGGGATGTAATGATAAGAAGAAGAAGAAGAGGGCTATACAACTGAAAAACGTACTTTGACAACCTCACGTGTTCTTGAAATATTGATTTGAAGAAGGTTTAGTTGAAATTCGAATTTTTTTATAATTTTGTAGTTACATAATTTAAGGTTTGAAGTCTACAATACAAATATTTACCAAGGCTATATATCCCATTTACATGTATAATTTGTGAAGATTCACACTAATTACGATCGATAGGATATAAACCTTTGGATATACGTCGATTTAGGACGGTATTGGTCATCTCCAGGATTAAGAGTCACTTAACCCTAAAATGCATTTAATCAAATTAGTTTCTGCCCGAACCAGAGACTATTCAAACAACGGATATGGTATGAATCGTAAAAAATAGCTTTAGGTAAATTCAGATATTGCCGTAGAGCCAGAGGTCAACAAATCAAAATGGAATACGACATTTTCAAGCTAAACATCATGTGAACATAATCCCTAGAAGTGCGAGGAATGTGTCACCCGGTCTAAATAAATTTAACACACTTTTAATATAATTTTTGGTGCTCGCTCGGCTTGCCCCGAGGTGGTGACCATGTCGCCCCATATCATAAATATGGGGTTGTAGGACAAAAGGTCGAAGGTCAAAAGGTCGAAGGACAAAAGGTCGAAGGTCAAAAGGTCGAAAGGACAAAAGGTCGAAGGGTCAAAAAGTCGAACGCACAAAAGGTCGAAAATAAAAAAATGCTTAAAAAGTCGAAGGACAAAAGGTCGAAATGAAGAAAGACCTTGTTCCTTCTTTCATCCTTCTTCATCCCTTCTTTTTTCCTTCTTCTATTTTTCCTTCTTTCTTCTTCCTTTCTTTCTTCTTTTTTTTCCTTTTTTCTTCCTTCTTTCTTACTTATTTCTTTCTCCTTTGTTCCTTATTTCTTTTCTATTTTTCCATTCCCTGTTAATTGCTTCTTTCTTTTTTTGCATCCTTGTGTCTTCTCTCCTTCTTCATTCTTCCTTCGTCCTTCTTTTTTCCTTCTTCCATCTTCCTTCTTCTTTCTTTCTTTTTTGTTCTTTTTTCTTCCTCTGTTCTTCTTTTTCCTTTCTTACCGTATATTTTTCCTGCCTCCTTCTTTCTATCTTTTCACTTCTCATTTTTATCACTCCTTATATCACATTTCTCACTTGTCACTTTCTACTTCTCATTTCTTCCTTTTTACTTTTCACTTCTCACTACCCACTTCTCACTCACTACTCACTGTTCACTTCTCACTTCTCACTTTTCACTACTCACTATTCACTATTCACTTTTCACTTCTCACTACTCACTTCTCACTTCTTATTTCTCACTTATCAATTCTCATTTCTCAATTTTCACTTCTCATTTACCTATGCTCATTACTCTTTTCTTACGTCTCTCTTTCCACTACTTATTCCTTGTCTTTTTGTCCTTTCGACCTTTTGTCCTTCGACCTTTTGACCTTCGACGTTATGACACAAATTCGACCTTTTGACCCTTCGACCTTTTGTCCATTCGACCTTTTGACCCTTCGACCTTTTGTCCTTTCGACCTTTTGTCCTTCGACCTTTTGACCTTCGACCTTTTGACCCTCGACCTTTTGACACAGATTCGATTCCCATATTTGAATCTGTGTCAAAAGGTCGAAGGTCAAAAGGTCGAAGGACAAAAGGTCGAAAGGACAAAAGGTCGAAAGGACAAAAGGTCGAAAGGACAAAAGCTCGAAAGGACAAAAGCTCGAAAGGACAAAAGATCGAAAGGACAAAAGGTCGAAAGGACAAAAGATCGAAAGGACAAAAGGTCGAAAGGACAAAAGGTCTAAAGTACTAAAGGTCGAAAGGACAAAAAGACGAAAGGACAAAAGGTCGAAAGGACAAAAGGTCGAAGGGACAAAAGGTCGAAAGTAAAAAAGGTCGAAAGGACAAAAGGTCGAAAGGACAAAAGGACGAAAGGACAAAAGGTCGAAGGAACAAAAGGTCGAAAGTACAAAAGGTCGAAAGGAAAAAAAGTCGAAAGGACAAAAGGTCGAAAGGACGATAGGCCGAAAGGATAAAAGGTTGAAAGGACAAAAAGTCGAAAGAATAAAAGGCCGAAAACAAAAGTTCGAAAGGTTAAAATGTGAAGGTCAAAAGGTCGCAAGTCAGAAAATTTAAAGGGAAAAAGGTCGAAAGTCAATAATCTGAAAGGACAAAAGGTCGAAATGACAGAAGGTCGAAGGAAAAGAGGGCCAAAAAATGACAGAAGGTTGAATGAAAAACAGGTAAAAAATTAATTTTGAAATCCGAACAATTAAATTTAAAAAAAAAATAAATATTAAAGTTTCCCGTCTGAAGGCGGACTTGGGCGTTAGAGGGTTACTAGTTGACTTCAAAACGAAACACAAACGTTCACATATCACGAAAGGGAGCGTCTATAAATTACGTAACGCTTAGAGGGGGAGGGGAGTTGAACGAAATGTGACGATCTATACAAAATTTTGATTATTATCGTTTTTATTAAAAAGGTTTTCCAAAATTTTGATGTTTCTTACAAAAAGAGAGACTAAGGGGGAGGTTGGGTTGAAATTAATGAAATTGAAATTAATGGGTAATTAATGGATCTTCCCTAACGCAAATTTTGGCAATTCCATACCCCTCCCAACTTTACAGCGTAACGTAACGGTTTCTATTAATAAAAATAAATGTATTATGTGTATTCGTTTATTGTTACTTGAAAACAAATTTCGTGAACAAAAACGTATTATCTTTTGAGCACATAAAAATAAAGTTACTGTCATTAGAAGATTGTATGTTGAGTTAAAATGATATATTTTGAATTATTATTTTGATGAAAATGAGAGAAGAACTATTTTCAGGAATTACAATTAAAGTTAATAAATCCTGGCAATACTTTGATAAAAATATTGATTTGACAATACACCTCTAAAGAATACCCAATGTTTTAACAAAAGGAAAATTCTAGAATGAAATGTTTTCAAGTGTTTTTGGTGTTTCATATGCGGTAAAAGAAGGAAAAATTCAACAATGAAATATTATCAGGTAAAACATAAATGCAAAATAATGGTTGATTAACTCTCGACGTTTTGCCTAACTTTTTCGACCTTCAACCTTTTGACCTTCGAGTTTTTGATCTTTGACTTTTTGGACTTCGACCTTTTGTCTTTCGACCTTTTTACTTTCGACCTTTTGTCCTTCAACGTTAGTATTTTCGACCTTTTGACTCAGATTTTTTAAATTAATGATTTCGTGTGTGTTACTTCTACGTGAAGTTAAACGATTTACAATGATATGGAAATGCTAATATCATCTTCCAAACTTGGACGTACATGTTCATGATAGAATTAGAGGCGAAAGTATAGAATTGATAGTTCCGTTAGGATACATTCTTCATGCCTGCCGTATCCTAACGGAACTATCAATTCTATACTTTCGCCTCTAATTCTATCATGAACATGTACGTCCAAGTTTGGAAGATGATATTAGCATTTACATATCATTGTAAATCGTTTAACTTTACGTAGAAGTAACACACACGAAATCATTAATTTAGTGTACTACCCTTGGTGGGGGCATCCATCAATTCAGCTGTTATTGGTCGACGGTACAGCAGCAGTGCCTTTCTCTGCTTTGTTCTCTCCGAGGCAGCCAAGTTGGTTGGGACGAGACGGACGCAATGAGAAAACAGAACTGTGTGTGTGTGTGTGTGTACAAACTAACCCCCACTGTCTGGCAGTGATGTTATGGAAGAAAGCTGTCTGTTAAAACAGTCAGATTTAATCCGGGAGTTAGAAAGTGCTAGCTCTACTGCAGCTCCAGTGACCCATTTCAGAGTGCCTGGTATTTCATGTCCACTCCGAGGTCACTATCACTAACAGTAAGCCCCGCCTGATTATGCTACCGTTTATCAAATGGATAAAGATATCACAATCAAACTTCCGGATTCAAAAAATATATAAAATATATTTTGAATTCAGCGCGCATTTAGTTTAATTCATTATACATATATTTTTTAAATAGTTCTTGTATCTTACTTGTATCTTACCATTTCTATGTTCCCACAGTGTGACATTGAAAACGTGGGTTTTAAAATTAAATTCGGAACACTTGCTGCATATCATTGAAGAGGCAATCATCATCATAATTATCTATCCATTGCTAAAAAAAGAATAGGTAGTTCTATCTGGCTCTCAAATCTTTCTAGAATATGCGGAATGTTTCGGTTCAACAGTAATGTTAGTTCATTTTAACGCGGCGTAATATAGTGTTTCAACCCTATTAAATTTGAACACTACAGGTTTACCGAAATGAAGAAAGGATCTAATCCACCACATATCTCTCATGCATTACATTGCAGTGTTCAACACAACAATTCGTAGACTGTATTCAAATAATTTTTATTGTAATGTTTCATGCTAAAATAGATTAAAATAATTGAACAACACCATATTATTGCGTTGTACAAACATATATGTTTTAAAATTTGGAAAGTTTACGTACCCTCCAAGGGGCTCTTACGATAGTCTACTAGGGAGGGGTTGAAAATGTCAAAATTTGGATTACGTGGTTTATCGACTGCCCTTTCAGTGGTGCTGGAATCCGTCAAATCGACGCACGAATCCCCGTCCACAAAAGCAGACAAGTCGCTTCGAGGATTTGATACTGAAATAGTTGAGAAGTAGAGAAAATGGTTTGATCTCACCAATTTTCCGGAAGTTATTTTCTGGAAGTGTATGCAAACAAATCTCTAGCATTGAAGTCGGCCTTTTCTTGAATTTTTTTTTACGTCCTTGATTAAGTCTTTGGCTGGTTTGATAGAATTCCAGCTAGCTTGCGAGGTAGCGACTGTATTCCAGCCAAAGATTTAAGAGGCAGCAACGCATTCCACGCTCCAACGCATTCCACACTATGACACTGGTACACTGGCACTTCATCATCACACTTTATCTTTCCACATCCATATCCGCTCAAACAGTAACTTCTAAAGTTCACAAAAATGTTAGTTTTCCTTCACTCTGTTCTTTTAAGGTTTTGAAAAAAAAAAAGGGTGACCGCAATGAGAAAACAGAACTGTGCAATAAAAATCCTATTCGACTAAATGCTGATGTCATATTAGAAATTTGGAGATAGTACTCGTCGATAGCAAATCCTTCCGCACGCGATGGCATATGAGCAAGTCAAACCACCTTCCTTTTGCCAGTGGAGATATATCAGCTTCCACACTGATATTCTTCCCTCCCCTTCATACGGGAGCTTGGCAGAAGGAAGGTCGTGTGATATGTGCCATCACAAATATTGCCCTCCGCTCGCTTTCAAATCGACTTCTATAAAAACATTCTTCATGCCTGCCGTATCCTAACGGAACTATCAATTCTATACTTTCGCCTCTAATTCTATCATGAACATGTACGTCCAAGTTTGGAAGATGATATTAGCATTTCCATATCAGATTTTTTGTTTCGACCTTTTGTCCTTTCTACCTTTTGACCTTCAACCTTTTGTCCTTTGACGGTTTAGCTTATTTTTTTTTGTTTCGACCTTTCGACCTTTCGACATTTTGACCTTCGATCTTTCGTCCCTAGACCTTTTGGCTCAGATTTTTTGTTTCGACCTTTTGATCCTTCGACCTTTCGTCCTTTTGACCCTACGACCTTGTGACTCAGATTTTGTGTTCCAACTTTTTGTCCCTTCGACCTATTGACCCTTCGATCTTTTGTCATTTTGACCTTCGACCTTTTGTCTTACAACCTTCTAAACTATGTAGTTGGATCTTTAAACTATCAAAATCAATCGTTAGAGTTTTATTTTACCGGTTTATTTTGAATAAATATCGATTATCAAAAAGGTGTGGCATCTCACCCGGATTTACCCTGTTAGTCAATAACGGAATTCGACCGAACTGGAGTGTTGCTCCACCCATTATTTTTATCAGTCTTGTAATCTTCCCGGGAAATCTATTCTCGTCTATGGTTTTCCATAACACTACCTTATCTATACTATTGAATGCCGCCTTGAAATCGATAAACATTTGGTGCGTTGGGACCTGATTTTTTGAAGGATTTGACCGTCACTTCCACTCTACCGGGAGCTGTTCAATTTGTGCTGCTTCTACTTTTCGAGCACCACACGTTCGTCCATCAAGGCGCTCCCATCCTTATCCCTGCACTTCTCGGTTTGCGGCACAAAGCCTTTGTGGGATGCGTTGAACTTGCGTGTTTTTTGGGAACGGCACAGCTGCTCCATGTCCTCGCACTCCGCTTGCTCCACGCGGCATTCCTTTTCCTGAAAGAGGCGGGTCTTTTTTTTAGAGGGATGAAGGCAAATCTGCATACAGACACCTAAAATTATCACTCAAAGAGTACATAAGGTTGGCGCGGAAGGCAGAAGGCCAGACCGCCGGACCCATTAAACCCACCCAAGTAACAGAAGGTTACTTGAGTTACCCTTTCTTCTAATGCCCTGTCTTCCCCAGGACTACTTTACAGTATTACCTATGTGGGGGAAAGCAGTATTAAAAGTACTGCTCCCAAAACGACATCTTTCACAGTGCCTCTCTTCGATGTTTTGTTCTACTTCTGAGCCCTTTGGCTCCCTTGTTGGTGCCAGCAAGCACACAAAAGCGAAGCTACTCAGAAAGTCCCCGACAGCAGAAGCTCCCCCGATACCGACGACCCGCATCCGTGGACGACTATTACATTACCAACACTACACTTTCACCCGGTTGGCATGTTTATAGATCCGCTCAAGTCCTACGCATATTCTCACTTCAACTGGTGACCAGACGAGTGCCGAGGTCAGACCAAAGATTCCGGGTGGAGATAGCTTCCGGTTCAATGGTGCCCCGACGACCCGAAGCCGGTGCACTCGCGCGCCCCGGTCTACTCAACTGGTCCCCGGCGGTGGACCTAGCCTACTCCGATTAACCGATTTCCCATGCACTGCGCCTTTTAGCTTCTTGTTTAACCGTTGAGGCATATAGCTCACGCCTTGGTCGCGAACTACTCGGATAGTCCCCGGTGGTGGATCAATCCTACTCCGACGGTCGGAAGCTCCCCCGTAACCGTCAGGTCAATCCAAGGATTCCAAGTGGAGATAACTTCCGATTCAATGGTGCCCCGACGACTCGGAGCCGGTGCATTTGCACGCCACGATCTACTCAGCTGGTCCCCGGCGGTGGGCCTAGCCTACTCCGATAACCGAGTTTCGATTGCCTTGAGCCATTCAGCTCTCACCTTATTCGTTGAGCCATTTAGCTCCCGCCTCGGTCGCGATCACGAACGCCATGTATAGTCCGCGACTACTCATGGTCCGCTATCCGTGAAGGCTGTTTGCTGCTGCTCTATTTGCCAACTTCGTTGTAGGATGTCGGCCATCATGGACGTCGCTCTTGCCACCGCTCTCCTCTGTTCTGGCGCATTTTTCTGACGATGTTATCGGTGGTAGTGTCCGTTCCACATGCTTCCAACATCGCACGCCTCTCCGTTTCGAACCGGGGGCGTGTGAACAGGATGTGTTCACCCGTTTCTGTCACGTCTAGGCATTGCGGACAGGCGGGAGAAGCCGCGTGTCCGAACCTGTGTAGGTACCACTTGAAGCATCCACGACCTGTTAATGGCGGGTCTGCCGTATCCGTATCTGCCGACCGCGCGCACTGCGTTCTTCTCTTCCAGGATCTCTCTGCACACTTCTGCGCTCTTGCGTCATGCTCGTTTTTGATGGCTGTTTAACTGTACTCCAGTAGTTCTCAAGGAGGGTCTCATCGAGGTCACCCTCTTCCGGGAACGTCGCCTCGTGATCCTGCGCTTATGCAGTGACGACATCAGGTTGCAACGAATGGCCATATTCTAAGAAGCGGCGAAATGAAATTGGTCGTAGGCCGTTTTCATCGGTCACACGACTACGCACCTCTGCATATCGCCCATCACTATGCTGCGCTTCGATGCTGAATCCGCGGTCCTTCAGGGCATCGGCGAGTATCTGTGTGCTTCCGATTTAATTTAGAGATTTTCAGTTCCACGAGCCAAGCTTCCAATGCAATCGCTAGTCCCTTTTCATCACGGTGTTCTGTTGTTTCAGTTCTTATTTCCTCGTTGATTGTTTGTTGCTTGGTTTTATAGGCTGGCTTGTAGGACCAGACACCAGCCTAAGTTTCCGGTGGACCATGGTGATCCGTTTTGCTGGCACAAGGATGATGATCAACCGCTTGTGACATGGAGAATAGGCGCTGTTGTGAGCTGTAGCTCCTTGATAAACAGGTGCTCGCTGGGTTGGGATTGGTCTAGTATGAGCGGCATACGGTCGCTTTGATAGGGCCTGCATGCAGATACATGCAGCCTTTAAAGAAGTTTATTAGTGCGCAGTGACAAGGGCAAGCAACATTGGGTTTATGAAAACATTGAGTTGAAGAATAAAACTCACGTATAAAGGTTGGAGCAAAATCAGGAGGTATTTAAAAAGCTGTGGAAAGAGAGATGGACCAGAAATTAATAAAATCCAATCACGTAATAAGCAGGCTCAGTGTTTTTAATAATGGGTAGTTGAATCAATTGTTTATGAATAATATACATAATAATAAAATATTTGAAATCGCTTGAATCAACGAACGACATCAACAGCTTGACTTAAGCTTGAATCACGTTTTCTGCTGTAAGCACATTAGCACGCGACCATTCTCATTTTCTCACGGAGATCTTTTGCGTTGTAGTGTTTGCTGACCAGCACTCAGTTCTACGCTTCTCTGTAACCGACTGGCTCACGTTAATTTTCGCGCTGACCCGTGTAGTGATTTCGATAACAACGTGCACACATATGTATATACGATTGTTAACTGGGAATATAAACTAAACGATAACAAGTTTTTGGTGTGGCAGGCAGAGATGCGTTCCGATGGATGGTGCCAGCGCAAGAGAAAATTGGAAAATAAACGGTTATATGGCTACCTATCCATCAAATGCCCAGCGACCGTTCAGTTGCATTTTGCAGAAAGCAAAAAAAAAGGTCGCAGTTTTCATGACGATTGCGCGAAATTAAAATTTACTGAATTTTATATGTTGAACTGGTCAACAGAAACTGTGTCATAAACTTTATTAACTAATTTCTCTAACACACGCAGATCGTGAATACACAATCCATCCCATGATGAATACAATCATTTAAAATTGCCACAATCTCTGTAAATAAGCTAGCAAATTGATCTTATATCATGTGTCGAGACTTAGAGAATTTCAAGAAGGAAATGCACATAATATAGAGAAGTTTCTGTAGAGTGAGGTACTTAAATGATAATATTTAGTCAAACATTTTGACTGCCTTGAATACTTAACTACTCATAATTCCGCAATATCTGTAAAAAAAAGTTTTCTGGATGAATGGACATCTTTCATCTTTCTTTGTGAATGCTAAGGACTATTAGTAGAAGTAATCACAAGGCAGACTCCTTTCAAGTTTAATTTATTGTGATTTTAAAATCAGCCCTCGCTATTGCTACTTCTATCTTAAGCTTAGTCTAAGTAACTCCCCCCGGCTACACATGCTTGACACTCACAGCGCCTAGCCAAAGACGCCACTCACCAACAGCGACAACGATGGCGACGACGACGCGGCGGCGCTAATTCACAATCACCCCGCGTGGATTGGTTTGTTTGGAAGCCGACTCAGCGAGCGAGCGCCTCGTTCCACACGCGGAACGACACCAGCCAGCATTGCCAGCCTTATGAACCTTCGCTTGGCACCGGGCTCTCATTGTTGATTGATTTGTTGCGTGTAACGGACGTCGCCGCGCAGTACACCGTGGGTCGACGTCGTCGTTGGCAGTGCCTGGTCTCGCTGCTGTTGCGGTCTTTGGCGGTAATGTTTGACGCTCTGTTCGTCGCGGTTCAGTTCCCGTCACATAAACAGCTCGCCTGCGCTGGCCGGTCGGTGGTGGGTGTTCGGAGTGGAGCCTACATGTGTCCCGTATGGGCGGTTGCCTTTTGCCTATTCAAATCGCCAACAGTGTGAACTTCCTCTCCGGTGTTGTTACGAAACTGGGTCCATCTGTGGGCGAATTTTGCCAAAGGACACTTTCGGTGATATCGAGTTATTACAATTCAGTGGATGTTGGATTTGGTGGGGAGATTTTTGTCATTTCCCATTCAGTGTAAAAGGCAAGTGTGGTGATTATTAATGAATGGGCAATGCACTCGGCCGTTATGGTAGCTGAAGCGTGAATTTTACTACATTGGGCAATTGGTGAAGATATTTACGTGAGAAATATCATGCAGTGATACTTTTTATGCGCATGTAGTTTTCCTCGGTGCACAGTGTGTTTGATTTTTGCCGAAGAAGTGATCCCAGGTGAAAACGTGCTCAAGTGGTCGGCTGCTTTAAAATATCTGTTAAACTACAAAAAAGCGAAGGTTAATTGGATGCAGCAATTCCGCTAATTGATTAAAAAACTAGCTCGCTGCATTTCTCGTACATAGATTACGTGTGTTTGTACAGTTATTGGATATACCGCCTTGTAAGTATGTTAGCTTACCAATCCATCATGGAGCTCAAGAGAAAATTCTTGTCGATTTGCTAAATAGTCCATCCACCAAACACCATCCAGATTAACACATCTAGCTGTATTGATGCCTTCTTTGTGCATTGAATAGCTTTTAAGATACGAATGAAAATCATTAGGTTCTTTAGTAGAATGTCTTTACTGTTATATTACGAGATTAGTACTATTCCATTTCATTCCACCACGTTGTAATCATCACAGATACGTATTTCGAACTCAATTGTAAGGCCGTCTTCAGTGTCTTGTACTTGACTTGAGTGGCCTTGTTCTAACCTCGTATTTTAAGAAACGTTAGAACCTGCGAACACATTAAACGCATGCTTTTTCTCCTATTCACTTTCATAGTAATTAATTGAAAAAAGTTCACGATCCCAGTACTTGTGTTGCGCGCTGCTTTAGAAAAAAGCGGGATCTTCCACAGATTACTAAACCGTCAAAGCATAGAGAGATCCGGAAATACATGTTCTTTAGATGGTTAAACAAATTAATTAGTGCCCGTAGTTAGGAAACATTGTTCCTGTTTTCTCCTTGTATTTAAATCTTTGTTTCACGTTCTACCCAAATGTTTTAATTATACTATATTGTTCACTGTTTCCTACCTTTTATATAAATTACAAAACCGTGGTCGCGACTGTTGTCTTACTCTTTCATTAGAGATAGTGATTCTTATCAATTTTTGTGCTAAGGGATGGCAGTGATGCAATTCTCATAGAATAGTCTCGGCGTACACTAACTACGAATTTGTGCAAAACTCTAAATGCTAACGCTTATTCGTAAAGGAATTCTCGATAATAAACTGTCAATGGAACTCTTTTGAAGCCGACCTGATCGCGAGTCACTTTTTAGTTACTTGATTATTTTTTCACGATTCATGCAGAAAATTTGCAATCCATGATTTGTCCATTTAAATTGTGTTCCATTATGTTTGTAAATATCTGGAAATTTTTAACAATTGTCCTATAACCTCTTTTAAAAAAAAATATCAAAAATTATAAAAATCACGAGGTTGTTTTCATCATCATGGTTTCTAATGAATCCTACTGGGAAAACCAAGTATGAACGGGAAGTTCTTTTTGAATGCTTTTATTTTGAAGTTGTTATATATATGTAGTCTTTCATTTTCCTTGAATTTTTCTTCGTCTTTTGAATCCAAAAATCGGACGTGTTCAGAATTAACTGCTTGATCGTTCTTCATTTTCGGAGCCATTTGAGATAACCCAACACCAGTCGACCGTGGGAAATAAATCCAATGGATCTGCATCACAGCGGGCAATGGGCTTCACAGTAGGCTCCGCATGGCACAGTTAACGAACATGTCAGGTTCTAAGATGTTATTTCTCAAACATCTCTCCCCCTTTTCTCATAGTGCTGTTATGGAAGAAATCTGAATTTTGATACAGCCAGATTTAGTTTTGTAATTAGAAGGTGTTAGCTCTACTGCAGTTCCAGTGCCCCATTTCAGACTGCCTGGTAACTCATGATCAGTTTGAGGTCACTTTTACTCACATTTGGATAATAGACCCATAGACAAACTCCCAGGTTCTCAAATCGATTATGTATTTAGTTTTATAAAATACTATTTAGCAAATAGGGTAATTCGCCAAATGTTGAACGGCTATTTTCTTCGCCTATTGTGGAACGCACGTGCATTTCTTATGGGAGTTCAACAATAGGCGAAAAAATTAGCCGTTCAACATTTGGCGGTTTCCCCTACATATTGAAATGCTGAAGAAAGTTTTTTTTCTTGCGATGCAATCCATCTTTGAGAGGAAAAAACTTTCAGCCCAAAAACGACTGAAACATTGCTTTGGAATTGTAACCCTGTAGAGGGTGTCGTCTGTCAACTAAGGTTTTGCGGCAACATAAGCGGATAATTGGATAATTGAAATGTGGAAATTGGCTTAAACATGTTCCAAAATTATCCCGAAGTATGATGTTCTCGAAATCCCCAGATTATTTTGGCTGTGGATGTACACACGATGACGGCTTTTTCTTTAACTATTTCATGGGAACGATATAAAGGCTATACACAATGCTCGGAAAAATTCGAAATTTGGCCAAAACAAATTTCAATGCGTTTTTCACTAGATATCTTATCTGGATGTCATATAGAGGGAATCCAATGTTTTAAAATTACATTCGGGTTATTTTAGGGGAAGCTGGGGCTCTGCATACCAGAAAATGACATGCAAGGGACATATTTGTTTCGTTTCTCTTCTTCTATCTATTCTATCTATCTATATTCTATTTAATTCGCGATTTAACTCGCGAACGGGTTGACCGATTTGCAAATTTTTTTTCCTAATCAATTCGTTTTGGGATCCGCAAGGTTTGTATATACAAAAAGTTGGTTAATTTAACGGCGAAATGTAAAAAATCATTAGAATACAATTTTGGGTCAGCTGTTGAGGAAAACAAAACAAACGCACGGAAATTGATCTATAGTTAGACTGACCATACGTACCGTATTTAACGGGACAGTCCCGTTTTTCAGACAATATTGTGCTGTCCCGTCGCAATCTAAACAATCCTCAATTTATCCCGTTTTTTCATTGATCCTCTCAATGAGCTCCAAAATATTATTCAAACAAATTCATTATTTTAGGCAGGAATCTAGAATCAAATACAAAGAAAGTGGACGAAAGCCATCACAAAAGTTTGAGATGTTATGTTATTAGTGTTGCTTTTAAAAGAATGCTATCTATGCCGTTATGTATTTTCCATGGATCGACTTTTCTTAAGGTTTTTGACAGTCAATGACAATAAATGTTTAATTTAGTTTTAGATAAAAATTTGTCGAATCTTTTATAATATAATTTTATTAATGTTTTTATTCTTCTTAAATCTCAAGAAGGGTATTAAGATCACTTGAAACATGTACTTTTTAAACAAGACTCGGAAACCCAAATCATATACACCAATAAACTCAACTCGACAAACTGAGCACATGTATGTATGTATGTGTGTGTGTGGCTAGTTCGCCGTGTGTATGTGTGCTAGCCTTGTTCGCTGACTGTCTTGCTGAGATCCACTGCTACGTTATTTCGATCCCCTGGCGGTCGTGCCACAAATTTCCTAACTCAAATCCTCCTGACTCCCCCCCGGCGTCAAGGGTGACTCACCAGTTCCGGTAAAGTAACCCCCTTGGAAAAAAAACATCAAAATCGAAAAAAAAAACTTAACAGGGGTGGCAATGGATAGTAGACTGGCCCAGGAAACAAAAAGTTGTGTAATTCCACGGGGCACCCCCCAGGATTGTGTCTTTGGGTGAGAAAATCAATCTCTGAAAATTTCAGCTCAATCGCTTGTTGCATAAGCTGGCGCATTTGATTTGAAGTTTGTATGGGGATTTCAGCCAAAATGTATAGGAAAATACACCTCCGTCACTCATTCGATCTGGAAATTGGTTCTGATTGCTCGATTGACCTCAGAATTGCAAAAACGGCATACCAACTACAGAACAATTTCACAGAACATTGTATGATGATTAAATGAACTTTTATATAGGTTTTGGCTGATGCGATTCGATCAAAAAATCCAAAAATACCCAAATCAGCTCCTAATAAATCAGCCGAAAACTATATAAAAGTTCATTTAATCATCATGCAATGTTCTGTGAAATTGTTCTGTAGCATACCAACTGCCTTTTTGCAATTCTGAGGTCAATCGAGCAATCAGAACCAATTTCCAGATCGAATGAGTGACGGAGGTGTATTTCCCTATACATTTTGGCTGAAATCCCATACAAACTTCAAATCAAATGCGCCAGCTTATGCAACAAGCGATTGAGCTGAAATTTTCAGAGATTGATTTTCTCACCCAAAGACACAATTCTGGGGGGTGCCCCGTGGAATTCGACAACATTTTTTTCTCCCCATACTAATCTGGGCCAGTCTAATGCATAGCTATTAATGCAAAAACTTCCCCGTAGAGTGCTTTTTTTACCTTTCTCATGTGATTTTTTCAATAGGAGAAACTGAACACACGTGATCCCCGGGGACACTTGATCCCCCCTGTTTTCTCGAAAACTAAAGACATTTTTATACCACTGATATGTGTTACCAGATCTGTTCAACATATGATTGAATTTGAGTAACATTTGATATTATTTACTTTATGTATATAGGTTTTAGAGTGGTTTTATGATCTTAGCGCTCTAAATTATTTTTTTCTTCAAAGGAGAAAAGTTTAATAACTTTGAATATATCCAACCAAAACGTGTCAATTTTTACTGAACATAGTTTTATTATTGTAGAAATGAATAAACTCATTCAATTCATCATCGCTTATTTTCCATTAAATAGACAAATTAAAACAAGATAAATACTCATCATGGACCCACTTGATCCCTCATAGTTTGGACACACTTGATCCCGTTATTGCGTATGTTAAGGCGTTTGTTGTATATAATCGCATATTATTGTATTTCATGATTTTAACATAATTTTCAATAAAACAAAAGTAAAAATCTAGTGTGTTTTGATAATAGGTTGTATGTGCAAAAGAGAGGTTTCTCACGCACAGAAATGTATTGTAGAAACAACAATATTCTGGGTCAAATTCAACAATAAATATTGTTAACTCAGGGCTAATAATATTCACTGTTTGAATCAATCTATAATATTGTTATTTCTACAATCAAATTATTTTATGGTTCGTGTCGTGTTATTGTTGGAACAACAATAATATTGTTGAAATTATTGTGAATGTGTTGTTGATTCAATATAAGAATACGATTGGTTCAACAATATAATATTGTTGAACCAATAATGCTATATCCGCACTCAAATATAGTTTTTTCGTTTTTCAAAACTTATTAATAAACAGGAAGGATTGAAGTTTAGGATTTCAACTTCTTTATTCAGGTAACGAGATATAGGGGAACTGTTCCGATCTCCATCTCACTGTACATATATCCATCTCATCGCTAAACAAAAAAATACGGCACCAAATTCGTCGCTTCTTTTTGTCAACATGCGTGCTCACTGCTGAAAAAATCACAAAAATAATAAACAAACCAAATTCCTTTCCATTGCTTTGTTTTTGGTGGGATGGAAATAGGAGCTATGAGATGAAGTGGTGAACCGTTCCCCTATTATAATAAGTTTTATCTGATATCAAATCTGCTGGTTACTGATATGAATACTGTTTGAGCTCGGAAGATGTGGCTCACTGGAGAACATGCTAAAATAATTTTTTATTTCAAGCTTTTTTTAAAGGTTTTAATTTATTTAAAATCAGCTTTTCCTACTTGAAAGGTCATGACTCATGACTAAATGTTTTGGTATAGCCATTTATCCTGGAAATGTTGAGATTGTACATTTATCGTATACGTCAATTGTCAATTATTCTAATAAGAAGAACTTACCGGCGACTCGAGGAACTCAAGGATAAAACAATAGTCCTTCCGCACGGAAAGGAAGCTCAAATATTCAAGTCCATGAAAAACCAGACAAACAAATTTAAAGAGTAAATCAAGACAAAATTTTCAAAACGACTTATCTGCTTTCGTAAACAAAGATTCAAACGACAATTTGACGAATCTGGTAGCTCTCCCACGCAAACCAACATTACCAACAGGTAGCGGAAACCTTCACCTTCCTATCGATGGTGTTGGTTTGCGTGGGAGAGCTATCAGATTCGTCAAATCGTCGTTTGAATCTTTGTTTATGAAAGCAGATAAGTCGTTTTGAAAATTTTGATTTGAAATATAGAAAAATACACGTTGATTTTCTTTTAAGCGAGTACGTAAATATTGTTGAAATAAAATTAATATTGTTCTTTCAAACAGAAAATATTGTTAAACCAACAATAAAATCTTTTTGATTCAATAATTGGTTAATTATTGAAATCAACAATATATTTTTTTGGATTAATCGTATGAAATTGTGCTGCGTGCTCTATTTAAGCTTTCTTTCGCTAGTGTTTAGGCCAGTTTTGCATTTTTACTACATTTTCACTTCAGTAGACCAAACTAGTGTCTTTAGATATCTGTGAAGGAATCCGAAGTAAGCGATAGCATTTGATGAAGCTTTTAAAATACTCAAGAAATCTTTGGGCGTAAAATCAGTACTAGGATAAATGCTTCCATATTAATAACAGCCCCTATATTAATCCCAACCGTCAATAAACCAAATTGAAAATCAATTTAATTACAATATCTCACATCGACCGTACACAATAACGAATAGACCACATTCTTCCATGTTTGGAATATTATTTAAAACTTCGTCTGAGTAATGTTTTAGTTCACAAGACTCAAATTATTAAAAACAAAATTATAAAACACATTTATTTTCATTTTCCTGCCTCTGAGCTGTTGGTTTGATGCACTGCTCGATTGCAATAAAAACTATAATGTTGTAATTGTATCTTTAATAATATCTCAGTTGCTCCAACATAAATACAAAACATTGAAAAATTCGGCATCACTGCAGTCTTATCGTTACGTATACACACGAGTAATAGTGTGCGTAGTTTATGTTGGAGATAGTATTATTGAAATAGGTACAGGCTTAGGATTTACTGTTTTTGAATGTTATTGAAATGGGTGCATAGTGGTGATGGTGTTTTTCAGTTAAATACTTCATAAATGTGATAGTAATTGTTACATTTTTGAAGTCACCAAATTGTTCTCAATTAAATATTATGTGAATTGAGCATAATTATTCGCACGGTTCTTGATAATTGAGTGAGAAATCAATGTACTTTATTCGCACACTGCCTTATTGTTATTGATATAGGATTCCACGAAGTAGGGTAAATCACTACTTGGGCCTATGGACCCGGTTCCCGGCTCACTGCACACAAAACTAATGATATATACTGTTTGAAAGCCGTAGGTTCATGATTGATAATTTTTAAAAAGTCTCCCATTTATTTTTCACAATACTCAATATTTTTCAACCACTTGTTTAACTCCTAATTGATCCAATTATAGAAAACAAAAATGTATATTTCAAAATTTCGCTCTCCGATGCCACGCCACTGAGCCGGAGTGATTCTTTCCACTTTTACAAAACGGTATCATCAAACAAACACTTACCTGAAAATCGTCACAGTGCTCGATACAACCATTGCTTGAAGCTGTCAATCACCACACCATAATTCTAAACACACGCGCTTCAATTCTTCCTAATTTTTCGTTTCACTAAACTTATTTAAACACATTAGAATACATTTTAAAATGTATCCTCAAACCGAACAAAAAATCACCTCGGCCCAAGAACTTCTTGCCGTACCGTGCTGCCAAAACGCCAGGAGTATGAAAATGATCCTTCATTGTTAATAGAAAAACTGTCTAATACGTTGACGCTATCATGTTATTTATAATTCTCTCGATTTCAAAAGGTGAAAAAAATATTGTTTTTAAGTATTTGGAAGAAATTTGGATGAGTAAATTTATCTTCTCAGCCAAATAAAAATAATTATGAATAATACCATCTGGCATCTTGTTGTCGTGGAACGTGCATATTTTTGTTTACGTCGCATTTTCTACCGTCCCGAGAGCGAAAGAGACTAATAAGTTGAGAGATTGAGCGAAATTTTGCTTAGGCCGGGAACTGGTTTGGAAGTGGGCCGGAAATTAAATCGCTATGACTGAAATGAGTGCTGCACCTCGTTAATTAAAATGAAATAAAAGCTTTTTTGAACGATATTTAGCACGGATAGCTATTTTTTAATCAGAAGTGAACCTCAATGCAGTATTATACAGCCCACAAAATTCAGGAAAAGTTGCTTCCTGTCATAAATATCAATTAAATAATTCAGTCGTATGCAAGTTAGGCCGGGAATGGGGTAAGAAACCCTATCTTCGCAGCTGCATTTGAGCTGGGAAACACATAGTGTTCGCTCGTATCAATATGTTCAGACCTCACTGTAGGTTGTCTTTGTATGAAGAATTTTGTATTAATAATCCGTACTGTACTGACGTCTGGATGAAAGCAAAGGTGTAAGTGTTTGTCCGTTGTTATATTTGTAATCAATTATGTTAATAAATGTTTACAGTTTCGAGTGTCTGGCGAAACGCAACACTGGAAAACACGTTTCTGTCCAACGTCCGAAAACGAACTCGGCGTGATGAATTCCCGTCGCAACACATAGTGTCTGTATATCGGTGACGCCTCTTTGTCCTACTGTACGTGACAAGGGGACTCTCTCAATAGACGTCCCCAAGTCAGTCTTCACCACCCCGAAACTGCATGTCAACAAGGGCACGGCAAACATGTTTATCGCCTTCACCTTGTCCGACAAGAAGCTCTTCAATATATCGGTGACATGATGCAAGAAGTTTTCCTGCAGCTCCTTGTGGTGGATTTCCTTCAGTTGCATGAAACCTAGGAACTTGTACGTTTCGCCTTCAACCATGCGTCGAATCTCCTCCTGTTCGTTGACGCGAAAACTGTCGGCATCCACCAAGTGACCTCTGTGTAGATATATGGACCGACATTTATCGATACCAAACTACATCCGGATCTCATTACTGAATACCGTTCACCACATATTCCGCAACCAGCTTCAAGTCGTCCATAAAGAAGGTGTGGGTAATTTTTGTACTCCTTTTCCCACTCTTCAAATGATAGCCATAGTTGTGTTGGTGAGAGCTCTGCTAAGAGGGTTCATGGCAAGGCAAAACCATAGAGGACTAAAGGTATCGCCTTGGAATATGCCCCTCCTGATGCTGAGAGTCCTGGAACGTAACACCTTTTCTCCATCGGTAATGTGTAAGGACGTGCTCCACATCCCTATAGCGTACTGCATTAGCATGATGACGTTACCGTCTATCTTATACAACAGCAGTACCTTAAGGAGGTACGAGTGAGGCTCTGAGTCGTATGCCTTTTTATAGTCGATATACGCCATGCTCAGATTTCTTTGCTTGTGGGTGGCCTGCCCAACAACGACTGCATCAATGATGACTTGATCCTTGCAGCCTCGTGTGTTGCGTCGATAACCTTTTTGTTCCTCGGCCATCAGGTTGTTTTCGTCGCAATGGTTCTGCACTCTCCTCGCTATTACTGATTACAGCACTTTGTACAGACTCGAAAGGCACGTTATTGGTCTGTACTTGGTTGGGTTCAAAGTGTTCCGATCCTTCGGCAGAAGATAAGTGACACACCTAGAGATGAATTCCGGTAGCTGCCCGGGGTTATCTAGTACCGTGTTGAAGCATTCCGCCATCCGCACGTGGACCGTTGTGAGTTTTTAATACCAGAAATTATGCACAAAATCGGATCCTGGTGCAGCCCAATTCCTGGTATATCGGGTAGCCTCACGTATGTCTTGGGCGGTCACGTTGATAGCGGTCATGTCTCCAATTCCACCACAATATCGCTCTTCTTCTGCCATCCACACCCCATCGCCGTTGTGTATGACGGGGTTCTCCCATAGATTGGACCAAAACTGCGTGACTTCTCCAATCTCCGGAAGGCCCTCGCCAAAGTCGGCTTTGTCGTTTCGGATGTGGTTGTAGAGCTCCCTTTCGTTGATGTTGAACATTCGATTTTGCTCCTTCCTCTTCGACATTCTTCATAACGTCGCATTCGTTTAGCAAGAGCACTCAACCGCTGTACATGGATGTCGAGGATCTCAGTTATGTTCGCCTCGGTGGGATCACGGAGTTCTGTGGGTTTCACAATTTCAGCTTCATTCCGAACAATTCCCCTGCTTGTACTGTGTTAATCGACCAACCTTTGACCGCAGTGTGGCGATGCGGGTCTCCAGACGTCGCATCCACGCGGGTTTTTGTACTTTGGGGCGTGCGCGTCCATCACTTTCACATTGTGGGCGCGTTCGTAATCCCAACGTCCTTGCAACAGCTACTGCAGCCGAATACACAATAAATTGCAGCTCCTCAAGGTTCTCCACGGTTTCCAAGTACTGTGGCAAAATATCCTGGTTAAGGATGCTTACCGCACTCGTCAACCGATAGGAGTACTGCAACTTTGGTATCCGGTGTCGGGACATGGGGTCTGTCCCACGGAACTGCTGTGCCCATATGATTGGCTAGTTCGTCCTTCAATTGCTGTCGTTGTAATTCCACTGTTGGTCCTGGAGCGGCGGGTGCAATCGAATCACGACGGTTACTTGCGATTGATGCATCCAACCCAACAGAACTCCTTCTCGACCTATCGCTCGATCTTGCCTCCTCCTCCTCTCCTAGTTTCCTCTGCGCTTCCCGCTCGATGTACTCTTCTGGAGTCAGCATGTGACATAATACACGGTTAGAAAAAAGTACCTAATATTAGGTACTTTTCACTCAAATCGGGGGTTCAGTGTGGGAACCCAAAATTAAGTATTTTTTTCTTGAAATTAAGTAAAATTCACTTAATATTAAATAAAATATACTTAATTTTACATAGAAACTAACCAAAAGTTAGGTAAATTTCACTCAACTTTTGTAAACATGAGATTACTCAACGTTGGGTTCCCACACTTTAATGCCCTTGTTGAGTGGTTTTGCTCTTCATTTTATGACAACAAAGGGAAGAGGGAGGGAGATGCAAGAGAAAAAAAGTACCTAAAATTAGGTACTTTTTTCTAACCGTGTAGCTCTCTGGCATGTGTACAACTTGTTCTGGTCAAGCTGGGGTGCAAACCGAGGGAACCTCTCATTGAACATCTCCAGCATCGCCGGACTGCCGGACATATTCGTCTCCATCCTGGTACAAACTTAGTAGCAACGGATCACGTATTGATTTATCTCCCTTTTCGACATGATCCGCTGCCGTCGGCGGCCTGCTAACGTGAGTGATTGACGTCGATCAACATTGCCTTGGTGATTTCTTCTGCTGCCTTTCTGTTTTTCCTTGTCGGCACGGGCTGAGCCCGATGACTAGAGGGTCGCTGCTGGACCTCTCCTTCCTCTAGCCGCTGGCCGCTCGCTCGCTCCGTCCAGAACCAGCTCCAGTAGGGGCTCCCTCCTCGGGCAATCGCATGGGTGGCATTCTTCTTGAGCGTAACTCCATATCTGGGTATGCTTTCAATCCCGGAAGCTACGGGTTCTGTAAAGTTATTCAGTTCTTTACAGTGCTAAATAGCTAGGTTCAAGCGCCAGTGCATGCCCGAGAGTGGTTTTTCATTGGCGCTTAGGAATTGGGCCTTCAGCTCCCACCTGCTCGAAATGGTGGTTTTTCATGGACCCCTAGAGTATTTCACCTGAGCTCCCACCTACCACCCACCAATTATTATTATTATTAAAAAGTATGTTTTCCTTGGATGTATTTTTCAAATATTATTATATCTCAAGGCCTTACTACTCAACATATGAAAAATCGTTGAGTCTTTTTTCACTATCTTGCAAACTGTGTGCTTCGTCTTCTTGTACCTAGGAGTCAGATCGTTCTTGAGAACTATTTTCATTGGGTTCACGATTCTTTGTTCGGTGACTTCTTTCCTATATGACTTTTGGGAATTTATTATTGGCAGCTGATCAACCATTGTGTTTTGTTGTTTTTCAGAAGGGAACATCTTGGTCAAGTCAGGAGCACAAAGTACCGTTCAAACTCAAACTTCGGACGCTTAAGCACTTTCTGACATACAATCATCCTGTTTACTTACATTTCAAACCACACCGTTTAAATCGCCATTGCAATTACTAAGTATAGTATTCATCTTTGAATTACGTATTTAATATGTGCAAGATATTACGAAGAATGTTTGAAATGTATGATAATGTCCGGCTCCTGTTTGTTTTAAACCTCGGACACCGGCAGAGTTGGATTCGTATTTCGGACACCAAGATTCAATCTTCGGACACCTGATTACACAGTACATTGAAGAATGATTGAAAATAATTCTCACTGCACAGCTCAGACTGTCTTTATTAGAATGTAACTATACTAATACAATACTAATACAAAACTATTAGTCGACGAAATATTTTGATGAAATATTTCAGAAAATTTCCCATGCGAATTGAAGCGTCCGAAGTTTGAGTGTGTCCGAAATTTGATTATCCACGGTACTTAGCAGTCGTTAATGATTCTTAACAGAAGAAATAAATAAAAATAAAATAAAATTACAAAGCTTTACGGAAAAAAATATGAGTTTTCTGACTGATTGAATATATTTTCTGTAAACCAAACTGTTCAGATTGCCATGTGTTTCGAATGCCATTGTATTGCATTTTTTTTCGCTATAAACCCTCTTAGACATTCCGTGTGCAAGACTTTCGCGTGAAAATTTCAATGAGTCTAGAAGACCCTACTCGAAAGAGTACCCCCTATTCACATTTCTACAGATGCAGAGCTGATTTGCTCCAGCAACAAACAAAAAGAAGAGAAAAAAAACTGGGAATGAATAATTGCACGCGACTGGTGTGAAGCAGTGGAAAAAATAGCGTGGAAAAGCCTTGAAAGGTTGTGTCAGGGTGAGAAGTTATCCCACGACTTATCCGCGCCGTATCCGAAGATGGTCGGATGAGCGACGAACCCCAACCAAACGGCCATTGTTCGAGTGCACCGCTAGAGAAGAAACCTCAAAAATTTGATGTATGTGAAGAAAAAGTGTTCCGCGACCTGCGAGCCATTGAAAACAATCGAGCTCTAAGCTTTCTACTTGCTGCGGCACTCGACAGGTCGACAGGCGACCGCGCGCTGTCTTGCCGTAAGTAGGCAGCTCCCATAAGCGACACCGCGACGTAAATTAGCTTAATTGACCCTAGGAGTGGAACAAAACAGCCGATAACGTACTACACTTACGGACCACCACCACCGCTTTGGCTGACTGCAGTCGCCAAAGGTGATTGTGGGCACCGCCTCCAACAGGTAGGCTGTCATGTTTGGCGGTGATTTTTGGTTGTTAACAAGTGAGCGGAGAAAGACACGATGGGCTTGAAGATAGCTATTTAGTGCGTCGATGCTGATCTAGGCGATGACATTATTTGATGCTTGCCGTGACAGAAATCGTTGTCACTTTTAGATGAAATGATGGAAGCGGATGGCAGATTTAATTACAGTTCCGTATACGAATCTGATTAAAAATGTGTATAAAATTTTGGCACATCATTTTTTTTTTTGGTTTATACAGTTTTTTCATCTATTATGATTATTATTTTTAATTTTATTTTCATCTATCTATTATATTTATTTTCGTCCACCCAATAGTTTTCTAAACTTTCTTTTTTCAAATTGGATAAATGCAATAGTATGAGAACAGGTTTCAGAACTCTATTTCGTTTGGACTACAGCAGCATACATCACACTTTTTCATCTTCATTATAGTGATCTTTTCAGTGTGTGTGAAGTTCATCACTTCATAAGTCACACTATTGACAACACTTATTAAAGGCTTCATGCGATTTCTGAATATTGGATCAACTTGTTGGTAAGCGATTTTTCGTTGTTCTCTCGGAATTATTAGAAATGGCCTTAAGTAGTTTCCCAAAGAAATAATTCAACTGGTTTCCAGACTGCAGTGGCGTGTATCAATTCCAATCCTACGAGATACATTTGTTAGATCAGTATATGAGATAAAATGCTCCACTTAACTCTGTTCTGCAGATCAACTGCCACCAGCTTTAGTTAACCTTACAAGTCAAACTAGCTGCAGAAATATGGCGAGTATCTTATTTAGAAATGCATCCATATAGCCATTTAGCTACTGCAGGTTAAACCCATATCATACCCTGATCACAACGTGCTGTAGTATAAGTAAGCTTCAATAAGATTAATAAATAAAGAAACCCGAAGTCATGCTAGCTGAAACTCAAACATTTCTCACCTATCGCACTCAGCCAACCCACTGCACTGGCATCGACTTGCTGCACCTTGTTTTATCCATGTTATTAGATCACCAGTCGTTTACCAAGCCACGCCACACCGTTGTGGTCTGTTCAGTGCGAAATAATTTTGATATTTAATTAATCAACCATTGGCACTTGTACACGTACAGAGTCCACACTTGAAAGTTGATCGAATTTCAATGCCCTTCGACGTACGTCGCCCTTCGTTGAAAGCACATTTCACACTGGGATATGTACCCACTTTACTACAATTCATTTTCAAAGTTATGAATTGTGTTTGCTTTCGAAGCAATAATTATTATCCACCATTGCTTTATTCCGGTCCAATTTCTATTTACAAAGTTTGGGATCACATCGAAGATCACAAATCGAACATCTGTCAGACGAATTGGATGCTAAACGTGATGTCTTTTTATTAGAAGCTAGCGGTTTTAGCTTAGCTTATAAGCCGATGTGATACTCAATGCCTCCGTAACCTATTCTGTACCTCCAAATTTCTAATCCAGCTTATATAGTTTTCAACCAAATAGTTTCAGATTTCCAGACATTTTCAGTAGCTATCGTAGTTTATAAGGCTCCATTGATTGAGCATGTCGGGTCAACAGTTTCGGACATATTTTTGTTTTTTTTTTTGTCTGTTATTAATAACAACTTCGTTTTTAAACCATCTCATGCAGAAAACTTTTTACGATGTATGGTTGTAGTTGGGAACTGATATCCGAATGTCCTTAAATATGCTATTACCCATATCAATCTTCAAGGTTTTTGACGAAACGAGCCTTGAAATTGATTTTAGCTGCATTAAATCAGTTTTAACCACTATGGATTAAATGGAACATCATTGGATATCCAGAATTGATATCGGAGATATTGATAAATTATGAAATTTGATAGGTCATATGCTACTGTACGGGGTCTCCAGTAGCCTCGCGAGCAAAGGCGTAGGATTGCCAATCCGATTCGATTATTGGTCCGGTCTAGGATGTTTTCGAATTGGAAACTTTCTCGACACCCTGGGCAAAGTGTATCCTTGTGATTACCACACAAGATACATACTCATGCAATGGCTATCATAGAAAAGCTTTCAATTAATAACTGAGGAAATGCTAATATGTAGAATACTAATTTGAAAAGCAGGCCAAGTTCCAGTTGAAATGTAGAGCCATTGAAAAAGAAGAAGATGCTTCTGTAGGATTCTTTTGGATACGATAAGTCCATAGCTTCGAACCGTACCATGTGACATACAAAACTTCATAATTTCTTATGCATAGCATGTGGGGCACATTTTTTTGACATTAAGACTATTTCTAGGCCCTTTGTCAAAAATCCGGAACTACAAAATATCAGATCTAGAGGGTGTCCCACATCAAATTACATCACAGAAAAACGCAGCTTTTTTGTATGAAAATCTACTTTTTCTTTATGTCTTTCTCAGATTTGACCTCCTTGGGATTAAGAAAATTATTTTGAGCTTTTTAGTGGAATGCCTTCACTGCCCATGATCGCATATTTGTAACACTCGCAGAAAGCTCAATTTACTGCATCTAATCGCACAACAGTCAAATAGGCTTTACTATCTTGCTTACCAGCGGTAAGCTGGAAATTATTGAGTTTGTGGGGAGGACTGACAAACGATTAACAAAATCAACAAAAATGCAAATGTTACAAATATGCGATCATGGGCAGTTCACTTGTCATACAGGGGAGGTACAGTAACCCCGGAAGCTGCCAGTAGTCCGCCTTGACGTAGGTCTTATTATCAATGATGATGCTATGAGGCTCCGTCAACATCTAGCTGTTCAATTTCCGGGCCCGCGATCTTTCCATCGTATTTTGCAGTTTGTCACGATTTGGAGCCTTCTACACTTTGTACGTATGCATCTTTAGCCCCGAACGAAAGGCTTGGACAGATTCAACTTGTTGGCCTCATCCTCTTGAACGCTTTCACGACTTGGATGTGATCATGATCACTAATAGAACATCCATTCTGACTGCATTTTTCCTTCCGTTCGATGCTCAGAGCTTCGTAGTTGAGGATTTTACAGGTGCTTGCGTAAAATCAATTTGCGACAGTGCTTTCTAGGTGACGCATTTTTTCAACTTTTGAAAAACTGACTGTGTTAAAAATATAGTTTTATAGAGTGTCTACTATGTACTTCTACCCAAATTTTTCAGAAAAAATATCCAATTGGTAGTTTTCTACATACAGCGCTTTTTTTCGTTATGCAATTTAATGTGGGACATCCTTTAGTAGCACTGTTGTATAATTCATATATCCGGCATGAGCAAAGTTCGTCAAGAAATATCAAACATTGTTTTTTTAGCCAGTGCTGAGATCATCGGACACCAATCGAGTGGGCGATTGTTCGTGTCATCACTCGGCATGCTCGACTGACCGGGAATAAAATGTAATTCAATTTAATTATATCTCTGGTCTTTGGCTGTTCTTACTGGTACTGTTGATTTTAAAGTTAATTTAACCGATTCAATATGGATTTTTCTGCACCACATTTCACTTCAATTTATACCGATTCACAAAGTGATTTAAATTCTCATGTGTAGATGTATGTGGAAAACGGTGTATATAATATTCTAGAGCTTCTAAACCTTCCTTCAATATGAATTTTTATATCCTACATGACCTACAGAGCGTTTTACAGGGTCTCGGCACTAATTAGAACAGCTCTTTGAAACGAATTTACATGATTATATATAAATGACAGTATCCCCAGAACATCAACGTTCAATAAAAACTCAAACTATTCTTGACTTCTGATCTCGTTCATCAGTATTATCAACAAAACGTTATATGGATTTATTATATTTTCGAATTAGAATATCTCCTCGAGATTATCACTTTTATTTTATTAACATGTGACAGTATTCTTAGGATTTTTATGGTACTCAAAACTTTTTGAGTTTAGATTAAAGAAGTACTGCTTGGTCAATAAAACGATCTAAAACGAACGTGTTGGTGGAACACACACAAGAAGAGTGGTGCACTTGTGGATCGGGCAGTCACAATTCCGCATTGTGAACGCTCGCATAAAAAAGTTTCTACCTATGCTTTGGTGAGATGATCTGAAGAAGAATGATGTTTTTGGGTATCGGCTGGATCACTAGACTGCGTTGTGAGACGCTCGCTCTAGAATTTCTTCTTTCGCGATGGTGGGACGCCCGCAAGAAGAACGTTGTAATTTTGGACCTGGAGTATTACAATTCTATTTTGTGGGGATGAGGCATGCGTTTGTGGGACGCCCGCAAGAAATCTTTTCCGGTGAAAATTTTTTTCCATTGGCTAAAGCCGCTTCATCTATTTTCATCATTTCTTTTAAAAAAATCTCAAACATTTTACCACCTCATTGAGTTATCTTAGTGGTAATGTGATAAATACGGTCCAACCACAACCAATAGTTTAGGAATTCAAAAAAGAATATTTCAGAGATTCCGACTGTTGTGATCCATATATTTCGAATGGAATATTTCAGGGATTCAAATGAGAATTTTCTATGGATCTCCATCCTCCAGGAATTTCTGAGGGAATATTCCAGAAATTTGAACGGGAATTTTCCAGGGATTCCGACGGGAATACTCCAGGAATTCCAACGTGATTGTTTCAGGGATTTCGTGAGCTATTTTCCAGGTAAGTATATAGAAGAAAATCGTCGAATGATTCCGAAGCAATTCGTCGAGGGATTCCGAAGTAAATCATCGAGGGACTCCGAATTAAGTTTTCGAGGAATTCCGAAGCGACTTCGTCGAAGGATTTCAAAGCAAATTGTCCAAGGGACTCGGATCGCCGATGGATTCGGAACCAAATCATTGTGGGACTCCGAGACAAAACGTCGAGATACTCCTAATTAAATTTTCAAGGGATTCCGAAGCAAATCGTCGAAGGATTTTGTAACAAATCATCACGGAATTCCGAAGCATATCTTCGAACGATTTCGGAGGAATTCCGAAACAATTCAACGAAGCATTATGAAGCAAATCCTCCATGGATTATGAATGGTATCCCCCACAAATTCCAAAGGTATCCCTCAACGATGCCGAAAGGAATCCAGTGTAAATTCTTCTGGATTCCGGTTGGAATACTTCGATGGTTTTGAAAGGAGTTCATAAAAAAATCCTATGAGCATTCTTCTCTTTTTTAATTCCATAGGTATTTTTAAATACAAGAATAAATGCACGTATGAACCCGTCTGAAAAATTGGTCTGATGTTGGCTTAAAAATAAGTAAATTTTAGGCCAAACTTGGAAAACACGATTTTTCCGGATCTTTGGTTCAAATTTTTAGATAAATTAAAGGCGTAAAACATACGGGTTCTTTGAGAGAGTTGACTTTTATTAAATTATAGACTTGATTAAGTGAATAAAAATAGTTAACGGGAAAGGTCATTTGTGGATCGGATTGATCCCAATTCTGTGCGGTGAAAGGCCCCATGCTGGCACTATGCACGGTGAGAAGTTTAAATCACACATTACAGAGAGTAACTTGGATGCTCATTATGTATCAAACCCGACACGATGAGTATTATTTTTTTCATTTCTACAAAACAATAACAAAAAGCAACACGGAAAAGAAATTACCTTTTTTGACAGCGGTTTTATTGCAGCTTTATAAACAACCTTGAACTTGCTTTGGAGACGTTCTTAAGAGTGGTTATCAAGAGGTTGTTATGTACTGCCCATAATTTTTTTTCAAACAGTTCCATGTTTGTTTTATTTCCTGTCTACATGAAATTGTTATGGGCAGTCTAGATCTTAGTTTTATTGCTAGTCTTGAAAATTTGCTCTTCAAAACTGCTAATAGAGTATGATAAAATTCAAAATGTTACTTGGGTAAGGACGAAGAGTAAGTGAAGTAAGTAAGTAATAATAAATTATTATGCACCTCACCTACCTTAAACCTCAAGAAGAGGAAAATAACGCAAACAGTGTAAAAAACCCGGGAGGGAAGTTGAAAATGTCCCTATTAGAAAAAAGTATTGTTCATAGAATAATACGAAATGATTTCATGTTTACAATGAAATTGTATATTACAATGAAATTGTATGGTTGTGAATATAATTGAAACACATTTTCTCCAATCGCTTTGATCAGTGCGAAAGGTGCACTCATTTCGTCTGCTCTGAGGAGTATGCCTTTTCTGGGAACGCAGACATGCAAAAGCCTTTCTTTGCGTTAGTGGGACGCCCGCATGTAATTTTGAATTTCTATCAATTTTTGTTTCCTACCTGGGCCCTTTCAAATATCATATTTCACAGAATGCTTGGATTCAGATTTCATTCCTTCAATATAGCAAAACTTTACGAACAAGTTAAGCAAACCGACCTTCCTTTTTTCAACGTGAACATGAACTTCTTCTTCTCATTGGCATTACATCCCCATACTGGGGTACAGAGCCGCCTCGCAGCTTAGTGTTCATGAAGCACTTCCACAGTTATTAACTGCGAGGTTTCTAAGCCAGGTTACCATTTTTGCATTCGTATATCATGAGGCTAGCACGATGATACTTTTATGCCCAGAGAAGTCGAGACCATTTCCAATCCAAAAATTTCTTAGACCGGCACCGGGAATCGAACCCAGCCACCCTCAGCATGGTCTTGCTTTGTAGCCACGCGTCTTACCGCACGGCTAAGGAGGGCCCCATGAACTGAAGGTGAACATGAACTACTTTGACCAAAACGCAATGTTCCACATCAACCTTTTGTGTCTTTGGGTCGCTTAATGCAATCATGCAATCAAATTATGTAAAATATTATTATTCGTTTCAAATTCAAATATACATAAATGGTGATTCAAAACTGTATTTAAAAATCTATAAACATAAAAATGAATTTCTGTCTGTCTGACCCTTACAGACTCGGAAACTTCTGAATCGATCGGCGTGAAAATTTGTATGCAGAGCTTTTTGGGACCGAGGGAGGTTCTTAAGGTGGTTCGAGACTCCTCTCCCCTTAGAAAAAGGGGCCTCCATACAAACGAAACACCAATTTCTTCATAACTCGAGAATTGATCAAGCAAATGGAACCAAATCTGGTATGTCTGGTGGGCCGATTATGTGGTTATTTTTAACACGCCGCATTCGGCCCTGCTCTAAACTATCCTTGACTTTTAATATCGTTCATCTGCATGATCAACAAAATGTTATATAGATTGGTCATATGTTTAAAATGTAATATCTCCTTGGGATTATCATTTTCCTTTTATTAAAATTCAATTCTTGGGATATCTATGGTACCCATACTGTTCTAGCGCTTAGATTTTGAAGTTTTGCATGATCCATAAAATGATCTTTTTATGCGCTGGTGGAACACATACAAGAAGAGTGGTGTACTTGGTGATCGGAAGGATTACAATTTTGCGTGGTGGGACACCCGCATACAAAAATGTCTTCCTTTGCGAGGTGCCAATTAAAAGAATGGTGTAATTATGAATCGGATGTATAACAATTCCGCGTAATGAATGCCCACATGCAAGAATTTCTTACTTTGCATTGGAGGGACGTTCACGAGAAGAATGGTGCAATTGTAGATCGGTTGGATCACCATTATGCATGGTGGAACGCTCGTATAGAAAAATTGCTAGTTCTGCGTTGGTTGGACGCCCGGAAAAAGAATAGGGTAATTGTGAATCGGGTCGCCAGTTAGCCTTGTGAGCAAAAGCGTACCATTGCCAATCCGGAACTAGTTCGATTCTCGGTTCGGTCTAGCATGATTTCGGGTGGGAAATATTCAAGACTCCCTGAGCATAGTGTATCTATTGTACTTGCCACACAAGCTACATACTCATGCAATGGCGTTCATAGAAAAACTTTCAATATATAATTAACGTAATACTAATAGAATTGAAAAGCATGTTAAGTGCCAGTTCGAATGTAGATCCATAGATGAAAAATATTTATGAATCGGATGAAGAATGATGTAATTGTAGATCGGATAGATCACAAGTCTGAGTGGTGGAACGCCCGCATGTAAGAATTTCTTCTTTTGCGATGGTAGGATACCCGCAAGAATAATGATGTAATTATGTATCAGATCCAGATGGATCGCAAATTAAGTAGTGGAACTTTCGCATATAAAAGTTTTTTTTTGTCTGCGCTGGTGGAATATCTGCAATAGACTGGCCCAGGAAACAAAAAGTTGTCTAATTCCACGGGGCACCCCCCAGGATTGTGTCTTTGGGTGAGAAAATCAATCTCTGAAAATTTCAGCTCAATCGCTTGATGCATAAGCTGGCGCATTTGATTTGAAGTTTGTATGGGGATTTCAGCCAAAATGTATAGGAAAATACACCTCCGTCACTCATTCGATCTGGAAATTGGTTCTGATTGCTCGGTTGACCTCAGAATTGCAAAAACGGCAGTTGGTATGCTACAGAACAATTTCACAGAACATTGTATGATGATTAAATGAACTTTTATATAGGTTTCGGCTGAAGCGATTCGATCAAAAATCCAAAAATACACAAATCAGCCCTAATAAATCAGCCGAAAACTATATCAAAGTTCATTTAATCATCATGCAATGTTCTGTGAAGTTGTTCTGTAGCATACCAACTGCCGTTTTGCAATTCTGAGGTCAATCCAGCAATCAGAACCAATTTCCAGATCGAATGAGTGAGGTGTATTTTTCCTATACATTTTGGCTGAAATCCCATACAAACTTCAAATCAAATGTGCCAGCTTATGCATCAAGCGATTGAGCTGAAATTTTCAGAGATTGATTTTCTCACCCAATGACACAATTCTGGGGGGTGCCCCTTGGAATTCGACAACATTTTTTTCTCCCCATAGTAATCTGGGCCAGTCTAATCTGCAATCAGAACCCAGGTAACCATTAGGACTATATTTCGCCCTTTCGGCTATATAGGGCTATTATAGGGCAGGAACAAAACTTGTTAGCTCTGTAGTAGCGTTATAGTCAGATGTACGATTATTTAAATGCTTTCGGTTACCCGGGGGAAATGTTTTTGCCAACACAACCAGAGATTCTCATCTTTCGCGATGGTGGAACACCCGCAAAAATTATGGTGTAACTATGGACCTGCAGGATTACACTCGAGTGACTAATTTCAGACAGATTTGGTTGCAGCAACTCGAATACGACTGGATTTGGCAATTTTACGTGGTGGGGAGAGTTTCTTTCTCTGTGTCTGTGGGACGCCCGCAAAAAGAATGATATAATTGTGGATCGGATGAATCACAATTCTGAGTGGTGGAACGCACGCATGTACTTAACGGATTCTTCCTTTGTGTTGGTAAGATTTCCGCAAGAAAAATGATGTAATTGGTCTTTCCGGTGAAAAAAATATCCCGTTTCATTGTCTCAGGTGAACTGATATATTTTTTAATCCCCTAAGTATTTTTCAAATGCGTCTGAAGAATTGGTCTAATGTTGGCTTAAAAATAAGTAATTTTTCGGCCAAACTTTTTGGAAACACGCGCGACTTACCGCACGGCTAAGGAGGACAAATAAAAGGTTGAAGGAAAATCTTGCTACCATTTCATGCGAATTTTAATTTATTTATGAATATGGTGTGTTTTCCTAACCGGAAAGTTTGGATTTTGCTGTTTTGATAAATTTCATAGTCTAATTAAAATTTTCTATATCACCGTGCTTTTTTAATCCCCATATCTTATCTTTTAATTATTTCTGGCATTTTTTTTTACATTTTCTATTTTCCATGGAGCGCAAATTTTAATTCAGTCATTTTTGTATCGTACACTGTACGACGTACAGACTCCTAAGCTGTGAATAACTTTTGATTTCAATTCAATAGGCAGGTATTAGCCATGGCATCTATTTATTTTGGTTTATTCTCATCTATATTCTAACGTAGCTGATCACCTTCGGATAGTAGTTCGTCTCGCGTACTATTGACCAACTTAAGCATCTTCCGCCCACGCTCCCGACATCTGGTTGCTGCTGATTCATATCGGATCATATAAATATTGTGCATGGCTGACGGGATCGAGCAGTAGAAGTGCTTCTTGTTGACGGTGACTCGTCCGAATGATTCTCAACTTCTGCTCACACCGTTTGATGTTTATTTTTTCGATTCGATTCAGTTTGGTTATAGGTGCCCACCACTGGATGATGAAGTGTGTAATTGAGTAAATATGATTCCGTAGTGTGACGATGGAACGTGCTCAAACTTGATCACATCATCGTCAAACCTACAACCATCAATATTTTATATTGCTCGGTGTGTGATGTCATTTTGCTCCATCACATGAGATCAGTGATTTGACAGCAGCTCCCATATTCGTAAATCAGAAATTATAAATAAACAATTCATAACTGACAAAGTTTATGATTTCCACTTGTATGTAAATTGATGCTGATATACACATATGAAAATGTTTTTGTTTCAAACATCTCATCAACATCTGATACAGCACTACATGCTAAAATTGGTTGCTTCTATCCTTGAGTCAAACCATTCCCATCCGATGCAATATAAACAAACAATTAAGTGATTATCAGCACTGTGCACAGACAATTATTACTTAACTGAAATATCCAATAATCGACACCCCGATATCCGGTTCATGGATTGTGTGATAACGGGAACGACTCGAATCGACGACGGTTGTTTGTAATTGCTCACGAGCAGCAGATAAGATAGGCCTGAGGTTCTTCGCTCATAAATCGTTATAAAAGTAAGCAATATACTGGAAGGTTTGTCAATGACCATAAATGGTATTCGGCGGTAAAATCGATCGTTTCACTGCTTTGATGGCGTTTAATTAATGCGATGCGTGCCTGAGTTGAATGCCATGCATTGTTTGAGTGGAAATTGATAGATACGTATTTCCTATTATAAACACAATATAATAGAAATTATATAGCGGACTTTTTCTTTTTCCATCATAAGTTCCAATATCCATTTCGTCTTGGAACAAAATGGTAAGGCAACAATAACATGATTTGCCTATCTTACAGTTGTTGATCGTCCATTGTAATACTTGATATTGTAGGGTGCTGTCAATGCGATACACCGCGCGGCTGTTGTAATGTTTCCAAAAACGCATTTTCACAAGATCTCACGCGGCGTATCACATTCTAAAGGAACAACTGCACCTCAGGAAACGCCGCAATGTTATTTCCTCACAAGAACCGGGTATACGGGCAGCAAAAAGCGCGGTGCGTCGTTTCTTGTGGGGAGCGCCGCGTTTACTTTTGGGCAAATGCGTTAATACAATGTTCGTAAGCTTGCACAATATGTGCAACATTTTTTTTAGAAAACTCGATGCCACGATACCAGCACGTCAGACAGGTGTTAAGGTTCACAGGGTGGATTCTGTACTTGAAAAGTCTTGGCTTTGAAATTCTTGATTTTTTAATTAAAAATTGTGTTATTACACTTCGAAAGAACATAATGTTAAATAAATTATTATTTTCATTCCGTGTTCCGTATTTCGATGGGACTGTCAGTTTACACAGCAGGGTCTTCGTGATTTCGTGGGGGTTTTCGTGCTCCATATTCAAGAGTTTGGTCATTTTTCATCGCTGGGTCGTCGTAGAGTTTGAGGGCTTGTTAGATTCGGTTATATAGGTGCTAAACATCCTTCAAAAATTGTCTGTTCAAATGTAATTTACTTGTATGCTAAAAAGTATGTTGGTACCTTTTCAATAATTTTACGAGCACTTGATTTAAAATGTTTGCTTCGACTCCAATTACATAATCATTTTAGGAATTATGAAATTAGTTTATCCTCTTGATCTTCCTTACTGAAAATCATAGAAAATGTAGGAATTAGAACATTTGAACGTCACTCATTGAAGTTCATATCGGGACTTGAATCAAGGCAGTATTTAGGAAATATCATTGAAATATTTGTCATTTGTTTAATCATCTCTCTTGAAAATGTATGCGACTCTAAAAGAATGTGAAGGAAATATTTTAATGACACAAAAGCACTGAATCCCTTGGTTGAATTTGTTTTTCTACTGAGAAACAAATAATCACATCTATCAGGGCTTCTCCATTTGACCTCATTTTCCCTAATTACCCTCTTCGATGGAATATCGAAAAGGCACGGCATTTCTTCAACATGGGACATTGGTCACAGATGTTTTATGATATTAATAGCATCATTTGGCTTCAAAGTAAAGATTAAAATCGCCTAGAGACCGATCAGTATTAGCGGCCATCTTAGATACTGAATCGACCTTGTCCTTAGCTGTCACAACATAATCAGAATAGATTCTAGGTTGTACTAAACATCATCTCAAGCCTTACAGTCAATATTTTGCTACTGAAAATTTAAGCACAAGCTTCCCGGAATCCAAAACTAATTTCAATCGCGTTTTCAAAGGCACCCCACTCGATACGGAAGCAACGCAAAGCTATCATTTTCATTATTTCAAAACTGAAATAATAAAAATGACAGTTGTGTATTCCTCCCGTATTGAATGAGGTGCTCTAGAAAACGCGAGTAAAATTAGTTTTGGATTCCGGGAGGCTTGTCCTTAACGCTCCAACGATACACTGGAGGTAATCCACAAAAATGTTTTTTTGTTAAATATCTTGGCTGTGCATATGCACAGCATATGTTTCGAAATGGACAAATTGATATGAAATTTGCGAAAAAGAATCCACGTATCTTGGAGGGACTCGAACCCTCAACCTCCTACTCTCTAGATATGCGTGATAACCCCTACACAACAAGACCACTTAAAGGTAGGGGTTATCACGCCTATCTAGAGAGTAGGAGGTTGAGGGTTCGAGTCCCTCCAAGACACGTGGATTCTTTTTCGCAAATTTCATATCAATTTGTCCATTCAAACATATGCTGCATATGCAACCAAATATTAACAAAAAATAGTTTTCGTACGGCCGAGTTGCCGAATAATATGCAATTAATCACAAAAATGTGATTAGCTTAAGCAAAAACTCATGTACTTGAGAGGCCTGCTATTTCTCCAGACCTAAATTCTATTTAAAATGTTTTTTCATTTAAAATGCAAATTTCATATCAATTTGTCCATTTCGAAACATATGCTGTGCATATGCACAGCCAAGATATTTAACAAAAAAATGGTTTTCGTACGGCCGAGTTGCCGAATAATATGCAATTAATCACAAAAATGTGATTAGCTTAAGCAAAAACTCATGTACTTGAGAGGCCTGCTATTTCTCCAGACCTAAATTCTATTTAAAATGTTTTCGGCATAATATTTTTCCATTTTTTTATGACTTCGCCAAGATGCAAGCAACTGTCGTGAAGTTCAAATAACATGAGTGCGTGAAGTGTCTAAAATCGTAATATTCGAAGACTAAACGAATGGAAATGGTGTACAAAACTGAACTGAGTAATGCTCTGTTGAATTATTAACAATTTTGTGCCGATATAAACTCGAATAACTTCAATAAATCAAAGTTTTACGACAAAAACTAACTTTTGCTAAAGTGTACCAATTAATGTGGGACACCCTTTTTCACAAATTTATTTTTAAATACAAAAATACAAAAATACAAATGAACAAATGGTGTAAGCTGGCTACATTTCGCCAAATATGTTTAATTCAACTCCTGAATCTACATAAAAAAATGGTGAGAATCAGTGCAATAAATGAAAAGTTAACCCAAAATATGGGTTGTACCTTATAATGTGGGATGGAGTGTAGTAGTTGAAACTTATTGCCCCTGCACAGATGTTTTTAATCTACAGATACGAACAACGACAACCAAAACATGGATGGACAACAGAACTGAGGCAGCGTAAGAACAGACAAACAGACGTAACTTTTTTTTCCTTGTCGGTATTTTAATCACTGCGACCATTTTTTTTATCTATTGTAATATATTCCCTTTTTTCTAGCTATGTCATTACAAGTGAGCGCCATTGTTTGACTTACAGCTTCTCCCCAACACGGCTCAGCTTTTCGAATGAAATCCACCAGCGAATTGGGATTTGTTCTACTAACGTCAAGTGGTTCTATAAGCCCCTTGGTGAAGAACTTTCGCCTTGTTCGAAAAATTTGTTACGGTTGGTTTTATTTTGTTCGTATAGTTGTAAATATTCGATCTAGTCTGTATCTGAGACGAGACCTGCAAAAACGGCTTCTTTTTCCTTGTTTTGACACTTGTTCTTCTTTTCATCACAGTTGATCATCGATTCTCAACTGTTTCCTTGAGTGTTTCACCTAAATCCCGGGTAGAATCTTCACAGAGCACAATAAAAGTGTTTGTGATTTACGGATTTGTAAACTTATTTTTATAAAGATTTTCCTATCGGAAATAAAACACGTATTCATAACAGTTCAATATTAAGCTGTCCGGCTTTTCTAGAATACTTTTCAAAATGAAAAAGTACTCGTAAAACAAAATCATTCGGAATACTTTTTGAGGGATACCAATACTTTTACACAAAAAGGTGCTGGTTGCATCTGACAATTCGTGACAGCGCTTGCTGGTTGCAGATGAAGTTATATTTTTTCCTCTTTGCAAGTCCCGTCCCAGGTCTGTATCATTTGTGCTATTTTCTGTATGTTTTATTTGTTGATTCTGTGTCTGGACTGAAGAGGAAAGCCTGAAAGTAGGCAATAAAATATTTAGTTGTGATTTGTTCCAAGTTTGTTCCAGACACAGACATCGAATCGTTGATGCCAAATGGCATTGATTAATTCGAGGTGCCCAAATAGGATAAGAGCAGGGTTGCCACATTTAAATCTGTATTTTTGCCTAAGAAAATCTTTATGTCTGTATCTCAAGTTAAAAAATCTGTATTGCAAATCTGTATCCGTCTGAACCAAATCAAAATCGTCTTCAATGAAGTTGGTTTTGAAAAGATAAAGTCCGGAAATACTATGCGGAACTACAAGTCAGACATGTCATAATTTAGTAATAGTTTTGCACATTTCTTTCTAAGTATTATAAGTAACGGAATACAAACAACAATGTTTGCTTTCTCAAGGTTTAATATTTGATCATTTACGAATAACATATGTCAATGATCCATTATTGCCATATGCACAACTTTATTGGACTAATATTCAACCACACTGATAAACTGTTTCAAAGCATTTCAGATAGAATCAATTATAGTTAGACCTGATTCCTTAGTATTATTTTTTTGAGCGTTCTCTGAGACCACATGTATTAAAATATAATCTAAACATTTTCCGGAACATAATCTGATCGAAATCAAAAATCATTGATCTGCATAAATTGCCAATTTAGAACAAAGCCTACCAGAGACCACATGTTCTGTATTTTTAAATTGGAATTTAGTTAATCCCAACATGGCTTTTAATAAGATCATTTTAGAGTAGCATAAAAGTATTATTTTTGGTACTAAAATCCTCAATAAATCTGTAAAATCTGTAAATTTTGCAATAATCTGTATATCTGTATATACAGATTCTTGGTCGCAACCCTACCTCAAAAATCTGTAAAATACAGAAAAATCTGTATATGTGGCAACCCTGGATAAGAGTCCTGTACAAAGGCTCAGCTATGAATACAGCAAACTAATTGCTGTAGACAAAAAGCGAAATACGCAATAAAAATATACATGCGGGATTTGACAGATGGACCAAAATCTCATATGAAACCTCGGCATTTCCCGTAATGGGTGCCAAATAGCCGTCTCTCTCAGGGCACCAGGAGGGAACGTGCATTATTTTAATTTGTTATTTGTCACCTGTTCACCGCCATAGTTAATCTTTATGTTGTTATAAAATAAATCTGTTACAAATTGAAACGTGAATCGTTTATCATCATCCCTGGAAAGTTTGTAATATGGGCTATTGATATACTAATCGAATAATATGAGGATAATTGTATTATCTTATTTTGAATCTACGATTCAAATGAGAATAGCTGTCATATCGCTCTGGTCTTAGGATATGCTCATTTAACACCTTCTTCTTCGCTTTGCTATAGGATTAGGATTAACGTCTAAATCCAAAGTTATCATTGATGTTGGTAAAGTCCACTGCACGATGACGGTTAAATCAGTGCCAGTTCAAAAATGTGAGTAATGAGTACTCATTGATTGTATTGAAGGCCATTCATTAGTAACTGAACTGTCAGAGCTGAGCCAAATTATGGCAAGGATAATTTCGCAATAGCATGGTTTCAAAAACGGTTTTAGAAGTACTGGAAACAATGCGGACTTTGAAGTACAATAATTATATATATATATATATATATATATATATATATATATATATATATATATATATATATATATATATATATATATATATATATATATATATATATATATATATATATATATATATATATATATATATATATATATATATATAATAACCTTTTCTTAGACCCAGTTGTTTTAAAACCTAAATAATTATGTTCTTTAGATTTTTTTGGTAATTAGTAACAAATTTTTGGTAAAAAACAAAAGGGACTTTTGCGCCAAAATTTTCGCAACGGTGCGCAATAGGACAGGGGTGGCCAAAACTACCAAAAGGCCAATTTTCGATTTGGGCGTGTGAAATGTGATGAATACACAGCTTTTAACAAATGTGTTTATAATCTGAACGGTTTTTATTTTTTATATTTTATAGGAAGGGTGGGGGGCGTTCAAATGAGATTTTTAAGGTTTTTAGGGAAACTGGCAGGTTTGCCATATTTTCGTCTCAAAAGTGACATACTTATATATCGTTACAAAGCTCTTAAACAGATCTATGCAATAGGCTTGATAGTGTAATAATAGCTCTATCAAGAATTTAGTTTTAAGTAGTTTTGTAAAAGCATACTTCACGCAATATTTAACGAACAAAACAGTTTGGTACCCAAAGTACCACACAGTAAACATTATGCACAACATTGTTGAACTCTTAAGCTTTGAGGACCATGCATAAAATTCTGCCCAAATTCACCATTTTGCTTATTTTTGCCTTTCTCGCTTACTAAGCATACGTAGAAGCTATAAGATCACTCCAAAAGCATTTAAACAAAAGCCCGAGCACCCATAGTGTTCCCAATCAACACAAAATCGCATATGCTAGCGAAAAGTGTACAAGGTGGAGGCGATATAGGCGCATTCCTCCATTTGACTGCACGCAAACTGTACGTATATGGTCTCCATATTGTACACTTATTCGCTATGGTATACGATCTTGTGTTTGCTGGGTTGTATTTTTTTTCTTCCCAAGCAATGGAGGGGGAATCTGCTCAACAGACATCCTGGGTTGTCCAGGAAGTGCGGGGTTAGGGACTACCTCCAACAGCAAACGAGGGAGGCAGGACTACATCCCTGACCCGCTAAACCGTTTCCATTGCCGCCAAGCCCATCGTCCCTTCGGTACAACCAGAAAGTAATGCTTCAAAGGGGAGCTAGTGCACAACGCACCCTCAAGGTTAGCTGCGTGTCCTTGCAGCATCGAACATCGTGACTCGCTTTTTTAGAAGAACACCATGGTATCGTGCCAGCGCATTGCCGGCTTTCCAGGTGGCCTTACCACGCCCTATGTCCTCGGAAGGTGAAAAGGGTCGACTTCGCGCCTGCTTCCTTCTGCACGACTGGTATCAAGAATGATGATGCCGCGTGCACCCCAAATCGACCTCTCTGCGACAGGGTCCATTCGCCAACACAGAGGGACTTGCCGACGCGGTGCCTACACCTGTCCCAGCCTTGACGAGGACCCCTTTCCGTCCTCGGGCTCGGAACCAGCCCAGTTGACCGACGCCGCGAAAGCGACGATACCATGTTGTTCTTCGCGCGCCCACTTGTTCGATAAAAGGATCGAGTTCGACCACAGAGCATGACCACCGGTATGACCCATGAAGCCGACTCCGATCCCTTGGACCACCTCTTATTTGCGCCTGAACTAGCCATCCTTGAGTCCACGCGCCACCTTCTGTGTAGCTCTGAGACGATTTGGGCGATAGCCGATAAAATGACGTTCCAGCCACCTTCATCTTTACACATCCTCCGAACTAGGTTGTCCGGGGTAGTGCCCAGACCACATGTGGCAAGCATGTGGTCGCGCATTGCGCGAAAACGTGAGCACACGAACAACACGTGTTCCGCTGTTTCCTCTAAACTTGCGCACACCAAACACTCGGGCGAGGCCGAGCACAACCTGCACTGTGATTTTGCAGCACGCTTAAACGCCGGGCACAATGAACCCCCCATGGGGTGCTTGCTGTTCACAGCTTTGCTGGAACAAATCAAACAATTGGGAGGGTTCGTGCAGCATTGTGCCTTATGTCCCTCCAATCCGCAGCGTCGGCAGAGATTGCTTCTGCCAGGGCCTTTGCAATCCCATTGCTTGTGCCCCGGTTCCAGGCACTTGAAGCAAACTTTGGGTTGCTCGTATATGCCCACAGGGCATACCGACCATCCCACCTTGACGCTCCCTAACTTGACTACCTTGGAGGCGTCCACTGCAGATAGCCGAACCAATGCCACCTGCGTCCCTGCCGGACCTTTCCGTAGCCGAACGACTGCGGTGGGCGTCTCCACTTCACACTGTCGCCACAGTGCCGTGACGAGCTCTTCGACTTCAGTGATCTCGTCCAGGTCTTTAACCCTTAGATTCACCTCCGTCGTGAGTGCCCTCATCTTGACCGTCTCGCCTAGGACTTCCTTGGCCAACTTCTTGTAGGCGGCGCCCTTTTGCGAGACGCCCCGCTTCAGCTCGAGGATCATCTCGCCCATCCGGGTACGTCTTATTCGACGTACGTCGGCGCCGAGTTCACCGAGCTTGACGTCACTCCTCATCGCCTTTAAGACGTCCGAGTACTTAGCCTCGTCCGTTTTGATGACTAGGGCATCGCCCCTGGAGCGATTGGCGCCTACCCTAGACTTCTTGCTCCCCTAATTCGCCTGGGCCTTCTTTTCGGCCCTTGGCGTCTTCGGTTACCTCTTGTTCTTGACCAGGGTCCAGGAGGCGTCATCCCCCTCTATTTCCCTGGTCTGGTGCGGCTGAGAGCTCTCAGCCTGCCGTAACCCCTTACCACCGTCTTTCCTGGGTGGACGGACCTTTCCAGGTCCTTCTTCCCCCGGTTTTGGAGGTACCTGGCCGGGGCTCAGCTTCCCAGCCCCACTACCCTTGTTCGGGGTAGTAACCCTCTGCGTTTTGGAGCGGCCCCCAGGGAGCTCATCCCCTGGAGACTGTCTCTCCCGTTTTTGTGTCTGCTCCGTTGGAGCAGTCACCCCCGACGTACCCGCAAATACTTGGGCCTCAGTCTGGGTAGACTTTGGTTCCACCGTCTTCGCTGGCACGCCTCGGTCGATTCGACCTTGCCCGAGTCCGCGAATCCTTGGGCCTCAGTCTGGGTAGACCTCGACTCCACGGATTTCACGGGTTTACACTTGGCCGTCCCGACCGCCCTCTCCAGCTTGGCGTCCAGCATCGACTTTCGAAGTTTCAGCAAGCTCGTCTTGAGTTCCTTACTGATATTATGCTTCGATGACGCAAAGTCGATGATGGCGTCCAGCTGTTCTGTCGCCACCTCGAGGGCCGAGAGCCCATCGCGTTTGCGGTTCATCGCCTTCACAAGCCATGGGCCGTCTATAACCTCTACCGGCGGAACCTGGGAGATGGTTAAGTGACCCACGCTGGCGCTGCGCACTGAGCTGCCGACTATTGCCTCTGGCCTCCTAGGCGGAGACCTGAACAACCCACCTCTTGCGAAGGGGTTGTCGCCTACACTACTACCACTAATTGAAGAATGGACTTGGTTTTCCATTTTGGTCCCACGAGTTGCTCAGGAAAAGAGGTCCACCACGCCAGAGCCCAGCATGACGCGGTAAGGGACAATTACTGTGGAGGGTGCCCAGGTACCCCACAGGCTCCGTTAAAGGCGCAGCTCATTATTTCACCCCCCTGGCCATGCATCCCCTCGGCACGGGTCGCTTAACGCCTTGGGATTAGGGGTTGGGGACGATGGTCCCGTTGTATACCGATCAACTCAGCTGGGTTGTATACCGATCAACTCAGTTCGTCGAATTGAGGTGATGTCTGTGTGTACGTGTGTATGAATGTCTGTATGTGTGTGAGCAAAAAAGATCTTAACTCTTTTTAGGCACTTACCCTGAACCGATTTACTCGCAACAAGTTTCATTTGTCAGAGAATATTGTTCCATTGTTCCCTATTAGAAATAGGCTAGATCGGACTATGGGCGAGAAAGACAACATTACCGCAATGGGGATTAATCAGGTTTTGTGGTTAACTTCTTTTTCTCAATTTTCATCTGAGTTATGCAATAATGCCACTTTAATTGAATTTGCGATGAACACAATTTACATAACATTTTGAGTGTGAGGGTTATGTGCTAATGTGGCGCCTAATTCAAGAAAAAAAATCGACTATCTTATAAAGTGAGAAGTAAGAAAGGAAGGGGTCCAAAATTTGCAATTTCGACATTACTACATAATAGAAGCGAATTATAGGTTTAACCATCATGTTAAACGTGTTGGATGCATAGTAGGGTGCCAACGGAATGAACGGGAAAAATTATCCATCGAATATCAAAAACAAGTAGTGCTCAAAAGTTTCATCTCCTCGAAAAAAGTTCCTATGCAAAATTTCAGCTCAATCGGACTTCGTTAAGTGTTTGACCAAAGCTGCCAAAGTTTGACTATTTTGAAACACGAAAATTTCTCAAAAGGGGGGGGGGGGAGTACAGGAGAAAAATAGATTGAAATAGATTTTTTCTATGCCAAATGTCTTTGAAATGCATGAAACGTCGAGATCTGGTGTTATCCCGAAAAAAAAATTTGAAAAAATTGACTTTTTAAGATTTTAAAACTTTTGGAACTTAGAAAAATTTTCGAAATCATATTTTTTTTTATGCCGAATGTCTTAAAAATGCACGAAACTTCGGGATCTGAAAAAATTTTACGTATCAGCAAAGATTACAAAACGTGGTGGAATTAAATGGAAAGTACTAAACTCGTCTCAAGGAAGTTGAAGGCATTCCACTAAAAGAGTTTAAATAATTATTGATTGATGACTTGTGAGGGAAGATAGATTTTTACTTTTTTTGGAAAAGATGTTTTATTTTTGATACACATAGTTAAGTTCGCCAGATTAAGGTGTTTTTATGAGATATTGTGAAAAGAGATTCGGCTGCCGGTGGGACTTGAACCCCACACTATTCCATTAAGTACACGGACATATTACCAATTATATAACAGCTGTCCTTGCCAGAAGTTGTTCCATAACCAGCTAATAACGATGGGATACCAGTCAATTCCCTGTATCCATCGAATCTGCTTTGGCAACATTCCACACCCTGAATTTAGGGTAATTTTAATTACAATGCTGATACAAAGAAAGACCATTTTGAGGATGGGTGGGTTCGATTCCCGATCCGGTCCAGTACATTTTCGGGTTTTTTTCTAATATGACATCAGCATCTAGTCGAATAGGATTTTTATTGCGCAGTTCTGTTTTCTCTTTAATATTTTTGTTTAGTCCAGGGTGGCACGACCCTACGTTGTGCTTCACTTTTTAAGCTTCAGACGACAGACTAGTACAGTATTCGTTATTGTAACCTCCGAGCTGGCACACTGCCTCTCGGAGGTAATAAATCAACATTGAAATCATCAGCAGTTGTACTTCATTCGTCCGGATCCTGAAGAAAGTTAACTCAACGTAGGGTCGTCCTACCCTGGACGAAACAATTTTATTGATAGCAACTATTACTACTTAATGATTTTATTCTGTCATACTTTGTCTCAAATGCCGAACACGCATAGTAAAAATTGTCTTATATTCCGAACACTTTTTAGATTGAAATTCTGAACACTACATATTGAAGAGGTTCTGGTAAAGCTGCATGTATAGCAGCAGGACCTTATACCAGAGCGATCGTTTGCCGCTCGAACACACTGACCCAAATCATGGTGGAGTCTAAACAGACCTGTCACGACGGCCTCCCGGCGAGGCAACAAATATACCCAGACTCAATAAGCCAACCATTCATTATCAACAAAATGAGTGTTCTAGGACGTGAAACTGCATGACATTCTTCTTAATTTGATAGATATTTCTTCGATTAACTGGCTTTAGTACTGAGTCACTACATATTAGGAACCAGTCCTACATTTCGGGTTTATTGACATGAAAGATGCTGAGCTGATGATGTCCTTCCATATTTATTTAAGTAGGTACACGTGTACACGCTATTCAACTTATTAGGCTTTATGACGGTTGATTTGATATCATGTTCCCCCAAACACACGCGATGCGACAGTCGCGACGCGATTCTACGTTTGGCGACAGCGATTCTCTCGCCGTTGGTATGGAAGCGTAAATATAACATTGCCTGCGGCGACCCAACGATAGAATCGCCGCGACTAGTTTCGCCTCGCGGCGATAAATCACTGGAGTCTGGGGGCCTTAATTCACGCACTATGTATGATTTGTTTTATGCGGGGATTGCCCTCTGTGCGTTATTTCCATGACCATCAAATTTTTTTTTCTCCGTAATACCGCATGTCCTAAATCACCTTACCCTGGATGAAAAGAGTTTCCAAAATCAATCAAATGAAGAAGCCATTTGTCTGCCACACAATCGCTTCTTTTGTTTTTTGGGTGTTATGTAGATCATTGTCATAGTTCTAATATTTTATAAACTTGGTATTATTTCCTCCAAAAACACCCATCATCTATCGCTTCGTTTGGTATCTATACACCTAGAAAATAGAAATTTATGTATATAATCAGAAAATGAAACCTTGAAAATAGAAAATTTGAAGGAAAATCTTTGACGTTCGTTTATTTATTAAATTCCGATGGTGCCAATATTTTATGACGGAACACAGCATACTTTGATTGAAATATTAAACATTTTCAGCCTCTTGAATGCCAAAAAGGTACTCACTAGGCCACCATTATCGAGCGAAATACTGGATAGGTTATATGTGTATCCATCATTTTACACAAATCGAAAATTGGCCTTTTGGTAGTTTTGGCTGTCCTATTGTGCACCGTTGCGAAAAATTTGGCGCAAAAATCCCTTTTTGTTTTTGACCAGAAATTTGTTACTAATTATCAAAATATCAAAAGAACATAGATATTGAGGTTTTAAAACAACTGAGTCTAAGAAAAGGTTTTTATATATATAATTACCCAGGTTTTTTTTCACGTTGGAATTCATTAATTTCTCAGGTAACCTGAATTTTCACAGCATTCTAAATACCTCCTGAATTTTCTTTGATTTTTCTGAATTTTTCGTGGGTTAACTCATTGTTTCATTGATCTGAAGGTCTTAAACGACCAAAACCAAACCTGTAAAAAAAACCTGGGTGTATTGTAATTCGAAGTCCGCATTATTTCCAGTATTTCTAAACCCTAGTGAAAAATTCCAAAAATTACAATAGAAATTATTGTGACAGTACCTGTAATTAATAGTCACAAAACTCTATTGTGCACACAATAAAATAACAATGAACACTATTTTTCCACCATAAAGCCGCAGAAATGTATCACGAGGGAAAAATATCATTTGCGGACGGAGAATTGGAAGCTGAGATCGTTTCAAAAGTCGGATAAATTATGCCGGCTGAATGGGCAAAGTTGAATCGAAATTTTGAAAACGATAATAAACTAATAACTTATTGCCTATGTTCTATAATTACGATCGTTTTCTTCGAAGTTTTGTATCATTCAATCTGAATACACAAATTATTTATGTTACATAACCTCAAATCCACCAAAATAAAAATGGGATTTATTTACCCATTTTACTAATAAAATTCAAGTGCGAAAATTATCCATTATTTGAAGTTCAGGTGAGATACTCATTAATGAGTAAATCAGTTTACTCATTTAATGAGTTATCCTTTTCTTCAAAATGGTTACAATACCCATTAATGGGTACTTGAGGCTTCGTGCAATTGAATTTATTGTAATCCTTTGCCGACATTTCACTGGCCATAGAATTTATTGTACGTCTATTGGAATAACAATATGGCACTTTAATTGGTATGATATATAAACAATAGAATCATCAATAAAATGTTTGTATTTTATAATATTTTATTCAACTCTATTGTATTTTTTATCCGGGTTGCTGTTGCGAAATTATCCTTGCAATAATTTGGTTCAGCTCTGACAGTTCAGTTACTGATGAATGGCCTTCAATACAATCAATGAATACTCATTACTCACATTTTTGTACTGGCACTGATTTAACCATCATCGTACAGTGGACTTTACCAACATCACTTTGGATTTGGTTAATCTAATCCTATAGCAAAGCGAGAGCAAAGGAAGAAGGTATAAATATCCAAGACCAGAGCGATATGACAGCTATTCTCATTCGAATCGTAAATTCAAAATAAAATAATTCAATTATCCTCATATTATTCGATTAGTATACAATGCCCATATTACAAATTTCCAGGGATGATGAACGTTTCACGTTTAATTTTTCGAACAAGACAAAAGTTCTTCACCAAGGGGCTTATAGAGCCACTTGAGGTTGGTAGAACAAATCCCAATTCGTGGCTCGAAAAGCTCAAAGCTGAGCCGTTTGGGGAAGCTGTTAGTCAAACAATGGCGCTCTTCCAGCGTACGCTATAATGACATAGCTAGAAAAACGGGGAATATATTACAATAGATAAAAAAAAAATGGTCGCAGTGATAAAAAATACCGGCAAGGAAAAAAAAAGTTACGTCTGTTTGTCTGTTGTTACGCTGCCTCGGTTCTGTTGTCCATCAGAGTAGTGCATGTTTTGGTTGTCGTTGTTCGTATCTGTAGTATAAAAACATCTGTGCAGGGCCATGTTGGCTACTACGTCCATCCCACATTATAAGTGCCACCTCTGGCATTCCGCAGGGCAGTCACCTGGGACCATTGATCTTCCTGCTCTATTTCAAAGATGTGAATTCTGTTACCGAAGTGTCCACGGTTGTCCTATGCAGACGACCTCAAAATTAATCTGAAGAACCGCTCATATGCAGATTGCGTAGACCCAACGCCAACTCGACGCCGTCGCAAATTGGTGTATATTGAATCGTGTGATCAACCCGACAAAATGCTCCGCTATTACTTTTCTCGAAGAAAGAAGAGCCGATTATATATAACTATAGAATTGGGAAGACGAAAATCGAGCGCGTGAATCACGTGAAGGGTCTCGTGGTAATCCTGGATTCACAACTGACTTACTAGCAGCACATCGCATACGTCGTCGATAAGGCTTCAAGAGCTCTTGCGTTGTGTTTCGAATAGCTAAAACTTTCTTTGACATATATTTCTTTAGTACGCTCACCTAGAGTACTGTTCACCGTTTGGGCCCATACTACAACAATGGTGTGGAACAATTGGAATCCGTTCAGCGTTCCTAAATACTGCCTTGATTCAAGTCCCGATATGAACTTCAATGAGCGTTCAAATGTTCTAATTCCTACATTTTCTATGATTTTCAGTAAGGAAGATCAAGAGGATAAACTAATTCATAATTCCTAAAATGATGTAATTGGAGTCGAAGCAAACGTTTTAATCAAGTGCTGTAAAATTATTGAAAAGGTACCAACATACTTTTTAGCATACAAGTAAATTACATTTGAACCTGCTGTGAAAACTGAACAGTCCCATCGAAATACGGAACGGATAGAAAATAATAATTTTTTATTATGTTCTTTCGAAGTGTAATTTTTAACTAAAAAATCAAGAATTTCAAAGCCTAACTGTTCGTCTTTTCAAAGTACAGAATCCATCCTGTGAACCTTAGCACCTGTCTGACGTGCTGGAATCGTGGCATTGAACCTTTTTGAAGAGTTTTAAAAAAATGTTGCACATATTGTGCAAGCCTACGAACATTGTAATATCATTATTACAATGGACGATCACAACTATGAATAGGCAAATCATGCTATTGTTGCCTTACCATTTTGTCCAAGACAAAATGGATTTTGGAACTTATGATGGAAAAGAAAAAGTCCGCATATAATTTCTATTATATTGTGCTTATAATGGAAATACGTATCAACCAATTTCCACTCAAACAATGCATGGCATTCAACTCAGGCACGCATCACATTAATTAAACGCCATCAAAGCAGTGAAACGATCGATTTACCGCCGAATCATTTATGGTCTTAACAAACCTTCCAGTATATTGCTTCTTTTATAACGATTTATGAGGCGAAGAACCTCAGGCCTATCTTATCTGCTGCTCGTGAGCATACAAACAACCTCGTCGATTCGAGTCGTTCCGTTATCACACAATCCATGAACCGGATATCAGGGTGTCGATTTGGATATTTCAGTTAAGTAATAATTGTCTGTACACAGTGCTGATAATCACTTAATTGTTTGTTTATATTGCATCGGATGGGAATGGTTTTCTCAAGGATAGAAGCACCAATTTTAGCATGAGTGCTGTATCGATGTTGATGAGATGTTTGAAACAAAACATTTTCATATGTATATCAGCATCAATTTACATACAAGTGGAAATCATAAACTTTGTCAGTTATAGATTGTTTTTATAATTTCTGATTTACGAATATGGAGCTGCTGTCAAATCACTGATCTCATGTGATGGAAAATGACATCACACACGAGCAATATAAAATATTGATGGTTGTAGGTTTGACGATGATGTGATCAAGTTTGAGACGTTCCATCGCCACACTACGGAATCATATTTACTCAATTACACACTTCATCATCCAGTGGTGGCACCTACAACAAACTGAATCGAATCGAAAAATAAACATCAAACGGTGTGAGCAGAAGTTGAGAACCATTCGACGAGTCACCGTCAACAAGAAGCACTTCTACTGCTCATCTCGTCATATGCACAATATTTATATGATCCGATATGAATCAGCAACCAGATGTCGGAGGCGTGTGCGGAAGATGTCTAAGTTGGTCAATAGTACGCGAGACGAACTACTACCCGAAGGTGATCAGCTACGTTAGAATATAGATGAGAATAAGCCAAAATAAATAGCTTCCATGGCTAATACCTGCCTATTGAATTGAAATGAAAAGTTATTCACAGTTTAGGGGTCTGTACAATACAAAAATGACTAAATGAAAATATGTGCTCCATGTGAAATAGAAAACGTAAAAAAAAATGTCAGGAATATTTAAAATATAAGATACGGGGATTTAGAAAAAAAAGTACGGTAACATAGAAATTTTTAAATAGACTGTGAAATGTATCAGAGCAACAAAATCCAATATTTCCAGTAAGGAAAACACACATTCATAGATAAATTAAAATTCTCATGAAATGTAACAAGATATTTCTTAAACCTTTTATTTGTTAAGAAAATTATTTTGAGCTTTTTGGTGGAATACTTGTCATAGACAAGTTGTACAATCCATTAATTCCACCACTTAATTGTATCTTGACAGATCGTATTTCGACCTCAACAGTAAGGCGTCTTCATTGTCTCGTATTTGACTCGACTTAGACACTTGAGGTCGAAATGCGATATGTCAAACTCGTCTTATTACCTTTTATTTGTTCATTTCCATAAATTAGTAGACAGCTGAAAAAATTAAGCATTCCTCAAGTGAAAACAAACTCATTTTTTACTGATTTTGGAAAACTAACTCAATATATTGCATTTGTTGCCGATTAGGTTTATATATTTTTCCATAACATAAACGTTTTGTGGAAAAATATGCAAGTATATTACTACTTTCGAATTATGAATCAAAATAAGGCCGCAACAAATATTTAATAAAAATTGTCCTACAGTAATGGAAAATATCAAAAACCTGAATTCAATATTATGGGTGTCGAGTGTCAAGTTGCTGTATGGAATATCATTCTTAAGAAACTTTTATACTATGTCTCTAGGAATACAAGTCGTATTATTATTCTACTCTACTCCTAGCAATACGTAACT